>NW_006431043.1:205174-215987 GCF_000325575.1 Pteropus alecto | reverse complement strand
ATATATATGTCTACATTCCTATTTTCTCTTCTTTATAATGAAAGGGTGCATGCAATAAATATTTCTTCAGATTTTCTTTCCCCCCTGACAGTGTAGCCTGAAAAAATCACTCTATCTCAGTTAAAATAAATCTTCCAATGAAGAACTCCACTATGTGTATGTATCATAAATTATTTATTTAATCTTCTCTGTATGGACACTAACATTGTTTCCAATATCGTTCAATAGGAAACAAATGCTATAACAAATAGACTTGTGTTTTTTCTTTTTCTTTTTTTTTGTTCTTGTCTTCCTCCTCCTTCTCCTCTTCCTGGCATTTTTGGAATGTACCATCTGACTAAATTTCTGAAAGTGATACTATTGAATCAAAAGGTAAAGATCTAAGCATATTTGTTAAATTTTGCCAAATGACCTCCATAAAGATTGTACTGTTTTGCCTTCTCACTAGCAGTATATGAGAGTACCTGTTCTCCACAGTCTTGCCAACAGAGGGTGTGGTAGAGCTCTCAAACTTCTGGCAATGTGATAGTGCAAGAAATTGTCAGTGTAGTTTGAATTTACATTGTCCTTATTATATGCATCTTTTCACAAGTTTATGGACCATTTTCATGTCTTTTTAAAGTCGCTTTGAAATATAAAATTATTCCTTTTTTCCCATTTTTTTCTATATTTTTTTGGTTGTTAGACATCATTGAGATTTCTTTATTAGGATATTAATAATTTATCTGTAACACATGTTGCAAATATTTCCTCCCAGATTGTCATTTCTCTTTTGACTTTGCCCATGTTTCTTTCTTCTTTTTGCTATGGAATTTTTCTTTAATTTTAAGCAGTAGAATTCATCTATCTTTTATTTCATCTGGGCTTTGACTAGTGGTTAAGAAAATTGGTTTTTCTGGATTTCGGACAGGTTACTAGTGAATCCTTTTCTCAAGGAGTTTTTGTTGGAGAGTGGAAGGAAAGAAGCAGCCATTTTATAGATTACACATGCTGTTGCTGATCTGCTGACTCACTTTACTGGCGTGAAGCTGCATTTAGGCTTGCAATTACTCTAGCTTCCTTGAATTTTCCTTCACTTTTTTCTGACTTCTGGGCCAGCCTATGTTCATGGGTTTTCCAGCCTACTTGTAATCTTCCTTCTCTGACTGCCTTCCCAGTGGATTTCAAGTTCTTGCATCAGATATGAAAATACAGCCTTCAAAAGATTGTAAATAGAGCTCCCACAAATGGGAAAGCCAATTCCCTATAATAAATCTGCATATCTATCTATCTATCTATCTATCTATCTATCTATCTATCTATCTATCTATCTATCATCTATCTATCAATCACCTATCATCTTCATCATCACCTATCATCTGTCTAATCTACTAGTTGGGCTTCTCTGGTTGAACCTTCACTGATTCACAAATGGTTTCCATTGTAAATTATTTTGGAGAAATTTTGCAAAAATATCCCTGTTTCAAGATTCACAATAGATGTTATCATATTAAAGTGTCTAAGACAACCTAAAATGAAGAAACCTCACTCTATTCATCACAGCATTGCCAAACTTACTTGACTTATGATTAAAACCACTTACCTAAAATTGATTCATAGTTTTCCAAACAAAATTTAAAATTTGTATCAAGATGAATGTATTTAATCATAAAAGAGTGATTTCCAGTCTTTCTCAACATTAAAACTAAAAAGCCATAAGTTTGGGATAGTCTTTCTTATTAACAAAACTAAACCTTTCTTTAAAGGTTTATTCCTTTTGGTCTATGATCAACAGAGATGAAAAACAAATGACTATTAATTTGTCTCCCTCTTTTCCATTAGTATTAACAGAACTCACAATAACCAGGGGAGCTAGACCCTGAACACATGTTCCAGTTGTTCACTTTACATATGCAACCAGCCAAGAGGGCAAGTGGAGGTTAAAATCAATTCCAAGCTCTTTTAAAAATAATTTGCTTTGTGGGGCAGAGGATTATCTTTTCTAATTAATACAAAGGCTCTGTCTGCTCTCCAAGATGTATGACTATGGGCTGTGCACACATGGAGACATGTATATCTAATCTCAATAAAGAAGCCATACATATTTGTGTTTATGAAAGTTTTACTATTATTTCCATGTTGCGGATAAGGAAATCATATTTCAAAGAAGATAAATAATATGCACATAATCCCAGAGCTAGTAAACAGAGTCCAAACTGCATTTATTTATTTTCTACTCTAATAGACTCTTTTACACTATATTGCTCCCATGCACTGTACTTCGTCATGTGTTACACTTTTAAAGTTCTCTATAACTTCTCGTGTATCCTCTTTAAAATCTAGATTGATCCCACTGTGACAAGTGGAAAATTAATACCTTTCATTCTACTGTGTATTGCTCAAATGCTTCATATATATGTCATTCAAAGTAAATTCTGTAATTTTATTTTGAAAATTCATTCTACATATTTTACTGAGTTTTCTCTAAGCTCCTGTGTTTTTTGAGCTTTATAACTATCTGCAAACAATCATAGGACAGAAAAATGTACCTAAGTGTCCTCTACGAAGTTTCTAAGCCATGTAAGATTACAACGTAGAATGCTGCCATATGTTAGAACTATAAATGACAGAAGTTGCACACAAAACAATTGTTTTATTTTTTAAAATAGTATCTATTTATATTTTACATTATTTAAGTACCATTATACTTTTGAATAAACATCACTTGACATATTTAGTTCTCTTGTCCCATAAAAGGTAGCAATCCCTTTATTTATCATCTAAATCATGAAACGCAGTGCTTTTTAAAAAGACTCTGAGTAGAAAACATTTAAAAATTGAGCAGCTAACAAACGTGTGGACTAGTCACTAGATGGCAGACAACTGGATATTTGGGGAATACGAAAACGTCAGTAGATGGTTTGCAATAGAAACAAATAGAAACATGCAAAAAAGGCATAATACTAATAAAAGAGGTAAAATAATGGAAGGTTCTTTTTCAATATGCTTTTATTTTCCCAAATACATCATGATCCTGAGTAAACAAATTAGGAAACCATGTTGATTGCTATGTGAAACTGTTAAATCATGCAACTCAATTCATAGTTTTTCAAACCAATGAAAGAAAATGGTTAAACCATGTCAGGCAAAGCACCATGTGGTGCAGACATAAAACAGGATTTATTGGAAGTAAACTTACGAACAGAGAAATGTAAAGCACACACATTTTCTTGAAATCTCCCTATGCCACAGTGAAGACTGGACATAGGTCTGCACACCTCACATTGTACTAGACAGAAGAAACCTTCAGCCCAAATCTCTAAATATTCATGTTTTCATTACGCAGAGCAGGGGAAATCTATGTAACTAAGAAACAGAGGAACTCACTGGTCGGGGAAATGGCTTTGTTAGAAATGGGGGGTTCCTGAAGCCCCATAATTGGTATTACCCTGCTATTCAGACTACTGACTTCTAGATTACTAAAGGAGGCAAAGAGATTAACCATCACAATCCTCCAGATTTATTGCTCCTTGTATATTTAATCAGTGTAGCTTGAAACTTCAGTAGGGTAGTTCTATGGATTATAAATGGAGAATCAATAATTGTAAATTTTTTTTTTTTGCTTTTTTTCCCCGTCAGACCAGGATTTTATCTTCCTTCTAGGAGAATGTATTTTTCTCCTTTGGGAAATACATTTCATGTGGTTTTGATAAGACTAATTCTGCCCCCAACTTTTTCTTCCAACTCCTGGACAGTGGTATGTGTAATTGGGACAGTGGTTGCTGTAAGACTAGGCATGTCCCATCAGTATTCTCCAGCTATCATGGAGAGAAATCTTCTTTCTGATGGGGATGTTAAGCTGTAGATTATGAATCTAGGGCTTCCAGCAGCAATTCTATCCCCCTAACAGAGAGAATCACCATAACAAAATAAGTGGTGGCAAAAGTGGAAGAAAAAAGAACTGATAACACTGTATACTTTATATTCAGTTATGACTGAACCCAAATCTATTTTCTTTTTGGATAGGCAAATAAACATCTATTTTGGATTACATTAATTCAAGTTGAAATCCTCTTTCTTGTACATAAACAAGCCATCGCTGGAATAATACTGAAAAAAAATATCTGCCACTTCTATTTATGCTAGCAGAATTAATTATTCCAATTAATTAGAGAGACCTATTCTTCCAAATTTAAAGTAACTGATGTACTATTCATTATACTAATGTTATGACTGATGATCGATATTTTGGAAGACAAAAAACAATGTGCTTTCTAAGAGAGGATGATTTACTCTTGGGAAGGTCCAAAAGAATACTATATTGCAACATTTCAGAATATTAAAAAAAAAAAAACAGAGAATACTAATAATGCAATAATTCCAGAAATAGCAGTGATGGTATCATCAACCACAAAATCTTCTATAAAAATTTCATATATACTTTTTCTTTTAAAAAAATATTGTATGAAGCAAGCATTCATTGTTACATCATCAAGAGGGAAATACCAATAATGTATTTTGTTTACTTTTACAATATATTCTAGCTGAAAAAATAAAACAATTTTCTTAGATAATTATGTTGGTGCTCTTTACTTCATAAATCTAAGATATATATCCTCTATCTTTCTGCATTATTACCTACTTCTCTATATAGTTTTTTTTTTTATAGAAAGGTAAAAAGAATAGTGTTATATGTGGAATATGAAGGAAATGGGAATTGATAGTGACATTTATTTTATTATTTATTTCTGAAGTTCATAAACTTTAAGAGGTTTTAATGACATTGTAGATCTTCAAATATTGCAGAGAATTAAGAAATAAGTATTTTAATATTCTCGTCTGATCTATATTTCAGTGATTTTATTCAGAGTTAATTAGAAAAAGCTTAAAAGTGGTAATGAACAAAGGTTTTATTTTTATTAGAATTATGTTGAAGAGTTAGCATATAGTGCAGACTTCTTAAATTGCAAAGTCAGGGATCAGTGGATCTATTTCTTGGTCACTTTTTCAGATTAAAAATATATATTAGTTGGATTGTGATCTGCTCTGAAATATTTTACTTTATTTCTGGGTTTAATCAATGCAGAGAAAATTCTCAAAAATATGTATATTTTTGATAAATATTTCCATTTTGATTATATCTTTAATAAAATATTTTGACACATCAAAAATAAGAAAGCATCCACATGACATGTAGTTATTTCTTCTTCTTTTTTTAATATCCTGTGGGTAAACAATGCTTTTAAAATTGTTAATTCTTTATGTTCAAATGTATGCTAAAGTTTCAAAAGTGTTCATTGGGAAAAAAAAATTTTGACCTTTTAGATATAAATCAAACAAGAATCAGAAAACTTCAGAAAAATTGCCTTGACTACAACAGGGATGAATTGGGTATCTGTTTGTTTTTTCATGTCCAGCATCCATTTTCCGTTTTTAGGGTAATAATCCTTCAGTTTCTTTTGGGGGAACTGTATCTTTCTTCTCTCTCTGATGCCTCTTTCCCCACCACTAATACCTCCAACATCACAGGGTCCAGCAAACTATATGGCCCACAAAGCACAGATGCTCACACTAAAACTTGGATTTGCTACAGAACACTTTTTTTGCTCTGGGCCCCACTCAAAGCTGGCAGTCTTTTGTGTCACCTAGTTTCTGGGCTAAAGCAGTGTCCCTAGGTATGGAATATGTTTCCCACAGAACCTAAAGAAGTTCACCAGGTATTGAACTTTCTTTTTCATGATAGGAGGTCCAAGATGTAATAATCTCTCTTTTACTTTAGAGGCTGTGTCCTGGCACTGAATCCATAAAAATTGTTTAGATATCGTAGGCCCCTGACTCTTCCTCAGATTTATATCTCATCTCCTGGATTGCACATGTCTTACCAAGCTCACCACTGTGATAGCCAACTCTTGATTATTCTGCCTGATCAATATAATATCACTGATGTAATGAATCAATGTGATATCCTATGGGATAGCCAGACAGTTTAGAGCTCTTTAAACTTTAGTATAATAAAACAAGTAGAGTCAACACAGCCCTGAGGCAAAACTGTTAATGAATTCATTTGTCTGTTCCACATGAATTCAAACTGTTGCTGTTCTTCTTTTCCGATTAAAATAGAAAGAACACATTTTCCAAATCAATGGTCATATAGCATGTACCTAAGGCCATATTAATCTGCTCTAACCATGATACCATGTCCAGCACAGCAGCTACCATCGAGGTTACTACTCGTTGACATCTGCAGTAGTCTACGGTCATCCTCTTGGATCCATTCAGTTTCTCCAAGATTCAGATGGTGAATGAAACAGAGATATAATGGGGACCACCGTCCTTATAGCCTTGAGATCGTAAAGGCAGCATTACTTTCCAGCATGTGCTCCAGATGTATTAGTGCTTTTGATGCTCACTCTTGGCCAGAGAGGAGAGACAGTTACAGAAGCTTCCAGTTGTTTTTCCCCACTACGACAGCACTTATCTCAAAAAAGGTGCTAAACTCAAACTATTAAAGTATGGACGAATCCCGTAGAAGAAAAGATAACATTATAAATAGGTAATTGCAGCACCATACATTGATTTTCTCATTAAATACTAAACATCATGGTGTATACCTTGTCAAATAAACATTTATTGTGATATAATTTGAATATATATAGATACATATATATATAAAGTTTCCTTTGCAGAACCTAAACTGGAGACTAAGCTCATTATAACACTTGTTATGACACCAAGTTTACACAAACAATATTGAGCACTTAGTCATGTAATTTCAAATCTCATATTTAGGCCTATAAATGTAGATTCTTGTGTATATTTTTTAAAATTCCATCTTAGGAGTATATATTTATTGTGCATTTGCTTTTTTCTCTTATTTGATAATTCCAGTACACTTGGAATAAATTCATGAAGCATAGAGGCATTCAATGAGTAGTTTCTGATGGTATCCCTGACTTGAGACAGTTTTGGAATGCCTGGTCTATGCTACCCACACACTTTAATATATATTGTTTAACAATATTGCAAGCCCAATTTCATTTTAATGCTGTATTAGCTAGGTGAGCATGATTTATTGTGACAGAGTATAAATTCAACTATTGAGTCTTTAACAATAAATAACTAACAGGATTTGTAATAGAGAACAATAAAGCGTTATGTTGATAGAGGCAGAAGTGAAATGATGACAAAATATAGCAATCTACTATCAGACAACATAATTAAAGTTTAGCTGTGGGGTGCCTGAATTCTATTATTTTAAGGTGGTTTGGGTGTGTAAGCTAGAAACAATTATTCTCTACTGGACAGCAGTGATTTGGTTTCTTATTATAAAAGAGTAGCTAATAAAAATTTTCTTTAAAAGCCTTAGACATTTGTATTAAGCTTTAGCACTAAAACCAAGAGTCATTTGGCAAGGAATCCAGTGACATGAGGATGGAAATGCTGAGGGACCATAAGCACTGAGGGGCCTGCCAGGAGATACATCTGGAAAACTGATTTTTGTTTCACCTAAGTTTGCACTGGACACACACAATGCATTTGGGTTGTTTCATATGAGCTGTTTTCCAGCTGGTGAATAGTTTGACATGTAGCCAGAATCTGCAGAACAGCCCACTGTCGCTAGGGGACCTAGACAATATAAAACTGCTATGAGAATGACAATGTTAATTCCTGTGGTATCTCCCACACCTGTACCTCCTTATCAAGAACTTTGGGAGATCTGAGAAGTAAATCTTCCCTAGAGTCATGTACTGTCCTCTGTCTTTTCTCCATTAAAGAAATTTATATCCTATAACTTTGTGGTATTTCTTCCACACCATCCTGAGAGTATTGGCACAATATTTAGCCACTATTAATTTTTAGTTTCTTCATCAATAAAACAGAGATAAGGACCTTGTGAAGAAAACATGAAATAACAAATGGGAAGCATTAACCGTAGCTCCTGACATGTGATAGGAGCACAATACCTGTTGAATATTCAATATCATTACTTCTTCTGATTAACAACTGTAACAATATAGGTATAATAATAATTTGGGGGATGTCAGCTCAGTTTAAGAGAACCCCTTTATCAATGCAGTATTGCCCCAACTTCTGTATCTAGTCGTGTGGGCAGCTGAAACCATGGCAACAGTACATGTTGTCATTCTAGGTACTATTGATTGGACCAGTGTTGGACAGCAGGCCTGAGCTGATTTAATCAGATTCTCTCTCCTAGGAATGTGAAATTGCCATGCCGTTAGGTTCTGTAAATGCTGGAACTGAGGGACTCATAAATCTTAGAGGGGGAGCTTTCCTCTGTCTTATTTGCAAAAAATCGTAGAGAAAAATGATGTTCAGGATAATAAGAATTTAGCCGATAGAGAAGCAGAAAGAATGAAATGGAAGAGGGTCACCCGCATGTCTATAACTTTTAAAATTCCTGTTTCCAGTCTTCCCTTAAAGGCTGGCTCCCTTTGAATTTTAGGATAAACTCCAGTGTCCCTCCTGTAAAGGTACATTGTTACTTAACTGGAGTTATTCTTCATTTTGCAGATTCAAAAGAAATTTAAAGCAAAAAGAAAGTGTTCCCCAGATTGTATCTTTTACTGGCATTAATATTTTAAATTACTTCTGTTTTATTTTATCACAATATAATATCAAGGTCTACATGATCAGTATGTAAAAGTCTTAAACAAAACATTTTAGAAACATTACCTACTTAATTGGTTATATTTTATATCTAAGAAAATTACCTTGAAAACAATTTTTGTGCAGAGAAAAACTGATTGTTAAATTCTGAGATCAAAATAAAGTATTTTTTTGAATTCTAAATAAAAAGTAAATTAGAATTGCTTCAAAAATATGTTAGCACTCTTGTTAACAGAAATGTAACTTTATATATTTATTAATGGAAAAATACACAAGGTTTAAATTAAATTATTAAGTGTAACATACAACATAAAAACTATTTTATTCCTTTAGAAACAAAGAACTTCTTAGTCATATTAAGAGCTGAATTATCTCTTCAAGTTCTAACACATTTTTCTGAATTGTGTTCCATATTATATCCATTATTTTGGTATAGTTACTAGAGTATTTAAATGGTGGTTAACACAAATGAGAAAAGAGGGAACAAAAACTAAAAATAATGCCATTAAAGAAATAAAGATATAGGGCTTGAAAAAAGATTATCAAACATAATTCAGTGAAAGAAATTCTGGAATAGGGTTTCAAAGAAAATTAAACTCAGTGTAGCAAAGAAAATCATGATTATTTGTGAAAATACGTGCAGGGGACAACTTCTACTGAGCTAAAAACCGTGGTTTGCGATCTTGCCTGTGTCATGGTAGGTTAGTATTCAAAGCGAAAAAGCTATGAAGCCCAGTTGGAGATTAAATAATTCTCTGTTAAATAATCACAGATCTTGTTCAAGAGACTCAGCCCATCTTAGAAGACTCTAAGAAAAATAATGACAACCACTGAGACCACTGAAACTCTATTCTGGAAAATAACAGGGCAAATCTCAGAGAAAAGTGCATATCCTATATAGGAAAGAATTCATAAAATTTACTTGACAATAATTCATACTTCATTATTTCTTATATCATGTGGTAATTCCGGCCTCAACACTGTATTTTTAGAATTACTGAAGTTTACTTTAATCGAAAACATAAAAACCAAACCCACACTATTTGTTTGCTATTCTGATGTATGCTGTTCTGAAATGTTGCTTTCTCTGTCTTTATAAACAGCATAGTAAGCAAGAGTATTTTGTCATAATTTAAAATATTATCAGTTATACCGATTTTACATTGCTCTATTTTTCAAGTTTCACTAAGAAATAATTGACATGTAACATTGTATATGTTTTTGTACCACGTAATGATTTAATATATGTATATATTGTTAAATTATTACTATAGTGACGTTAGTTAACATTCTTAACCTCATATAATTACAATTTTTTTCTTGTGATAACTTGTAAAATTATTCTCTAGCAACTTTCAAATATACAATATTGTTAACTCTAGTCACCATGCTGTACTTTTTGACCACCTTCACCCAATTCCCCCACCCTTCACTCTCCACCTCATAATCACCAATCTATTCTCTGTTTCTATGAGCTTTTTTTTTTTTAACATTCTACACATAAGTATCATACAATATTTGCCTTTATCTGTCTGACTTATTTCACTTGGAATAATGCTCTCGGGGTCTATCCACGTTGTCTCAAATGATGTGATTTCCTTCTTTTTATGGCTGAACAATATTTCATTTTATATACACCACATTTTCTTTATCCATTCATCCATCAGGGCATACTTAGGTTGTTTCTGTGTCTTAGTTATTATAAATAATGCTGTAATAAACAACTGAGTGGCAACCCCCACCCCAAATAATTCAAATAAAAATGAGCAAAGGACCTGAAACTTTTCTATTTATATATTATATAAAACACATAAAATATATTTTATCTATAAAATAGATATTTTTCTAAAGAAGATATTTGAATGCCCAACAGATACACGAGAAAGCGCTCAACATCACTAATTATCAGGGAAATGCAAATCAAAACAACAGTGAGGTATTATTTCACACTTGTTAGTACGGGTGTTATCAAAAAAGACAAGAGATTATAAATGCTAGCGAGGATGTGGAGAAAAATAAGCCCTTGTGCATTATGTAAATTGGTGCAGCCATTATGGAAAACATTATTACGATTCCTCCAAAAATTAAAAATAGAAGTACTATATGATCCAGCAATTCTACTTCTGGGTATATGTCCTAATCTTTTTTTTAATATATTTCTGGTCTCCATCCTAGATTTAATATTGCCAACTACCATACTTTTATA
>NW_006431043.1:198369-205149 GCF_000325575.1 Pteropus alecto | reverse complement strand
TTTCTAATATACTATAATTTGAGGAATCAGAAAATCAAACTACTATAATTAGAATGATGGATAGGATATGAATAAATGGACCCTCTTGCAGCATCCAAGAGGTTTTCTAGAGTTGAAGGACATGAAAACAAGTAAAAGGGCTGTATTCTGACTTCTCAGAGAAAAATTTTAAATTAAATTCCCTATCATTGCTTAATTAGGAAAATCACTAGAGAAATGATGTACTAGTGTAGGAAATAATTTACCAAACTCTAGAAAAGAAAGTCACACAAAACATTTGAACTCGGAAAAATATATCACTGGGAACTGGAAATAGTGCACAGGTCCTACCTGTGAACTTCTTAAAGACTATCTTCCATACCATAATAATGCATGTAGTAAATATAACCTCATTAAAATTCTAGGACAGTTAACGCTTCTATATCTCTTCAAAAAGAACATACTATCCCTTTGTGACTTTGTTTTTATAAAGCCCATGCTTGCTTTTCTTCATCTATTGGGCAGAGAATTTCCCTCAAGGGACTCAGAAGGTGGTGCCAAATTAAATCAGTCTGAGTCCATCAATGTTAATTTTACCAAATCTAAGAGATCAATAAAAGCATTGGAAAATGCACCTACCACCAGCCCCCTGGGACCTCATCCACTTTCAAGAGTTTGAGATAGATGTGTGACATTCTCTGTACTCAAGTCTTCCCTATCATCTCACTGTTTGCGTGTCAAAACACTACTACTCTAGTCTCTTTTATTCTTCACTTGTGATTAGCTCCCATGGTGAGAATTCAGCTATGTCTCACTTATTTGAAATGAAGAACAAGATTATTCAGCGAATCCTCACTCCAAAATGTGCCTGTAAAAACCTGATCCTTTAGAAACCCTTTCCAATGCCCCAGGGCAAATGTCTTACTTGTAGGAGTTTTTCTGATCTGAACAGATGAGGGTAGAACTTTTGCTTTCTTGGTAGATGTCCAAGGATTAAATTTAAGCCAGCTCCAGTGAAGATCTTTCCAAAAGAGAGATATACTTCAATATTTCCAAAGTCTGCAGGACTCCAAACCCCCCAATTTCAAAATACTAGAACAATATATAACACAACAAAATGCTAGTACAGTATATAAAATTATATATATATATATATTTTTTATATGACCTTAAGAAGAAATAACTCATTTTCAATTTTATGAAGCATCACAAAGGCTTATTTTATTTGGTGGCCTCCATACAGCTAAAACTTTTCTTTTAGAGCCAAATATTCTCCTCTATCAATTACACAATATCTTTTTCATATTGGTCATATCCTATGAAACATAATATTCCAAGTCTGATGAACACCAGTCTTACAATAATTTCCTTGCAATAGTGAGATACTAAGAGTGAATAATGTGGTCTTGGCTCATTTCAGTGATCATTACATCTTTATGTGCAATGAAGTTTTGCACATTATGAAAAAAAATCCCAGATGAAAGCCCTCCAAAATGTAATTCAAATATAAAAAGGCCCACCCTCACAGCCAACTGACTTTAGATACCTTGACACAATGCATATCTCTACCTTAAATTTTCTTAAGGGAATCTTTGTAAGAATTTGCCATTATACTTCACAAATAAAATCTCCCACAAATACTTGTGAAACATCTTCCCTCTCCCTACATTTCCACACTCATCCAAGTTGCTAAGAAAAACAAACAACATCTTTACCTTAGAATCTACTCTCCAGCACTCTCCACTCAATTTGTTCACCATTAGACTGTTTGTTATTTCTTCCTCCATTATCCGTTATCTCACAGAAGCATGTCTAGACTTTCTACCTCTGCTCACCAGGCGTGTAATACCATGGTGGAATGAATATTTATAGAGGGCAGCAAAGGTAGGCCCCAGCACTCGCTTCTATAATTTTTTTCTTATAATTAATATCTATTTGTAAAAAAAAAAAATGGTGACTAGAATTCTCCACTTGTTATACCAGTTAGAGAAAAAAAAAGATTTTTGGTCAAGTGATTTTTCTCATGTTTCTCAAATTATATCACATATAAATCATTCTTAAATCATTCATTCACAAGATATTTACAGAACTTCTGCAATGTGCATACCTCAATGCTAAGACTGTATAAGACAGAATAAAGTGAAAGATTTGATGTGTGGTCTGAATCCTTCAGGAACAGATTGCTGAGGTGAAGAAATAATGCTAATTGTAAGGGTAACTGAAATTGGCACTTCAGAGTATGAATGTGACATAAAATCTGCTACTACAGTGAGCACTTAGAAAGCTTTCTACGTGGCTAGCACCTTAATGCCCTAATAACCTGTACAAATTATTATTATGCATTGAGTTTCATTTCCAAATGTAGAATGGAGGAACAGTCCGCTAAGCATGGCAATTAAAGATACAAGGTCATGCTTTTGCTCCCTTAAGAAAGATCAGACTCCCAAAACTAGTATCTTCATAGTTGATGTTATTGTGAGAATGTAAAAAGCTGAGGGTGGCAAAAACTTGTTGCCTGTATATGAATGTGAAGAGCAGTTATGTGTTTCAATCTCTGCGGGAAAGATTTGGTAAAACTGTACTACTGTTGTTAACTACAAGATACCAGAAAATCATAAAACAGCACTGTGTATAGTTATTAAAAACTTAACAAATTAATGAAAAATTGGGAAATATCAACATTTTGTAGCTTTGTGGAAAGGTATGAATGCCAACAAACAGCTGTTTAGTTGTTTTTGTGTTATTGTATGAAAAAAACTTACGAGGCAAATCTCCCAATATGGCAACAAATATAACAAATAAATTACAAATGGTCACAGAATGCCTTTAAATTCCTATAGCCTTTAAAGTTATCTAACCCTCTAAGCCCCCAGGTGATAACAGCACACATTTCATATTCACTTGTGACAAAATAAAAATGTATACTTGTGGTTATCAGTGTTGACTGATATATTGTTGGAATAGTTGTGTTCCAGCACACTGTATTTCAGAAATACACTTTATAAGTGTTGTTAAGTCTGTGATATCAGTTCTTGTTTTATGATTTCTGCTTCTAGCTCTATGAAAACTTCTTGGTTAAATCTCCACTAAATGATATACAACTAGTGTCCTTTTGCTTGAATTAAGGCTTCCAAATGTATTTTGTGTTATTTTATATCAGTTTGAACTTTATAATGTAGGCTATGAATAATTCACTTTGGTTGAATAAAAAGCATCTAAAGGTGAATAAGTGAATAACTAGAATGATGCATTTTAAATATGGTCTCTGGGCACTTTAAATTCCTAAGCTGTCTTATAGGTCAAAAATAAAGTTTAAAATGGTACACTAAAGTTTAAAGGTTGTCATTCAGAGCTCAAACATAAGCACACACACATGAAAAAGCTTTAAAGTAAAGCAGTTAAACAGGAAGCAATCACTCCACTAGAAAATGTACAAAATAATAAATGTAAAAAAAAAACAAAAAAAAAAAAACAGGTAAAATTCACCAATAATAATATTTAAAAAAAGACAATTTCCTTTAAACCAAGTAAGAAGGACTGCTGTCCTGGCTCTATAGAGTCGCAGATATCACAAAGCAAAAAAATTTTAAGAGCACACCTAAGTGTTTCTGTCACTTGTAGTTTTATTATAAAAAATATCTTATAAAATATAATAAAGTCTTCAAAAATAAATCTAAAATTTTAGTTGTTTTAAATAATTTTTAGTTTCATTAAATAAATATGTATTGTGTATTTTCTTTTAGTAGATAATTTTCCTACATTAGGAGAAAAATATTTTTTAAAGAAAAATAATTTTAATTTTTTTATTTTTCATTTCATAGCATTCATGTTTTTAGTGAAAATACTTCAAATTATTTACATTTTGAATGTAATAACATTTTTTAATTCTTAAGTCACTTAATATAAAATTATTTGAAAACTCAGTTATAACAAGACAATTAGTAATTTTGCTGCTGTAAAGGCAAAAATACATATTTTACAGAATGGATGAAAAAGTAATTTAGGAATTCCTGTATTTATTTTATTACTCATCTAAACAATTGCTAAACTATTTATATGTAATGGTAATAATTAAATTTATTAGTTTTGCTATTTTGTGACTTTTAGTTATGCGAAACCCAGAGCTTAACACAAATTTTTGTTTTATATATTTTTAAAGTTTAGAGAATAGCACATTTTATCAGGTTTTTATCTTGAATTTTAACTTTAAAATATTTGGACATAAAGCATGTTGCCTTCTATTTGTATTCTTGCTCAGGGCCTCACAAATGATAGAGCTAGGTCTACAAAAGTACATGTCTATTTTTATGGCAAGATTATAGGGAGCTTTTGAAAGAAACTGATAGTTTCTTCTTGTCTGGAAATTTGGAAATATATAGTTTATATTTAAATAAAAGTAGTCTGAAAAAAATTTTTCAAAGCAATTAAGAAACTGGAAAGACATACGACACAATATTCGAATTATATCGTCAATTTTTATTTATGAAATTACTACCATCCTTTATTTTCTGTATATTCCTCTGTTAATTTCTATATTTTCTAGATATTCTACACTAATCATAAAGGATTTTATTAATATATGAGAGTATAATCTAATGCTTCTATTATAGTACCATCATTTACATAAATTTAAGAATTTCAGTTTCCATGATCCCAGTGATCTTTAATTTGATTATTAGAGCAAGGCATTTCCTTAAGCAAGATAGTTGAAATAAAAACAATACTTTAAACAGTGATTATATCAAGTGTTATATTCTCCTTCCATTCATATTAACTGATCATAAAGAGTATTTAAACAAATTAAATGAAGAAATTTCCTTAATTTTGTTTCCCTTCTCTCCTCTCCTCTGCTCTCTCTCTTTCTTTAATATATACAAGGATGTCTTTAACAAATTAATCACAACTCCTTTCTTGACTTTCTTAGGATAAAATTATATATAAAATAAGTCATGCCTTGGTGACAACTGGAGTTTGATAAAATAAAAATACATGAAGAAATAAAATGTTAAATTTTGATTTTACAAATTTCTATGAGACATGGAATCATGTTAGATGTTACAAATATATTTTCAATGATTTTTTTAGCTTTAAGATTAGAAAATGTAAAGTTGACGTTTCTCAGAAACTTTCATTCTTTTTTTAATCTGTGGCTTTCTTTTTATTATAGTGACATAGTTAACGAAATCCAATGTTTCAAGTGTACAATTCAACAGTAAGTCATATTTATATTGCATTGTATGTTCATCACCCATAGAGTTCTTTCTTTCATATATTTGACCCGTTTTACCCCATCTACCTCCCCTCTCCCCCTCATCCTCTGGTGACCACTAGCCTATAGTCCATGTCCATGAGTCTCTGTTTGTTTATCATGTTTGTTTGTTGCTTTTAGATTTATATCTACATATAAGTGATATCATGGCTTTCATTCTTAACCAAAGAGCTTTCAATATCACTCAAAACAAGAGATCAACATATGTTACCAACAGTACAAAATTTAACTAAAAATTTGCCATGCCTTTGTAACCATAGGTCTTTTGTGATCAAATGTTTTGATATTTTTGTCCATGCCTTTCTTGAGTTATTTCTGCACATAATTAAAAATAAATTATTAAAAATACGAAATAATAAAATCAGTCATCTAATGATGATGGTGATGATGATGCCTGTAGTGATATTTAGCATGATGGTATGGAGGAGGAAATTGGAGGTGGTGTGGTAACAGTGTACATGTTTGAGCGGGATGATTGACCGTCAGTAACCAGAAACCAAATTAAGGCAGATTAGCACAGAATATATGAGTAAGGATTTAACGTTTAGTTGGCATAGCTTCATGGACTATTAGAACTGAAAATAAAAGAAATCCTAACCATTTCATTTTATATATACTCTGGATTCTTTACCATAACAAAAAGATCTATGTACAATATAGAAAATAAGGGAAATGTTGGGAAAATAAAGAAAATTTCCTTTTTTTGTGTGCGTGTTTTTTAAAAAGGGCCAAAATGTGTACATTTATGTCTACATATATCTATCTATATTTATATAATTATGTTTATATTATTTGGAAACCTGATCTTATTTAAATTTTTGTTGTACACACATTCTTATAACAGATATTTTGACTATCCAACATGTCAGTTGTAAGGGTGCACTTGCCCTAAATGCTTGCAGACGATGGTGATTACTGAATAAAGAGGTCGATACAATTTACTTTATAAAGTTAATATGTTCTTGATACTGAAACCAGAAAAGAACAACATAAACAATAATAATGATATATATAGATAATAATTATATATATGAAATTCCCTCATATATATGTGTATATATAAAAATATTAGTAAATAAAATTAGTAATACAGTAAGAATTGTGACCTAAAGGGGTTTATCTAGAAAGGCAAAGAGGGTTCAGTATTTAAAAATCTATCACTGTGAATCAGTATATTAACACATGAAGCAGAAAAGCCAAAGGATATTTTAATAGAAGAAAAAGAAACTTTTGATAACATTACCACGTGTAAGTTAATGGACTTAGTTAACTAGAAACATGAAAATTTCCTTAGACTGATAAAAAAAACAGGCATTTAAAAGATTGGAAAAGCAGCTAAAAGATTAGAGGCATTCTCATTAAACACAGGGATAAGTTCAGATTGGTTCCATTACTGCTACAATCCAACATGGATGTCCAATGTTAAATAATAACAGAACAAACAAGTAAAAATCAGTGTTTCCATGTGCCAGATATTTACCTATAAAATTAAAGAAAAGCAATGGAGACAGTATTAGAATGAATCAATTGGT
>NW_006431043.1:194785-198309 GCF_000325575.1 Pteropus alecto | reverse complement strand
CCGTCAACAGCCATGCTACCCTGAACAAGCCCGATCCCGTCTGATCTCGGAAGTTAAGCAGAATCGGGCCTGGTTAGTACTTGGATGGGAGACCACTTAGGAAGACCAAGTGCTGTAGGTGTAAAAAATTAAAAAAATAAAAAAGGGATTGTAAGCTGACAAGGTCCTTGCAATCTGCGAGGTCAACCAAAGTTTGCCTCACCTAAAACAAAACAAAACAAAACAAACAAAAAACAATAACCAACCAGCATTTGTTGTAGAAAAGTAAAACCCTTTACAAAAGCAATATTATTTTAAAATTCCGCAGAATTATGTGAACCTAAAGTCTGCAACATTTTTATAGAGAAAATTATATAACATATATGAAGGACATAAAAGAAGACCTGAATAACTGGAAAGATAGACAGTTTCCCTGGGTAAAAAGGCATACTACTTTTAAAATGTCAATTATCTCTTAATGTCTTCAAAATTCTATGTATATGCAATGATAATTCCAACAGAGTGCTTGGATGAACAAAGTAAATTTATATGAGAGTTAAATTATGCGTTTAGCTATTTTTTTGTAAAAAAAAGAATAGGGAAATTCACCCTACAGATAGAAAGATGTTTATACTGCTATGCAAATTAAAATAATAATGTTTTATTTAATGAACCTTTTAAAGAGAATTTTGAGTCAAGAAACATACGCATATATGGACACTTGGTATATGACAGACTTGGTATCATAAAATGTAGAAAGCAAACGCTACTCAGTAAAGATGTTGGAAAACTTGGTGGATTGAAAGGACATACATTCTAAGTAGATAAAAGTTTTAAATAAGTATTTAAAACAATTAGATGAAAAAATGAGAATATTTTTATAACCTCATATTAGGGGAAGCTTTTTTATATATACATAACAACACACACACATACAACCAAGTATATCTGAACAAAGAGATAAAAAGTAGGTCATTATTTTAAAGATTAAAAAACCAGATTTACAAACTGCAAATTCATGTGTAAGTTCCCGTGTTACGTCTCTGCTCAAGACTCTCCAGTATTTCCCATCTTTCACACAGTAAAAACTAGAGTACAATGACTTTTAGGCCCTTTATTATATGGCTCCCTGGTACCTCTTTCACTTCATCTCCTACCATTGTCCCCATCACACTTTCCATTCCAGCCACATTAGCATCCACATCAGACCCATTCGGATCTCAGTGTCATTGCACTTCATGTCCTCTCTCCTTCTCCTTCTCTTTCATTGCCATCTGCCCAGACATCCCCATGATTCCTTTTCCCTTTTCTCTTTTAGATATCTGACTTTCATGATATTTGTCCTTCATCAGTTGCCTTTCTTGGCAACTCTATTTAAAATCCCTCTTGGCTATTGTGAATAATGTTGGAATGAACATGGCTACGCAGATTATCTCTTCAAGATACTGATTTCAGTTCTTTCGGATATATAGTCAGGAGTGGGATTGCTGGATCATATGGTTGTTCCATTTTTAATTTTTTGAGGAACTTCCATACTGTTTTCCATAGTGGCGGTCCAATTTATATTCCCAACAACAGTGCACAAGGATTTGCTTTTCTCCACATCCTTGCCAATGTTTGTTATCTCTTGCTTTTTTGATAATAGCCATCCTAACAGGGCTGGGGGAGGAGAAAATGGAGTTATGTAGGTGAAAGGGTACAAACTATCAGTTATAAGGTAAGTTCTGAGGATCTAATGTACAACATGGTGACTACAGTAAATAATACTCTATCGTATACTTAAAAGTTGCTGAGAGTAGGTCTTAGGCATTCTCACCACAAAAAAAGAGTTAACTATGTTAACTACATGAGATGATGGATATGTTAATTATCTTGACCTTTGTAATCATTCTACAATGTGTATGTATATCAAATCAACATGCAGTATACCTTAAAGATAATTATATTTGTCAATTATTTCTCATTAAAGTTAAAAAAATTAAAACTTAAATCCCTCCAACTCTCCCTATCACTTGCTGTATTATCCCTATAGCAGTTATCTCAGTCTGATATTTTATCTACTTTTATCTTTTATATTTTTATTTTCTCTCTCCAAATCTCTGCAGCCTGCTTCTGGGCTATAAGCTCCATAAAAGCAGATGTTTTACATGTTGTTTACTTCCACATTTCCAGCACCAAAGACAGAGCCAGGCAGTGCCTCAATACATTGGGGATATCTGGAGAGAAATGGGCAGGACATAATGATTGGATGAAACTTTTTCTATAAATTGATGATCATGAAGAATTATAATTAGTGGTTTATTTTGCATAGTAGGAATATAGAGTTTTAACATTTTCCTATACTTTTAAAATTTATCAAAATAAAAAATAAAAAATGACTCAAAAACTTAGGTAAAAATCATTAGTAGTGCCAAGAATATTCACACACTTGAGATTCTTAATCCATATTGCCAGCTTTTCAAAACTAGAAATAACCTAGTAGCCAATAAGTTAACACTGAAAAAAAGACACTATAATAAATATGATGAAATTTCATACAACCATTAAGAAGCATATGCTACTATTAAGAATATCTAATGAAATGGTAAAATATTCAAAACATTAAGTGAAAAAAGTAGGTTATGAAATGCTATATACAGGAAGATCATAAGTTTGACTACATGTGTGTTAGTGTGTGTGTATATATGTAAAATATATAAACAATAAGGAAAAATATACAGCATTTCAACATGATTTCTATGAGATTATGAGATAATTTTTATGCTTTTTCGTACTTCCAGAATTCTGAAAATTTTATAATCACAAAAATAGATAAAATCTCTTAGAAATAAATTTCACTCTGCTGTATGTAACTTTTGTCTCTTAATAGAGCCAGCTGATATTTAGGAACATTTCTATTTTTGTTCCACTGGCTAGCTTTATAATCACATTGTTTATATAATTATCTTTAACTCTTTATTTCTTTATAAAAGTCCAATATTTCCTATTACAGACAACAATATTTTCTTGTGTCCTTTTCCTCCATCTTCTTTTTATTCTCCATTACACCACCTAACATTACATATTTTTTAATATCTCATCTTTTATGTAAACTAACTCATTGAGTGCTATAATATTTTTGAGCATCAAAACATAGATATGATGGTCATTGTATAATCACTAATTATAGTAGTTACCTGGCTCTATGCTAATGCTCCAAAGATCTGTGGTGCGAGAGCTTGTCGTATTTGTGACTGTGAGAGTCAAGCCTCTAGAATTCCAGACAAACCTTATCATCATCATCATCATCAAAACATCTTCAATGCTTTACCTTAAAAATTAATGTATTTGTCATATGCCTGAAACCGCCGATTTTGTATCAGTAGAAGTCCCGGAGGAAACAGAATCTACCTCAAGTGGCTCAAATGAAGAGACATTAGATAAAAGTCTCCTTATGGAGGTATGAAGAGATTTAAAGGAACAAACACGGGATGGGGACAGCACCCACAGACAGCAACAGAGGAAAGTTTTTATCACTCCAAAGACTGGAGCAGAAAGAAGGAAAG
>NW_006431043.1:194292-194753 GCF_000325575.1 Pteropus alecto | reverse complement strand
AGTGTCAAGGAGAAGCCACTTAGCCAAAACAGTGGTTCTGGAGCAGGAAGCTAGTAATGTAGTACCAAAGTCAGTGTGGAATAGGAAAAAAAATGTCCTGCATCTCACTAGTCCCACTCCATGATCACTCATTGAGATCATGCCTCTCGTTGACTGAATCCAATGAATATGCAGCTGGGACGGGAGCCTGCAAGATTCAGTCAACAGAGCTCGGCCTCCCAAGCCACTAATCAGGGCAGAGAAGAACTGAGAAAGTATCTGTGTGGGTTTGGGATTGGCAACAGAGAATAACTAGCACTGGCTACCACGTTTGCCACTCAGCAAACGTAGCAACTTTTACTTCTATCTGCTGCCAGCATTTCTTGCAGATCCATCTTTAAACCAGACCCACACATTTTTCCTCTTCTTTTATCTGGTCATAAGGAATTCTCCATGAAACCATAGGTAATGGAAGAGTGAGG
>NW_006431043.1:189529-194234 GCF_000325575.1 Pteropus alecto | reverse complement strand
CTTGCTAGTGCCTTCCATTAGCCAAACCTCAGCAGTATCCAGAAGGCTAAGTAACCCAGCCTGACAGAGAGGGATGGAGATTTGTTGGGGCTTTGGGGGGATGAGTGTAAATACTGACCTAGATCAAAAATATAACATTGCAGCGCTATAGATGGCTCTCTTTTGCCACTTTCTTGTTACAATCATCCTCTCTCATAAAAATAACTACGCTCATGTCACTTATCATAATCATCCACTCACTTTCCTGCATAGTTTTACCACATAAGTAACCATTCTTAAATACTTAAGTTTAATTTTGTGTTTTCTTTTTGTAAAGTTGTTATTGTAAGGGATCTTTAGTTTATCATAATACCTTTGAGATGTGTCTGTGTTACTGGATGCAGCTCTCTTTACCCATTTTCACTGCTTTATAGTTTTCTTGGTAAAAATACGCAATTTATTTCCCCATATGACTCTTCATTTGAAATTTGGGTTAGCAACAGTTTGGGTTTAATAAATAACTCTGTTAAGACCATTCTTTCACATGTCTCAGTGCAAGGGAGGAGAAATTTAAGCAACTGAGCAGTCCAAACCTCTAATTTAACAGAACAGGATACTAATTACTTATGTAACAAAGTCAAGGTTACTTTTTTGATGATTGAACTTTGCTATGTTTTAGAAGGAAATATTTTTTCATACAAAGTATATTGTTGTTTTCAGCCATTTTTGCCTTCCCTAATTCTCACACCAGTCATATTTTCCCATTCCTTTGCTCCTCTGTAAGGAGAATATTTTGTTTGTTTATTTTCCTTTGATTCTATCTTGTAGAATTATTGTACTCATTGATAATATAATTAATAATTTAGATTAAAATTATATTTATAGCTCTAGGAAAATTAAATAGTTTTTATTCTCTTTAGATTCAAGTAGATACCCTTCATTCTCAGCTTTGAGAAAGAGCCACATAAACATCCCATAATGCATGAGTGATATACAGTAATGTCAAAGGAGAGAACATTACTTTCTGACCTTCACACAAATTCTCCTGTGTCCCATTGCTAGAGGGCTGAGAGCCCTTTAAACTTTGTGACCTACTTAGCATGGCTTAAAATGTCATTCTTATTCATAGCAACATTTAATGCTTTCCTGGATTTTGCTAAACTATTTACCACAATGATATATTGCAGAATTGAATTCCACAGCTTGATTGTGTGCTGCATAAAGAATTGTATTGTTCATCGTCTAAAGTGGAATGCAATTCATTCTCATTGAGAGTCAGCTTGTTTCCATGGGATGCAAATGGGAGGAGAAAACACCTTATGTTTTCAGTAAAACATTCATTACTTTTATAGCTGTTTTTCCTTATCATAGTTTACTTCTCTCCATTACTAAGTAAATCAAACTAGAATGCCTCCCAGACATAATTTTTATATTTATTTTGGCCTTTTTACCTGGCATTAGCATTTGGCCTGATTTTAACCTGTCACATTTTATGTAATCTTCGTTATAAATTGACTACTGAGTGAAACTGATGCTCAAAAGAAATCTACAAGCACTGCAAGGAAAAGACATCAGCATTCTATAGTTAGAAATAAATCAGAATTGGAAATTCGGAATTTTTAAGTTCAGTTCATAGGAATGCCACATGTTATCTTTCTCTTCTTATATCTACTAGAAAATTAGAAAATGCTTTCTTCTGCCAGTTTAATGACATTCAAAAATTTATCTCATTATAAAATATTTCTATAAAATCATCATTGAAATAAATTCTTAGATAATATTTATTTTTTACAGCTGTGAAATCAATGCAAATATGTTCGTGTTAACTCAATGTAAATGACCTTGCCTTTGCGAAGATATTTAGAGTTAGAATTTCTGCCCATGAAAGTGTTTCAAGAGTATTTTTCTAATACCAACAGGAAAGGAGAACAATTATTTTAGCTACCTAGAAAAATTGTTTGCAACAGTATTATTCTCTGAATACTGATTGTAGAACCAATGATTTATGCACATCTTAAAATATTTCCTATATATAATGCCAACAGAAGACAATTTTTAAAAAGGATTGAAAATAAAACACAATTTATAAACAGTATCCGCAATCACACTGACACTCATAGGAACTAAATGGCTTTAAAGTTAACCTGAATAGTTAATTTTTGCACGTAAGTTTAGACAATACTGAGTTTATTACTTTTTATATAATTGTTTCTTGTGAGATTCTTTTCATATATTAGTACAAACATGCTTGCCTTAATCTTTCTTATCTAGACAATTCTATGGATATTAAATCTAGAAGGCTGCTAGGTAAACTTTTCATAGCAAACATATTGCTTTCATCCATTAAACAATGTAATTGCTTAAACAAATCAAATGTGTGTATATTAATAATCATATCAAGATCTCTAACCCCTCAAGACTACAATGATATAGTAATTTAACAAGAATTGCTTTGTTCCTCTACAACCTGTCAGATCTAGGTTTTAATTATCTTCTCATCACCTCTAGGCCTTTTCATATTCAGATGGTATGTAAATTAAAGTAGTCTCTCATTTTGAAAGAGTTAAGGGATAAGAATATCTCTAGAATACTTCTCTCTTCCCTCTATTAATCACAGGTCTGCCTTCCTTTAAAATGTACTTCAAAGAGAAAAATACAGAAACTTAATTTTGGGGAGTAAAATGAGGAGGGAAAAAATCCTTGCTCTCAAGAGAATAAACACCAACAATCCTTAGAGTTATCAAAGTATAATTAAAGGAAAATTGGTTGAAAATTTTATTTTACAAATTTCTAAAACAAAACAAAATTCCATCTTCATTAAAATAGATTTCTTTGTTCAACAAACATTTCTTTAAGCACCTACTATATGTTAGGCACTATTGTGAACCTGGAGCTGTAACACTGAACTAAAAAGACAAAGCCCCTGTCTTTGATTATATTTTGCATGCTAGAGAAAGGGACAGAAAATAAATAACAATGTGATGTGTACTATGTCAGGCAGTTGTAAGTGTTATGAAGAAAAGGAACTGGGGTAATTCAGAGGGAGTGAATGAAGGAGAATCTAGGAAAATCAGAAAAGGCTTCTCTTCTTACATGAAAATTGAGCAATGATCTGTAGTAAGGGAGTAAAATACGGATACCTGTGGGAAGAACATTAAAAATGGTGAAAGTTGATTCCAAGGTTCAGAGTCTGATTAATTAAAATGATGGAATTACCATTAACTGAGATAAGAAAGACTAGAAGAGGAGAGCGCTGGCAAAATCTGGAGTTTAGATTTGGGCTTGTTACTTCTGAAGTGCCTTTTAGATATCCAAAGGGAAATGTCATGTAGATAGTTTGATATTAGATGATCTCTAGTGAGGGATCTATATTGGATTATAAATTTGGTAGTTGTCAACATATAGATGGTACTTGCAGCCATGAGGGACTAGGTAAAGATGGAGAAGAGAGGAGCTTTCCAGTTGTTGGAGTTAAGAAGAGGAGGATATAGCAGTAGAGACTGAGAAAAAGCACTCATATGATCAGAGGAAAACCAAGAAAAGGTGTTGTACTGGAAGCCAAGTGAAAAAAAAAATGTTTACATTAAGAGGAAGCAAACAATTGTGTCAGATGTTGTTTAACTGGTCAAGTATAATAAACTGTGAATTGACCAATGGAACTCACAAAAGAGAGGCCATGACAGAATGTCACTAAAGCTCTTTTAGTTGTTTGAGTAAAACCTTGATTGGAGTGGCTTCAAAAGAGAGGACAAGAGGAAATAATTGGAGACAGTGTATTAATAGCTTTTTTGAGAATTTTAATGTAAAGAGGGGAAGTGAAATGGAGAGGAAGCTATACAAGGATATGAAGTTAGGGGACTTTTGTTTGGTGAAGGAGATAGTACAGCCTACTCATGTGCTGGTAAGAAAAATCCACAAGAGAGGGAAACTTACGAAAGAAGAGAGAAAGAATTATGTCTGAGTAAGCTAAAGAGAATGGAATTCAGTTCACAAATGTATGGGTTAGCCTTGGATAGCATCAGTAACCATTTTTTGATAGCAATAGGAGGGCAGGGAAAGGCTATAGATCCAGATGAAAGTAGGTTGATAGATGTGGTGACAAGAGTGGGCTCTTTTATCAGTTGTATTTTATTTCATCAAGAAATAAGAAAGGCCATGAACTGAAAGTAAATAAAGAGAAAGAAATATTCATACTTTGTGAAGAGAAATAGTTACTTAAGAAAATAGGAGAACAAATGCATTAGGGAAATATGGTATGATTCCATTAGGACTCATGCATTTAGAGTAAGATGCTGTTAGCACCTTTATGTGTTTTTCTATTCAGGTTTAGCTGCTTAGGTGCAGATATGAAATAGGCAGAGAATTATATTTAGCTATGGTTGAGGTTTTGTCAGGCAAGTAAAATGAAGAGAGAGGGGAACAAGGAAACTGAAAGTGTATGTGAGTACAACTAGGCTTGGGTAAGGTCGAAAGTGATGATTGAGGGGTTGAGAGATAGGGAAAACATGAAGGTCAATTGGTGGTCCCATACAGTTGAATAATATTAAAGGTCAGTTTATGAAGTGGAAGGAATTAGAAAGAAAGGAAGCAGTGATCAGAATGGATGCATGGAAATGAGATTATTGAGTGAGTACAGATATCAGCTGAGAGAGAGATTGAGAGAGAGAGAGAGAGAGAGAGAGAGAGAGAGAGAGAGAGAGAGAGACGGGCTGCCCTCCTTATCTTT
>NW_006431043.1:176186-189469 GCF_000325575.1 Pteropus alecto | reverse complement strand
GGTTCAGCATTCAATTCATCGACTCAAAGACCTCTGGTTCCAGGCACAACAAGATTCCATAAGACAATGCAAATTCTCTCTGCTTTTCACTCCTGCCTTTGTTGTCGTTTTCTCAGGAAAACTGGAGCGGAGAGAATTGTTAGGCTGAGTGAATTATCATCATATTTTTGAGTCTTTCAGACTTCATTTTATTCTGCCTGCATCAATAGCTTAATAGCCAAACCTAGCATTTGCCCTCAAGCAGTATCCTTGGCTCACTGTTATCTCTGAAGAAGGGCCCCTTTCTCTAGAAATCAGCTCGTTTAGACTTCTGTGCTTGCACTACTCTTTGATAATCCTTTAGAAAAGCATGGATTCTATTTTATCTGGATTTATCTTGATGTACTATGGGAACAAAGATATTCTGCATCATTTTACATCCTATGCAGAGTGGAATTCATTATCCATATTTTCAACTTCTTGATGCATCCCCCCAGGATAATCAGAATCTCTTAGGATGAGCTTAATCAATGCCTGATTGAAGAAAACCAAAGAAATCTTTTCCTTTTTCTTCTAAATGATCATGGTCATTTTTGTTCCTCTGAACCTCTAATAATATTCAGTCTGTTTGAGGGTACATATCACAGTCTTCCTTATTATTACTCCTCTTGTACAATTCCATGTAGAAAATCCTCCTAACAACCTTGCCTCACAATTTGGTCTTCAACAATCTACCTTTTTGGATCGAGAACTGTCAATCACCTCACATCTTGGTATACCTGACATAATGTTTTGGCAATAGTAATCAGATTTCCAGATTCTTCATCATCCTGTTTTTTCATCTGAATGCACTCATTTTTATTTATATTTCTGTAATCTGGCATCTACAGCTGGAAAAATCCCTCCGTATTCAAGAACTATGCAATCATATTTTATCTCTTGGTCACTCCAATTTATGATTTCTTCCTTTCATAAGTTTGAACTGCAACGAGAGATTTTGAGTTGGTTTCATACTGAGCATCTAGCCAAATAAAACATTTGGGTCATCTTAATGTGGAAAAGAAAGCAATTGAATCTAGCCATTCGCCTTTCTGTGCTAGAGTGATAAAAAGTTGAATAAAATATCAAGATTTTATCCCTTTTTCAATTTACTTTGTTGTTAGAGACCACAATTACAGTCTATGGTGTCCTGTTAATTATTATGAATTTTCATCTAATATATTAGGTATTGACTCACATTTTTAAAAATTGAAAGATTTCTTAAGCATATTATATATGCTTTACTTTGAGACGTTGGTCTTTCTCCCTTATTTGTCTCTG
Source organism: Pteropus alecto (assembly GCF_000325575.1). Taxonomy (NCBI): domain Eukaryota; kingdom Metazoa; phylum Chordata; class Mammalia; order Chiroptera; family Pteropodidae; genus Pteropus; species Pteropus alecto. The sequence continues at coordinate 188,170 of NW_006431043.1, read as the reverse complement.
ACCCTTTAACACAAATAAGCAAAGAAGATGTTTTTAAATACTATCTGTGTTCATCATATTTGTACATCTCATGAAAGTATGATTGATTAGAAAGTTTATAGGTCTGCTCTGGTTCTTTTAAAAATTGAACACTATTAATATCCCTTCATAAAATATTGTACAAGTGAGCACAATCATTAAGCACATGTTCTACACTCACAGACCAGGGACTACGTGGGCATAACCGCTTGCCATATTATGGCAGGAAGTCAGAAGTCAATTATAAGATAATAAGTAAATCTATAGGTTAGCTTATCATTATCATATTGTATGGCAGATCATTTTAGTCATAATCATGAGTATTTTGTATCTGACTTTAACATAGGCCTAAATATTTAAATCAAAAATGCCTGCTCATGATACCATATTATAACTTTGGAGAGAGTGACCAAATGGAAGTACAAAGTAAATTTTAGGTTTGATGAGCAAAGCAAGATAAATTTGACTATTTAGAAATTGTTAGCAACTAATAATAGTAAGCAGTATTTAGACTTTCTCATTTTCTTTACAAAGAGATTTTTTAATATCTCATAAAGTTGCAAGATACATTTCAAGATTTTCTACCGAGAAAGAACAACTTTAGTTGGTTTACAAACTTATATACATATATATTTTTACTATTCTTTCAACATTCTGAATAAGTTAGAGAATATGTTGAAATTTAAAGATAAGCTATGAAATGACTGATGCGATTAGCCATGCCTCATCTATATGAATTTTATTCTCTTGAGATTGTGTAACAGAAATAAAATTTAGAAATAAAAGTACGTTATGAAGTTAAAATGGTAAACTGACTGCAATTGTCAATCATTATGCCCATATTATAAGTTATGTTAATCAAAATAATCCCATATTTTACTACCTGATTTTATAATATATTTTATAATATATATTATTGTGAACTTATAAGATGCATTAATAATTTTAAAAATTGATTTGTTTTAAACATTGTGGCTAAGCATGTGATTTCATTACAATAAAAGGAATTTGAAACTATTTCTTCTCTACTTCCTCCCTTTGACAAATCTAGGCTTTTATAGCTTAGTATTTCATATACACTTTGTTTAGTATAGAAACCATTTTAAGTTATTTCTTATGTGCAGTAATGTCCACATCAAGCTGAGCACCAAACAAATATTAGGCTTCAATACTTTTTTATGAATAAATGGTAAAACTATATTATCCATTTTTTTATCTTTAACAATTATTAAACCATTAACATTTTTCTGTAGGCAATATGCACATTAGTCTGCATCATGAACTTCATGACTTAAGTTCTACTGATTGATACTTTCTCCCTATTTAAACCACTGTTTTCTTGTGGACAGAGGACATGTTAACATTTCAGTTAGATGCAGTTCAAAGGTCACTAATCTAAATGTTACAAGACCAAGACACTAGTTTCAACTTCACTATAGTATGATACTTAGAGTTTTTTAACTTCTCTGAGTCTTAGTTTTTTTTTAACCTATCAAAAGAGAAATAAAATATATGCTCTGCCTTCCTAGTATAGATAATGCAATGATTGAATAATATGTATAAAAGAATTTTTCTAGCTCTAAAGTATTGCGAAAAAAAGATGTTTGGTTATTATGTTTCCAATAACAGTTTCTAAAAAGAAAGAGAAAAGGAAGGAGAAATAGAGAGATTGAGGTGGGGGGAGAGAGAGAAAGAAAGGGAGAGAGGAATTTATTCCCTTAATTTTGTAAAATTAGAAAGCATCATAATCCTCTAAATCAGTTTCCTAAATGGAGAAAAGGAAAGTTAGGAGGAGGTTGAAAACGTGGGAGCGTTTGGTTGTCATAATATCTGGAAAGTGCTGCTGTGTTTGTGGAGATGGGTAGCTGGGAGGCTAAATTTTCTTCAGCCTGCAGGATAGTACCACACAAAAGAATTGTCCTACTCAAAATGCCAATACCTATACCAAGATAATATTTTTGAAAAACATTTTTTTCATATTTGAGATAAATAAGGTGAATCATATACCAGTACCTATAATTTTAAATTCAACATTTATAATAAGCTAAGTATAATCCTCCTCATATGCTTATGTGATAAAATATTTCGTGAAATCTAACATAACCTAATAAATTATATAAGTATATAATGTAAAAGCTTTTATGAACATTTCTTAATTATTCATGGTGTTATATAGATCTAACTTTATAATTTGAATTATTTCCATTCCACATTAATCTTTGGTATACTGTAGGAATATTTTAACATTGAAGTAATAGTTCTGGGACAAAATATACTTTATTAGAAGTGAAATTTGGTGCTTAAAAAAATAATTAAAAGTTACTATATTATTTTGCCTTAGGCAATTATAAAATTTTCTCTAAAATTAAGAAACAAGACTATTTCTTCCCCAATATTATTTGAGGCAACTTTTAAACAGTGGGATAAACCCCGTGACTTGTCTTCACACGAGAAGGATGCCTTTGCAAGTAGAAACTAATCCCTCCTTTCCCCAAATTAAAAAATACCTTCCACAGCTAACTGTTGAAATCAATGCATTTATTATATATCACAAAATCATTCATCCTCTCTCTACATGTGGTCAGTACAAGATGTCTTGCAGATAACTTTATGGGGATGGTGTTCAGCTTTTGTGATTCTTCAGGTGTAAATTGTCTTTAATCCTCCTTGCCATTAACGTGAGTCCTCCTCATGCCATAAGCAAGTAAAGATCCGTATATATCATTTTATTAAGCTCCCTATGATCTGGAGACAATATGCTTTGAAAATTTGTGGCTAAAGTGGTAGCTCTCTAGTTTCATCCTAATAAAATTTCAATAACAGGACCTTAAGTTTCCACGACTTTTAGGAAAGTAAACCATTAGTTTTCTTCTCAGATTCCAGTAATGGTTTAGGATTTGTTCTAATGGTTGCCTGAGGAACATATACTGATGTTTTTTATTTGTTTACCTGATATTTAGAAATCTAAATCATTCTCAGTTTGTATAAATGGGAATCACTGGTTCCAGTTCTCCAGAAGCTAGGGGTAGGGTGGGATGGGGAATGTAGTCAATGAAATCCTCTTCCCTAACCTCACTTACTCCCTCAGATCAGTTTATATGCCTTCATGTGTGAGTTGTTCTTTCAGGTGGTTTACAATAGTACTTCTCTTAATGCCTTTTTCTACTGGTAGTAAATACTACTGAAGTCACTTTGGTAATGAGATAGTTTGTGTTTCCCAGATCGTCCCAGAGCACATAAAGCCCTGCTGGCTAGTTATATAAAGAAGAGCTAGTTATATGAGGCCATGATATATAAATGGGGAAAGGGATGGACCCCACATTAACAAGATTTACTCGCTGCCTTTAATACCATTTTATGAGGGTAGGAGTTTCAAACTACTTCTTACTTTCATCTGTGGTTTTGGACACAGTGAAAAGCGATACACCTAAGTCCCTCCAGGGAAGTCGCTTTGTCAACCTACTAACTAGCTTCTTATTACATGTTCTTTTGTATATTCAATTTTGGATTCCTGAGTGGAAGTTTTCTAATGGTACTGTATACTCTAATAAAATGAAAATATTCTAAATCATTTATGTCTACATTTTTAAAACTACATTTCAATTTATATTTGGTAGTATACAAATAAATTGAATTGGAACTATAGAAGAGAAATATACCAAAAGTGATACTAAATGTTTAGGATGGAGAGTATATTGGAAAATGCTCCCATGGGCTACCTAAGTCTTTTCTTCAAAAGCTAACCCAAATATTCTCTTTTATGATTTTATCTTTATTGTTGCTACATTACAAACCACAGCACCTTGCATTTCACCTCTTGTATTTTCTCAAAAATGAAATCAATAAACATAGTAAAAAGGAACTTCTTTTATTGACAATTTTCCAAGGATTTTACAAGTGTATACTATCTGTTTCTTTAAATATAGCTATAGATCTCAATATAAGAAAGACATGTAGAAGGGATAAATTATTATTAAAAATCCTTAGCAAATATTTTGGTAACAGTATATTAAAAATGTTTTTTTGTTTTTTTCTATTGGAAAGACATTTTTAAAGGCTTAATTCAGGGTTTTATGGTGTGAAGATAAGTACATGGTGGTATATATGTAATATATTTTGGAAAAGAGAAATTTGAAAATTAAAAAAAAAAAATTTGCAATATAGGATTTTAAAAACATAGAGATAAAAATAACTTTTTTAAAAGTTCAAAGAATATGTAATGGCAGTTTGAATGTTATGGCCAGGAAAGAGCAATTGAAAGATAAATAGGCCAATATCTTGTTAAGGCTAAATTGTCTAAAAACAAACTCCTCATGACCTACGGAAATCTATCTTGTTTTTTTCTTTTTTCAATTTTAATTTTAATTTTTTAATTAAGTTTATTGTGGTAACATTGGTTAATACAATTATATAATTTTGGGGTATACATTATCATTTGACTTCTGTATATTCTATTATGTGTTTACCACCCAAAGTCCAGTTTCCTTCAGCTACCATATATTTGATCCCCTTTACCCACTTCACCCTCCCCCATCCTCCTAGATTTGGTCCCCTTTACCCGTCTACCTCCCCTTTTCTTCCCCACCCCACTAATAACCACTACTCTATAGTCCTCTGGTAACCACTAGTCTATATAGTCCATGTCCATGAGTCTCTGTTTGTTTGTCCTGCTCATTTGTTGCTTTTAGGTTTATATCCCACATATAAGGGATATCATACGATTTTCAACTTTTTCTGTCTGGCTTATTTCGCTTAGCACTTCTTTAGCCAATCACTTATCGTAGGACACTTCAGTTGCTTCCATGTCATAGCCACTGTGAATAATTATGGCTGAGTTATGTTCAATTGTATATATGTACCAATCATCTATCTAGGACACTTCAGTTGCTTCCATGTCCCGGTCACTGTGAATAATGCTGCTAGGAACATTTGGTGTGCAAATATCTTTCTGGATATGGGTTTTCAAGTCTTTGTGGTAAATACCCAGTAGAGGGAGTGCTGGATCATATGGTAGATTAATTCTCAGTTTTTTGAGGAACCTCCATACTGTTTTCCACAGTGGCTGTACCAATTTATCCTGTTCTTGATAAGATTCTTTCAGTCAGTAACTAAGTACCTAAAACTTGATGTATTTTTATTTATTTATTTTTTAGTCCCCTCGCTTTGGAAGCAAAAGAAGAGCTAGAGAGTGGGAATAAAACTGCAAATAATACTAATACCTTACCCCATCTTATGGGACAGGCAAGATACAGAGACATACATACAATTTAACAATCACTTCAGTAAAACATATTCAATATAGAAGGATACAATAGAGATACTAAAGCCAGCCAGAATGTGAGGGTGATGTGGAATGTGAGAAAAGCTAATCCTGGAAGAAACACCATCTAAGTAGATATTGGAATAGATATTGGAGGAATGAGTAAACCACACTGCTATGAACATTCTTATTCCTGCTTTTTGATGGATAGTATTGATGTTAAGTTTATATATACAGGAGTAGAACAGCTGGGTCATAGGTAAGCATATGCTCGGTCTTAGTAGATACTGCCTAACAGATTTCCAACATGTTTGTCCCGGTTTACACTTGTATCATCGGTATATGACAGTGTCACTTGTTCTACAAACTTGTCACTACTTGGAAGGTAAAAGAAAGGTAGGGGCTGTTGTAGATGGAGTTTGGAGGTAAAGAGAGTGTTCCACGCTGAGGGACAGCATATGCAAAGGCGTAAAGAGGAGGAGAAATGTGACTTACTTGAGAAACTGAAGGTATACTTGTGGATGAGCACTGATAGAAAATGAGACTAGTAGCAAGCAAGCATGAGATCGTGAGAGGTTTAGCATGCCATATAAAGAGATTTAAAATGTATCTTTAAGGTAACAGGAAACCAATAAGTATGCATTGTTTTTTATCTTAATTAAACTTCAAAATGTGTTTTTAAAAAAGGGAATGGGAAATTGTCGAAAGAACATAGTAGTCAACCTTAAGGATCTCTTAACGGTCAAAGCTGGAATATTTTGTGCAAAATAATAATAATAATAACTGTACTGGATTTAAACCCATAGAATAAAATGAATATCTATAAGTCCATATGGATATAAATAAATCACTAAGTAAATAAATAAGAAGGGACAGTGCTTTCTTAGAGTAGAATTCCAACTGATGCAAGTAGAAATAGAAAATTCACTAGTAAACACATACTCATAATAACCAATTGGACTAGATCCACTGAGGGAGACTAAAAATAGTGAGTGAAAGTCTGATGAACAGAATTTGCGTAGTCTCAAAATATCTCCTCAAAAATATTTGTCAACTACAAATGTAAAGATAGTAACCTTATAGTGGAAAGCCCTGAAAGTACCTTAACCAAATGATCATGGGTAACATTACCAGTAGTGACATGTTGAGATAATGAGGCCCTTGCTATGATGCACAAAGAAGGGCACAACATTATGTTAGTGTTATTCTTGCCAAAAACATATAACCTCATTCAAATCATGAGAAAACATCAGACAAAACGAAACTGAGGGCCATCTACAAAGTAACTAACTAGTACCTATCAATAGTACCAAGATCATAAATGACAAAGACTGAGGAACTACCAGAGATTGAAGGAGACTAAGAAGACACACAACTAAATACAATACAGAAACCAACATTGGATTCTGTAACAGAAAAATGAGAATTAGTGGAAAAATTAGTGAAACCTCAATAAGATTTATAGTTTGGTGAATAGTATTGTACCAATAGTAATGTACTGATTTTGATAATTGCTATGTAAAATGTTAACTTTAGGAGAGGCTAGACAAGAGATATGTGGGAACTCCACTATTTTTTCGAATTTTCTGTAAGTATAAAATTAATTCAAAATCACCAATTTAAAAACTAGAACTGATTCTTCATAGTAGGCAAGGAAGCAGAGACAGTTATTGCCTGAAACACAGTGGCCTCCATAAATAATTGTGAAATGAATGAAATAATGAAAGACAATTTACCTAAATCCCAAAGTGCTACTTCAGGTGAACAGTGACCTAAAATGCCATAATAAAAGAGGCCTAAATGTTTCCTACTCATTTATTTCAGAAGAGAAAATCTAAGTCAACATTAATTTTTAAAATATATTAAATCCAAAGCTGCTAGTTCTCTTAGAATAAGAAAAATACAGAGAAGAAATGGAAGAGCAGCTTTTATGTTGGAGAAAGGCAGTACCATCTTATCAAATATGACTCAAACAAAAACAAAAAATAAATCAGAATGGACTAATAGAGGGAGGTGTGATAACATTGATCCCCAAGTTAATATAAACGGGGGAAAAGTTATTTTAATACCTATATTTAAACAATTCATGGAAACAGAAGTATTGAGATCCAAAAATCAGTGCAAGTTCCAACCTAAAACACCAGTAGGAAGGAAAGAAACTGAGAATTTTGACATCTATGTGTTTTGTTAGTACCGTGAGAAAAAGGAAAATGAAAACAATAAAAAACATCAAGAGGACATTTAGGACCTCAAGTTAAAACTGCTTCTGGAAGTCTGAAATTACAACTGTGCAGAACTGAGCTGCCCAGTATGTTTGCAACAAGCCTTATGTGGTTATTGAGCACCTGAATTATAGCTAGTCCAAATGAGTCACGTTGTAAGTGTAAAATACATACTGTATTTTGAAGAATTAGTCAAAAGGAAAGTAATATATCTTATGAATTTTTTTATACTAATTACATGTTGGAATGATATTATTCTGCATACAATGGATTGATAAAATCAGTAATTAATTTCACACAATTATTTTGCTTTTGGAAATGTGACTACTAGAAAATTTTAAATTACTTCTATGGTACACATTTTATTTATGCTTGCATTAAATTTCTATTCGATAGCACTGATGCAAAAGATGAAAAGGCTGAGTAGGGAAACAGTATTATCAGCAGCACTGAGCCCTATCAGTAAAACTCTAGCATTTCTTTTTAATATTCATTTAATATTTATTCTTATACTCATATATCCATTTAAATTTCCACTGGCACCACCTTTCCACTTCAGAACCAAAATATTAATCAACTATTTAGTAAGTCCTTAATTCCAAGACATGATGTTCTGGAGGAACATGATGAAGCTATTGCTAAAGTAGCTGATTCTGTAATCTGGCACTCCTTCAGGGCATGAGGGGACCTGGCTTTAGACACGGACCTCATGGGGCATTTTTTAAATCATCTCTTTCAGTGTCTAGCATGGAATTATGTTTTAGTGTCTCTTAAAATTTCCCATCACTTTTGCTAGACTCATCCAGTTTCTGGAAGCTATAGGACAAAAGAGACACAAAAGAAAAAAGAACTTTACTCCTGTTTGTGTTCTATACCCATCTTTCTCCTTTCTGCTCCCAAATCCTAATGAGACAGAGAGTAAACCCATCCCAAAGTCTCTCTTTTATTTTTTCCATTGAAATCCAAAACAGAGAAAGTCCTGATTGACTAACAATGTTTTGCTGCTTTTCACTTGACTGTTTGGTCCTTCCGTGACAAGGGCCCTATAAGCAAAAGAGATTTAAACTTAACCATTCATACTCAGCATGTCATTAAAGAGTTCTATATTTATTATTATCCAACTCTTTGGTCTCATGACCCCTATACTCTGATCAAAATCACTGAGGACCCAAAAGAGCTTTTATTAATATGGATTATAACTATCTATAGTTATCACATTAGAAATGAAAACTGAGAATTTTTAAATTATTAATTCACTTAAAATGTCAATAATAAACCCATTAAATATATTTACAATGTTTTTATGAAAAAGAATAGCTATATTTTTTTAAACAAAATAGAAGAATGCCATTGCTTTACATTTTTGAAAATCTCTAACTGGCTTAATAGAAGATAACTGGGGCATTGTATCTGCTACTGCATTTAAGCTGATGCAATGTATAGTTTTGGCTGATGTATTTGAATAAAATGTGGCCCCACACAGATATAGAGTTTGAAAAGGGAGAGTATTTTTGTAGGCTTTTCAGATCATTGTATATTTACTTTTCAACACCATACCCAAATGGGCAAGTGGCAGTTTCTTAAAGGTTAGTTGTAATTTGGAATTTGAAACCAGTATCAATGATTTTTTTGTTCTTTCTTACATTATAATCTGGCATGCTAGATCTTTTGACCTCACGTATTACCTTTAAAGAGTATCATGGACTCCATGGACCACACTTAGAGAACTGTTGTCCCAGACAAAAATGTAGACCTAAATAACCTCCTTGGTTCCTTTCTCCCTGACACCGTTTTTATGCCTAGGTGTTCATTGTGAAGGACATTTCCCTCAATATAGACATAGACTAGAAAGATCTTGATCAAAAGCAAAAAAATTTTATCATATCACTTCTTCCATAAAAATCTTCCATCTCAGAGTAGGTCTCCTGGTTACCTTTTTAAAAAAGTTATTAACGTCAGAGAATCATCACCATGACATAGATCAAGGAGTGAAGTATGTTTCCAAGATTATAAATATCGGTGTAAGTAGTCAATAAATAATTATTAAATATGTAAATGTGATTTCACTAAATTAATTTTCACTAAATTAATTCCCTATCTCTTGATTATAGATGGTAGCAAGTGAAAATTAATTAATGCCTTAATTAGGTTTCCTGATATGAAAAATAATATTAAAAATCTAGACATTCACAAGAGATGCAAGTATAAGAGAATCTTACTTACTGATGAATTTTAATAAAGTTGACCATATCTTATTTATATATGAGCTCCTTCCCACACCTAAAACTCTGATTTATATGCAGTCTTCTATCAAAATGAGTTCAACCATAAATGAACCCCTTTAATGACATCATGATATCATGAATCTCTAATTTATGAATTTACTCATTACCCTTCCTCAATTCCTATTGTGCATTTTTAATATTGACATATAAATATTGCTTTTAATTATGTTAATTTATTATTTTAATTTATATTACTCAGTAATCCTAACATTTACGTTAGTATTCTTTCTCCACATTTTTTAGATGGAAGAGTGCAGATCCAACACTTTCTTCTATCTGGCCACTGTGCCAAACACAACATTAGTGAATTTTTTCTTTGAGTTAGCAAAGATTTGTGCAAGGTCCACTCTGACCCTTCTGCTGTCTGGCCATAGCAAGAGACATAGCTGCTTTGGGCTATCATATTTGAGTCAGTCAGCTAACTCCCTCCCAGGCTTTTCTAATTGTAGTTGACTTTCTTTGGCGTTTTTCCACAATTGAGAGAATGTGCTGGTCTGGCTGATCTGACTCTCCAATCAACTTGACAGTTGGATTTTTCCTTGTAAATTAATAGATTGGCATTCCAGTTTACTCTGAAATATCCTGGGAGTTGCTTAGCATGGGTAAACATCCCTAAATTTGATCAACACTAATGCACTGAAAACACTGAGTTTCTAGACCTGGATCATGATAAATGCATTAAGGAATTCCCACAGGGTGAGAGCCCTTAGCAGCCAGTTTTCTGTTAATATACTTATCTGTAAGAATGCCATTCGTTGCTTTTCACATATCTTTGAGATAATACCCTTATGTAGAAAAATCACTATTTCCTTATAACAGACAGTATTTTACTTTAGATAAAGCCACTCTCAATAGGCTTAATGTATCTTCAGTAAAACCAGGAAGCAGACTTAATTGCTATTCCCCAGGAAGAATTTCAAAAATAGTTGTACTCACTGTATTATAATTCTTTGAAAGTTTGTTTTTCTTCCTGTATTTTTTGCACTGGCTGATTTGGGGTAAATTTTAAAATTTTGTTTTGAGAAAGAAACCTGCAGTGATTATTAGTGCCAAGGCAAAATATAGTCAGGTTTTCCAGAAATGGGGATAATCCAGGAGGTAAACAGAATGAGATGATGTTTTCCTTTTCAAACCATCTCTACTAAAGACTTACTATAAACATCAGACAGTACTTTGCAGCATGCAAATACTTATAATAAATATTGTGACAGATTTCCCTTAATACAGCCTGACAGATAAGGAGAGCAAATATTATTTCCATTCTAGAAGTAAGGAAACAGGCCCAGAGTGGTTCCATGTCTTGCTCGAGTTCACACAGCCGTAAGATCCAAGTTGAACTGTGTCTATGTTTATGAAGGAAGAAGCCACAGATCAACAATGCAAATGTATTATAAATTGCTGCTACATTGTAGTGTGTTAAACCAATGTGTAATCAAATTACTCTTAATGTACAAAATGATTTATTAATGAAGAAGGCGAATTGTCACTAGAATACTTGTATTTTTCTTGTTGTTTTGCTGAACGTGTGGCAATTTTGTATACTGTTTTATCTAGGTCTCCCAGAATTTGTTCCATCAAAGTGGGGATGCTTTGTTGCTTCATCAGAATAAAGAGATTAAGGCAAAGTCTGATCCTTTGGAGGCCTAAAGCATGCAACTTTCCAAACATTACTAGGTGTTGGTAATAATATTACAGGTTCTCCTCCCTTCCCTGCTCCGACACACCAATAGGAATTCAGATTAATTCCTTTTCACCTGACTCCCATCAAAACAGGAAAATGGTTATAGTGCATTTATAATAGTATGTACCGTGTTGTCAAATATATTTTTGACTGGAAAGAATGTGTGCTTTGACAAGCATCAAGGGAAATCACATCCTCCCATCACAATATCATATGACTGATGAGTGAAAGAATTTCCCACAGACCAGCTCCTGGTTTCATATGGTTTCATATGTTTCAAATCCCATTTCTCCTCCCCTATCCTCAAACCTTCAATGCTGAGTTCCTTAGAGCATGTTCTTATCACAGTAATACTTGCATATCCCTGTCACGATACTGGGTCAGATAAAATAGTGAGCTATAGGAGTTTTCCTGGAAGCTACTGACCCATGGATGGCTAGAAATAATTTTGCACAGACATAGCTGTATGTGTGTGATTTCTTAAATATATATTATTTTCACATATTAAAATGGGGAAA
>NW_006431043.1:114819-176144 GCF_000325575.1 Pteropus alecto | reverse complement strand
CCATATTTTTGGCAGTTAAAGTGAAAATAATCTTGAACTGGTAACTGCTAATAGCGAAAGTGTGTTGGTAGCTATATTGACATATCTTGAAATATTTTTTTAAATAGTTGGATCCATGGGAACTAAATCTTTTGATTTCCTGACCTTAGACAAGTCAACCAAAAGGAAATTAGCCCCTACTTCTGATGCTGTAATTGAGGAAGATAGGCCTGTGAAGATCAATCCTAGTAGAGGAAGATCATTCTAGGAGGATTAAGTCTTGTTCATCGATTGGAAATAACGCAGCATCTAATCTGCTTATTCAGATTATGCTTTGAGACTTGCAAAAGATTGCAGAAGATGTAACCAAAGTGAGAGCTCTAAGTAGACAAGCCATGGAGAAAGAGAAAAACATACCCACAGTACCCTCAATAAATAGATAATTTTCAAGACCCCAAGATTTAGGAATTAATATTCTTGACTCACATAGGTGGACTAAGTAATATTAGGATACACTGACTGCAGTTCTGCCCCTCTCCCTCCTATACACATCTAACCAACTTCTCCATTATATCACTATATCTTTATTCCTGTAACAAAACTAAATCAGGAATCATTCTTCCATATAAAAAATATAACACAAAAACACTTACCTTTCGACTTAGAACAGGTTGCAGTAGGGTTTGTATTTATCTACTGATGTTGGATAAGTTCCATTTTATCTTTTTGTGGTCTCTGAAGCAGGGTGGTCTTACTTTTTATGCAGAAGTGCAAGGCTCCAAGATGAAATTATCAGAAACTGTCATAAAGGAATAAAATTGCCTATTTAGTATTTTAGTCTTTCCCGGTGTCCCTGGATAAGCTGTCAGAGCCAAGAAGCCTAGAAATACAAGTTATTGGAGAAATACTGAGAGTTGTTTATATGGCAACAATCAAACCCTCTATATTAATCCCAGAGGTCACAGCCACAACTACAGCAACTTAGCCAGAGAACTCAAAGTTACTTACAGGTTAAGGGAATATTGAGGGGCATACAGAAAAGGTAGTAATGTGAACAGAGGCAGTTGTGTTTCTTTCTTCTTCTGGTTATTTATTGTTACATAACAAATCATTACAAAACTAGCGGCTTGCTAAAATAATTTATTATTATCTCTTACTATATAGTAGGTCAAGAATTTAAGCAGGGCTTGGCTAGATAATTTTTCCGTTCCATGTGACATCGACATGATCAATCCATGGTACTTAGCTGGTGGTTGGACTGGTCTGGAGGATCCAAGATGGCTTTACTCACTTGCCTATCAACTTGGCAGGGACCACTGAAAGGCTGGGCTAAGCTATGTCTCTCTCCCTATCAATGTTGTCTTTGCATGAGTTCTCTCCAACAGGATAGTCGGATTACTTGGCACCTCTGGACTCCAAGAGGATCGAATTGTTAACTTCTAGTCCTTCAGAAGGTTAGGCCTCTGTTATGGACTGAATGTTTGTGTTCCCCCTCCACCAAATTTCTATATTGAAGTCGTAATCCCCAGTGTATGGTATTTGGAAGTGGGGACTTAAGGAGGTAATTAAGGTTAGATTAGGTCATAAGGGTGGGGCCCTTGTGATAGAATTAATATCCTTAAAAATGAGAAAAAGTGCTCTCTCTCTACCATGTGAGAATACAATGAAAACGTAGCTGTTTACAAGCCAAGAAGAAAGTCCTCCCCAAGAACTGAATTTGCTGAAACATTGATCTTGGACTCCCCAGACTTCAGAACTGTGAGGCATAAATGTTTGTTTTTTAAGCCACCCATGTATGGTATTTGTTACAGCAGCCTGAATCAAGTAAGACAGCCTTGAACTGGGGATAATATTCCTTCTTCCATATTCTATTGGTCAAAGCAGTCACAGGCCAGCCCAGATTTAAGGGGAGGAAATGTAGACTTGACCTCTCCATAGAAAGTGCAACAAAAAATGTGTGTCCATCTTTAATTAACCACACTTCTCTTTTGTAGAGATTGCTTGAGACCTAAAGTTAGCCCTAGCACTTAGAGTTATGATGTCAGAATACTTCCTAAAGCCAGAATTCAGGATGGCTCCCTCAACAAAGACTTCAGAGCTCTAGCACGGATTATAAAAGGTTCAGGTACACACTGGTTAAACATGAAATGCACCACACTCAAATAAGCTGGCCTTTAACAACATGGGTTCGAATTGCACGGGTCCACTTATACATGGATTTTTTTCAACAAATACTGTAAATGTATTTTCCTTATGATTTTCCATAACATTTTCTTTTTCTACTTTATTTTATTGTCAGAATACTGTATATAATATGTATAACATACAAAATACATGTTCATTGACTATGTTATCAGTAAGGTTTCTGGTCAACAGCAAACTATTAGTAGTTAAGTTTTTGGAGAGTTAAAAGTTATATTTGGATTTCTAACTGCACGGGATGTGGGAAGTCAGCTCCCCTAACCCCCTGCATTGTTCAAGGGTCAACTTGTACATATAAACAATGGCACTGTTCTAGTTGTTCTGAGGGGAGTTGAACTTTGATAGGAGGAAGTGGTTAATAATGCAGCTTTTCTCTGGGAATCTTTGGAGGCAAAGTTTAAATCTTCTCATTTGTAAAAGTATATGGAAAAAACTGGAAAGGATCCAACGAAGATCAACTGAAAAGATTAAAGGATAGAAATTATTTCTCCCAACAAAAATGAAGGAGTTCAGGCTATTGAACCACAACAAAGGAAGCTATCCAAGTTTAACAGATGTCTTCAAGTGTATGAGAGGATATCCCCAGAAGGAAATTAAGCAGTTGCTCCACTTAGAAAGTGCCGAAGCAAGAGGAAATGACAAATCAAAAAAGATAAAATAGTAGTAGGATCTTTCTATTAGAGAATTAAAGAGCTCGAAACCAGATATGTTAGACATGTTAAAAGGCTTTACTGGTTTTTGGAGTTAGTGCATTATTGTTGAACTCTACTGCTTTAAATGTATGAGAAAAATAAACTAAGTAGCAGGATGAAAGAGGAAGGAGGAAAATAAACACAGATGTGATGTGGCCCCTAACATTATGTTGCTGACAGTCTATTTGGGAAGACAACAAATGTGTGTTAAGTGAATAATTAAAAGTAACAGAAAATGCATAAACATATATGAGCTCTCACTTGTCTTCTTTTTGGTTGCTTCAGAGGCTTCCCTTGCCTTTAGCTGCAGGAAGAGTTATGGAAAGGGGAGAAAAGGGAGAGAGTTTCTCTTGAATTCTTCACAAATGCTCTTCATTAATTTACTGGACTGCAAAATGCCCATGAGAGAGACAAGAACTGCAGGGGACAGGAGTGTCAGTCATAGCAGCTATGAAAAGAATCAGTAGGAAGAAATGAGGATAGAAATGTTACCAGAGAAAAAGTGGTCCGTCTGCCTGAGCGCATCTGAGTCAAAGAAGAAATACGTGCAGCAAAGAAAGTAAGTTTTATTTAGAGGCGCAAGTCCTGGAGACACAGGCGAGCTATTGCTCTCAACAACCTGGCTTCCCAGGCATCTCATAGTCCAAATTATATAAGAAAAAATCAGTTGTCATAGAAACTAAGGGATTTGGGGGTGTGGGTTACTGATTGGATGATTGGACAGGGCTGGGGTAATTGATCTTTGTCTTTGGTTTTGGAATCAGCCATGACGCCATCCCGTCTGATACTGTGGCTGGTGGGGTGGTTGTTCTGTCTCGATGGGCCTGGGGATGAAACACATCTAAGGCTCAGACATTATCTTTAGTGTAACCAAAACTTATTGTCGTCATGATTATAAACTTGAGGCTCAATAAATCCTATGTCCTAAAGCTTAATGATTAAGGAGCAGGCCTACAGAGGTGGAAGGATAAGGGTGGAAAATGCTATTATCTGGGCAAAACCAGCTTGAATCAGAAAAAAAAAAAACTATATTAAAGAGATGAAATGAAGTTTATGGGTGGTTACAGTACAGTTACAGAAATAGCCAATAGGTATTCCTTCTCTTCTAATCTGTTCAATTGGTTGCATCTTAACAAATTGTCACTCTTAGCACACCCTAGCTTGCATCCAACAAGATTTAAGTTTTTAAATCATAAACGTGTCCACCTTCTTTTCCCCTTACTTCTCCCCTAGCCCCTTCCCTACAGGATGTACTTGAACCACCTTCCAAAAACCTGTGCTAGAGAAATCATAACTTTTTTAGAGATAGGGAAGACAATAAAGTTCTTCTCTACCTCTAAATTCTGTTTCCGCTATCAAGCTTTCAGAAGTGCAGGGGGAGGTGTGAGAGAAGCAGAGGTTCTGAACATACCAGCTTTTTCACAGAAACAGCAAGAGCTACATGTAATTTGGTGCTTTCTGTGTACAAAGTGTTTTATATATTTGAGATTGTGAACCATAAGAAAATTGCCCATTTTTTAAGTTCCAAAAGTTGTATCCTGGCCATTTTCATATGCTTTAACCTAAAAATATAATAATATGCTTTAATCCTTATACTAACTCTCAGGAGAGAATATTTACTTTTCATATATAACACATTTAACAAAACTAAGTCCCTGAGAGTTTAGGTAGCCTGCTGATTATCACACAGGTTATAAGAAAAAGAGCTAGTACATTAATAGAGTTTCATTCAATTCCAAAACCCCATCGACTATTCATTATACCTTGTGTCCTGTTGATACTCATTCGTATTTTATGTCAATTATGATTTATTTTGCATACATTTGGAAAGGCTTCCTCCTACCTTAAGCATAATTTATGCACGATTTTTTAATTAGAGAATCTTACTAGATTTAAAGATTTAGTTTCTAAACAGTCTTTGTGACTGTAACCTCCTGAAGTGTACAGTGCATAAAGAACTAAGGACTTTGTGGACTTTACAAAATAGATTCTATGGGAGCTATGACAGTAATGTCAACTGGCACATAATAGGGATGCCCTTAGGGTGTGACCAGAACGCCCCAAACCACAGAAACGTCAGCCAGGACTGTCCTGGATAAGCCCACAACTGCAGGGGCTGATAAGCATAAGGATGCCACCTTATGAGGACCACAGAAACTGAACACCTGAGACAGACGATGCTCAGGCCTGACCCAAGAGCATCATGGACAGGTGCGCTGAGAGCTGAAGGCTCTGACCTGCCCGTTGTAGCCGCTGGGTTGGGACTGACGTGCAGCTCTCTGCACTGCCAGTCAACAGAGCTGGCTTGGGAGGCGCTAAGGACTTTCATTCCTTGGCTCTGTCACATGAGACTCTGTACTTCCCCCGTCTGCGTATTGTGTGTTAACCTGCGTGGGTACCTAACTGGTGTATAGAAGGTTCCGCTCAATAAACCTGGCACTGTGGAAAGACACAAACGTGTGCAAGCGTGTTACTTCCGCAGCTGCTTTCTTTTGTCACAACAGGAAGGATTGCGACACTCCCTTATATGAGAAAGTATGTGGATCCTGCCAAATGAGTCCAAACAATAATGAAATCAATGAAAGATAGAAAAAATATTGGCCACAGATATTGAAAACTTGGATTCCTGCCATATCTGTGATATATCATTATATAATAGTGGTGCATCCTGTCTTCTGGCACTCAGAGCAAGTTATCAGTTCATTTGGTCAAACCGGTATCAGAAGGTGGCTGGGCTCTGGCATTCAGAAAAAGGGGAGAGAGACCTAAGCTACAGGCAACAGAAACAGACTTCAAAGAGATCTGAGAGCAGGCAATAAGCAGGGGTACATACAAATATATTTAGTTCTTAACATAAAAGAACATGTGGTTGGGGTTGGTGGTAGTAAGGGAGTGGTTCTAACTGTAGGCAGTATGAAGAAGTCCAGTTAGATATAATTTCATTAGGATAGGGCAATGTCATTTTCATCTTTCAATCTCTAACACAATGGCTTGTTCATAATGGGTGCGTAATCCATGGATCATGAATTGAATTGGTTTCTAGGCAGCAAACTGTTCGTGACAGCAGAGGTTAAAAATTAACTACCCTGTACATACATTTTAAGTTCCAGAGGCTTAGTGAGATATGAGAGAGAAGAGAGAAGAATTAGGAACTGAGTGCCAACTAGTTCATGTATCTGGTCCCTGCTCCACATGCCTCTTAATTAAATAAAAATGTCATGAGGACAAAGAAACAGAAAATCGAGTTTCTGGCTGTTATAACTGAGTTTCAGTTTAAGTCACAGAGCTAACTAAAGAGAAAGATTTGTAATGTCAGCACTCAGAAAGACTGACTTACTTATTGAGATAATTTAGTATTTAAAATTATTTCTTTAAAGGCAAGACTTTGATTCATGTCATACTTTAAGGCCAAGTTATGGTTCTCAAAAATGTTTCCTGGACAGAAGTAAACTAAATCTGGTAAAAGCTTTGATGCTTGATTTGAAGAAAAGAGTTTTATGGAAAGAAAATCTACAACTGAAAAAAAAGAGCGAGATTATTCAATTATTTTAGATTATTATTCAAATAAAGCATTCTAAGTTATATCTGATTTCATATAAGCCTCACATATATGATAGTTGTTCATGAAAATAAACATGGTTTGGTAAATGAAAGCAGGGTTTTTTCCATAACCAAATATATATTCCTGAGTTCTCTAGATGTCCTATTGATAGAAGAGACATAAATCAATAGTTTCTACTACCAAGGCTGTCACCTAGTACTAGAACAAACTCAGACACGACAACAGGAGAAAAGAATACAGGACTGATAATTTGACAATATCTCAATATCTCAATACGATTCCAATTTATCTCTATACTTATTTTTCTTAAAAGAGTAATTCTTCCAATTTAAGCTGTACCCCGCCTTTTATCTCAACAAAAAGGTGGAAAAATGAATAGGAAGTCAAAAGATTTCACTGAACAGAAATCACCTCTCTTTAAGATTTTGCCAAATTTGAAAAACCCTTTAAAGAAAGCATGTCCCCAAATTATTAGTTGTATGGACAGCTGTGTTCCTACAGAGAAAATTTTACCATTCTGTTCCTTGGCAACAATTTTGTTCCAGCCTTTTAGGATGAGAAGTAATCCTGTTATTCTGGTAGCTAAGATGGGCCCATCGACCCATTTCCAGTCTCTCCCTTATCCACTGTGATAAAGTCTATACAGGTCAAGAAAAATCAAATAAACTCCTAGGTATTCTGATACAGCATAGAAGCTCACGTTGGGTGTGTGTGTGTGTGTGTGTGTGTGTGTGTGTGTGTGTGTGTGTGCGTCAATTTCTCATGTTTAAAATTCACTTTAATTTGCTTTTCATTTCAACTCACTGGAATTCAAATTTTTTCAGACAATATACAAACGTATCGAAATTAAAGTGTTGAAAGCACAGACCAGTGTAAATTACTTAGAATAAGAGACAGCCACTGCACCCTCTTTAGCTAAATAAATATACAAGCTATTAAAATACAGAAGCCATTAGAGCAAATCGAATGCAATGTCTACTTGTTGAGAAAAAAATAAAATACTTATTGAATGAGAAAGTCATTGCCTAGAAAACAATATATAAATGTGTATTAAAAGAATTTGTTCTTGTTATTTGCCTCTACACAAGCATATTTGAAACTACTCTGTATTAAGTCTAAATGGATAATGTACCTGCCACTTAAGGTAGAAATTCCAATACAATTTGCCTTTTATAAGTAAATTTCTTTCTTTATAGCAAAATTGCCTAAATTGATTTAGGTTCTTCAAAGTGTATATTGTATTACATTTTATTTCAGTCAATTCTACACCAAAG
Organism: Pteropus alecto; assembly: GCF_000325575.1. Classification (NCBI taxonomy): domain Eukaryota; kingdom Metazoa; phylum Chordata; class Mammalia; order Chiroptera; family Pteropodidae; genus Pteropus; species Pteropus alecto. Next base: position 168,435 of record NW_006431043.1, on the reverse strand, counting down.
AATGAATGTCCAAGACATGAAAGATCAGTGCATTTACAATATAACAGAAAGAGTCATGTCCTAATATCAAAAGGTCGAATTACAGAAAAGGCTAGAAAAACACGAGAAATGTGTCTTTGGTTCTCCCTCAAGGCCAGTGGAACTCTGGGTGAAATTTTACCTTTCATTTCATAATAAACTTCTTTGGCATGTAATTAAGTTCCTGTTGCAGACAAGAGTTTTCAAATGAAAGAAAATTATTTTAAGCAATATCTAAATTTTAGAAGGAAGAATATTAATCAATAAAAACAACCAGAGTAGCATATAGAGAGAGGTGGGGGATATTAGAGATATTAATTTTTTCATTCAAGACCAGGCTATACAATTTCGCATGTTTCATCAGGAGAAACCAGCTTATACTTCCAGTTCTACATAATAATAAATAGGCAGTAAACTATAATTATTAGCAAATAAGTAAACAACTGAAAAGAGGAAATTAACCCCTGCATATGTTATCTATCAACACTTCATATTCATCTCTTACTTATTTAATATTTGGAGATTATTCAACATGACCAAAAGCTATTTAACAAAATATAACAATTATTAGGAAGCCCTCTAAATTGCATCCAAGTGTAATGCATGTGGTAAACATGATGCTGTGATACCCAGATTGCTCTAGAAGGAAAAGATGTGATGCCAAAGCTTCTGGAAGGAAGTTAGCAGACAGCCTCCAGCTGTCAGCTCCTTCTGATTTTGCCTCATCTGCAGAGAATAGCCTTATTCATGGTATATTCTTCTGAGGGCAGCTCTCATCTGGTGGCTGAGTCAGACAAGGGAATAAAGACCTGACTGTTCTGACCCCAAACAGGACACTATGATGAGCTAGTGTTGTTCCAGAACCCCTCATCAGGTTAGCCAACACTTTTGGGCCTGCATCTCAGTTTGCCTTCTTCTTGATCCTCCTTCCTCTATCTTCCTTAACAGATTTGATTCCTAATAAATATCTTGTACCGCAAACTCTGTCTTGCATCTGCTTCTGGAAAACTGAATCAGCAACAGTTGGCACCAGGGGGGATCTGAGAAAAGAAGCAATAAAAAGAGTGTTTTGGAATAAGATCTTTCACCATCCAACTTGCTATGAAGACTCCTGGTGGCAAGTGGAGCACAGTGAGCCCTTGGCACAAGATGGCTGTTTAATTGTTAAAACTTTCACTGGTGGTGAATTAGGAGGGTGTACCAGTGGAAGAGAACACCCTAAATGTTGCAATTTACTAGGTATGTGATGATTATAGATGAAATATTAAAAGGATAATGGAACACAGAAGATGTGCTCAACATCATTAGTCATTTAGTCATTTAGTCATTAGGGAAATGAAAATCAAAACCACAATGAGATATCACTTCACATCCAGTAAGATGGCTGTAATGAAAAAGCCAGACAATAATAAACGCTAACAGGGATGTGGAGAAACTGGAACCCTCATATTTTGCTGGTAGAAATGTATATAATGGCCTTGTGTCCTTGGAAAACAGTTCCTCAAAAATTTAGTCATAGAGTTACTATGTGACCCTGCAATTCCACTCCTAGGTTTATACCTAAAGAAATGAAACAATATATCTACACACATTACATTTATTCATTTATATCAAATGTCCAAATTTATAGTAATAGAAAGTTAGTTAATGGTTGCTTAGGGCTGGGGATCAAAGGTAGAGGGTTGAGATGACAGCTAATGGGTATGGGTTTCTTTTCTGGGGGGACAAAAACATTATAATGTTAGATCATGGTGATGGCTGCACAACACCGTGAATCTACTAAACAATATCGAATGTAGACTTTAAATGGGTGAATTATGTGGTATGTAAATTATATCTCAATAAAGTTGGTAAAAGATTAAAACCATCCTGACCTAGGAATGAAGGGGCTTCCTTCATTAAATAATAATTAATAATACTAATAATGGAATTGGGTGGCTACAGCTAAATGCCATGGCTGCACCACAAAACAATATCAAGCAGTTGAGGGAGAGTAGCAGACACTGAAAACCAGGTGTGGAAGTCCATGAACTTCTTTGATAGATGGCTAGAACACAGAGGTCTGGGAAAGACACGCAAGTTCCAGAGATAGGAGATAAACTCTACAAATATTCAGGGCCAGCCACATCTTTAAAATTTTAGCAGTCCTCTAGTCAGGGCATGCTGGGACATGCTATCCCAAGTCAAAGACAAGTAGGTCTCTTCAAGTTCTAAAAGAAGCATATTCCAACTTTGGAGTACTGCTCCCACCCAAATATTGTGTGACATGAAAAGCTGTCAGCTTTGACCAGGAACCAGAGAATAATAGGGCTCTGTATCAGTTTCATTCTGCAACGCAAGCAGCCTTTCTGCTTAGGCCATAAGATTTGGCAGACACTATCATGTTGGAATTGTCAATAATGGGAAAAAACGCTGGGTGAAAATTATGGCAAACCCTAGTAAGAGAACCATAATACAAGCTCCTGGGGTTCTGGAACAAAGCCTTGTCATCAGCAACAAATAATTATATTCCTTTTGGAAAACGACTTCTGGTATGCTTCTGGCCACTGATGGAGATGGAATGATTGCCCATAGGGCACTAAGTGACCATAAGGTCAGAACTGCTCATCATGAGTTAGAGCCTGTGAAAGTCACCAAATCATAAGATTGGATAAATCTAGCAAAAATGCAATGTAAGATGGCAGTGTTACAATCAGGATCGAGAGTGAACAGAAGTAGTGACCACAAGTAAGCTGCATGACAGGTAGCATAGCCACCCTCTCATGATAGCCATCAGTGTCAGTACCACTCTCCCAGCTCACTCCTATGGCTACATGTGGAATGCTACATTACCAGCTGAAGGAGGAGAGAAAAGCCCAAGATTGATTCACACATGGATTGGTCTAGTATGTGGGTACAAGTCAAAAAGTGGATGGTAGCTGAATTACAGCCTCACACAGCAATGACCTTGACAGACAATAGGAAAGAGAAATACTCCCAACGGACAGAGCTTAAGGCAGTCACCTGGTCAACTTTTTAGTGTGGAATGAGGAGTATTCCAAGTTTAAAATATACACAGACCAATGGACAGTGGCAAATAATTGGACCAACTCATCAGAGGCCTGGAAGGAGAAAGATTGGAAAGTTAGGAAAAGAAAGTTCTGGGATAGAGGCATATTGATGCTCATACAAGAGTGGGCATAAAGTAGGCATAGAAGTTCTTTGTATCATGTGTGAACACTCAACAGTAATCATCTGCCTTAGTAGAGGCACTAAACAGCAAAGTAGTCAATGACCTACGTGTCCAGTGATGTCCATCAGTCCTTGCCATGAGCCATCCCAGTGCTGAAATGATGTAGCCAAGGTGACAGAGATACATTTTCCTAACAACATGGACTCCCACTGCCCCAAAATGATCTTGCTACTGTAACCAATGATTTTTCAATCGTCTCATTCCTCAAGGAGCCACAGCTGACCACTTGGTGGCATGTTGACTACACTGGGTCCCTTTCTAGACTAGAAAGACCAGTGGCTTGTTTACATAGGAACAGACGCTTATTCTGGGTATGAGTTTGCCTTTACTGCCCGCAGGGCCTCAGCCAGCACCACTGTCCAAGGGTTTTTACAGTGTTCTGTCTCCTGGTATATGAGTCCACATAACATAGTGGCAGACCAATGGTCTCATTACAGCAAAGGCGATGTGAGAATGGGCCCTTGATCATGAGAATCTACATATTACATATTTTATCACTCAGAATCTGTGGGCCCAATAATGTTGGAACAACTTAATTGATGAACAGCTGAAGCACCAGCTCGGAAGCGACGGGGCTGGGGGAGAGTTGTCTTCTACCCTTCGATGTTCTTCTGACTGGTCTAATAATCATATTGACATGAGACAGATTAACAGGAGAAAAACAGAAGTTTAATAACATGTATACCTCCTGTATACATGGGAGAGACCCAGGAAAACTGAGTAACTCACCAAAATGGCAAAGCCATCACCTTAAATAAATACCATCTTCAGCTTAAAGGCAAAAGAAGACGTTAGGGTGGCAAGTCAGTTGTGGGAGGTGACCAGGAAAAGCACAGTAAACAAGAGTGAGATTATTAAGCAGATTTAAGTCTTTGCCTTTCCCATTAATAAGTTTCTAGAGATTCAGAGTCATCCTCCTCTTCCTGGAACAGAGAGGGAGACACCCTTACGGATGGAGATTTCCCTTATAAATGTAAATGTCCTTTACAAACAGCAACTTCTACTTGATTTTCAGAGCTTTCCCATATCTGCTGTTTCTTAAAACTATCCAGCCTAAAATAATTAATATCCCCAAAGAGGTATAATTTGGGGTGGCACACTCTGCTTCCCTTCAGAAGCAATACTTCATGCCCCAGGATGTTATATACACTCAAAATTAGCCAGCTTTATGTGATACTGTGTTCCCAGTAGGTAGAATAGGTAGATTCCAAGGAATGGAATCAGGAGTGTCCACTCACTATTATTCCCAATGACCAACTGGGATCTTTTGTGCTCTCCATTTCTACAACTCCAGGCCCTGCATGGTTAGACAGTCTTTTCTCAAAAGAGGGCACAATTTCCCCAAGGAACATAACAAGAGTCCCATTGAATTACAAGGTGCGCAGGAAAAGGGGTTACTGTCTTGGCAGGAGTAATTGACTCCAACCAAGAGGAGAAAGTTGGGCTGCTAACACAATGAGAGCACAGAGAAATGTGTGTGGATCCACTTGAGTGCTCTTTGGTATCCCCTTGCCCAATCACGACTGTAAAGAGACATGCATGACCACCCTGTTATGAGAAGGGCAGAGTGACCAGGTACTCAGGGACCTCAGGGGTAAGGATCTGGATCATGTCATCAGGTAAGCCACTAAGGCCAACATATGTGGAAGTCAATGGTGGGGTTATTTAGAATGAAAATGGAGGATAGAGATGAAGAACTGTGGTCCTGGGCCCACCTGCAGTACCAGGGATTATAGTTTGTCTCCTTAACCTCCTACTTCACATTTCCTCCCGGAAAGATGCCCACTGGAACTTTGTAGTAACTGTGCCCCAGATGTGCATAGGGACGTGGCCCTGTGTGGCATAGGGTGTGGACCGTGGCAGACATGGAGATGCACCACCCAGATCTACTTTCGAGGAATGACTTCCCGTTCAGCTGTGGGGACTATCAGAGGGTGGCCTCCAGCTGTCAGAATCCTCTAGGCCGCTCAGCTGCAGAGAACTTCCTCATCAGAGGTCACACATTCTCCCCAGAATAGCCCTCATCTCTCACTAAGCAAAGCAAGATTATAAAGGCCCAACCACTACAATCCAACATGACACCTTCTGAAAGGCATTACTCACTCCAGAGCTTCCTGCATCATAATTAATTTGCTTCCTCTACTCTCCTATGATAAACATCTTGTCCCCAAACTCTGTTTTCAACAACTGCTCCTGGAGAATTCAACCTGGGACAACAAATTTAATAGCAATTTTTACTCAGATTCTACTTGTAGTAGTAATGCATACCATTACATTCCTTTCAACTGGTGAAATATTCTAAAATATGAAAATGTCATTACTTAGTCCAAATTAATCTTTAAAAGGCATTTTAATAATTACAATAGTACCAAAGCTAAATACTTCGATTTTCATATTTTTACTGTCTTTGAGGTGCCAGGAAGGACACTGAAAGTTGTTTGATAACAAGACAATCTAACAAAAAATACCTATAATATTTTGACCATTCGAGTTGATAGAAGTTGCTTTGGTACAGAAGAATTTATGTTTGAGTTTTTGGACTGTTTTTATTGTTTTCTACATCTTTAAATTGAATACTTAAAAATATTTCAAAATCGTTTGCACAATTCAAACAAAAAATTACATTACTGTTTGTGATTTTTTTTTCTGTACTACTGATCTGAATACTTGAAAATATTTCAAAGCCTTTTACCAAGTGAAAACTAACACTAAGTTAATATAGTTAGGTGTTATGCAGGTCTGAGTATTTTCTGAGGTAAGGCAAAGTTAGTATTGTTGTTTAAATTCTCCCTATTCGTTTTCTCACCAAAGTCCATCATGCACTCCCTTTAAAGGAGGCTTTGGCAGATGAAAAGCACAGATGACCTGTCCCACAGCACATGCCTAATAGCTACATCTGGAACTGATATTATTTTCCTGGTTGTATTAGCATTTGGCTGTGTGATAAACATCAGCTGCCTGGGATTTCTCAGAGCTATAAACTTGCTTGGGTGATTTTGCACTTCTAGTCTTCGGCTCTTTATCATGTTCTTATGGCACTTCAGTCAGAATTCTTCCTCTAAGTAAGATTTTATGATAGAGAAGGGGATGTTTCATCGTATCACAGCTTGCATTTTCAACTTTTCTGCATGAGTGAGAATGATAATTTGGAAATAATCCACAAACAACTAGAACATTTTTCAGAATCAGGAATGGTGGTGGCATAATAACCAAACATTTGTATTAATAAGCAAATTTTAAGTTTGCCAAGTCAGTCATTTATCATTATTAATGTAAAAATAAAATAGCTTGCATTTATATTGCACATTAAATGTTAACAAAATGCTTGTACATACATCATATCGATTGATCCCCAGAAGTAACACATGATCATGTTTGAGTAGTTTTTAATATCTGTTTTATAGAAAGAGATATGGGGGCCCAGAGAAACTAAACAGGGGAAGTTTAATACCAATAACTATTAAGCTATGATAAAAGAATAATTATAAGACATAAGAGAACTTTATATGGTAACCTAGGGCTGGGAAGACTGCCCAAGGAGATACATACATGGAAGGGGGCTTCCTTCTCAAGGCAGGCATGCAGACTTCACTGGAGAAGATGAAGTTGCAGCTCACTGGATGGCAAAATGTTTGCTGGTTTCTCTGAGCCAGAGCTGGGTCCACAGTCACTGGTCAAACGGCCAAGTGACATCTAGTGGATGGGTGCATGGCAGAGGAGAGCGGGGCATCAGTGCTGAAAGGAGGCATGGAGCATGTGATGTCAGTGTTGTGAGGGCCATCAGGTGATCACCAGGCAGGGCCAGAGCTGTGAAGTCACCAAAGGGATCACACATTTTTGGCACATTTCCGGGGCAGAAACCACCAGATGTTCTCAAACTCATAGCAGCTGGAATCAGTAGAAGTTTCTTTTCCCACAATGTCACTCAGCAACCTCTAGTGAGAAAGCTTACCATCATGGTCACTGTAAAGGAGAAACACTTGAAGAATTATGTCTATTATTGCAGAGTAGGTATTGAAGGGTGAATTTAGAGATGAGAAGGGATAAATTAATAAGGTTGTGACCTTGGGCAAGACAGCTTTTTTGGCTGAGGGTAATTCTTGGAGAGAGACTTAGATGTCTTTGTAACACTCCCGGTCCCTGGGGAAAAGAGTTCTTCCATTCTGAAGGAAGACTCTGAGTGGCTCACCACCGTAGCCATTATAACCATTGATCTATCCATCAGAGCTAAGGTGCTGTCTGAAGTGTGCATATGTATATCCCCTTTTACTAAGATACATTAATGGGCCTTTAATTATTGCCTTCAGTTGTTTTCTCAAGCCTCCTTTTATTCATTGGAGCTTTCATTAAAATCTGTGGACTGAACATGGAATGTATTAAATTTTAATAATAATACTAATAATTATCAAGCCAAATAGTCTTTGCTCTGGTAATCCTTATATGATCACAATAAACTTTGACTGACATTTCCTTTCTTAAAGTTATCTTTCCTACAGTAAGTGTGGTATAGCTATTATGCAGCTATACACCATTATTTTCAACTGAGTGGCATGAATGGCAGTTAGCCAAATATCATCATGAAGATATTTTCAAGATGCTTGTGATCCATAATCTTTTTTTATCACGAACTGAAAAAGCAATCACTGCTTATTCCTTGTGCACTGTAAGTGTCCTGTTTCATCTACTTTTCATATTCAAAAAGACAATTTTCCAAAAACAGAGTGATTTATTTCAGAATTTGAAGGGAATAAATCAGAGCTATTTCTCTTATAATACTAATTAATGCAATTTCCACTACATAACGCTGCCTCCCACTGGTTCAATAATAAAAATAATTACCTGTTTTCACTCCTGGAACTCTTCTGCAGTCACCCAGAGGAGTAAGGATGCTTTTAACACAGAAAACTTGAAGCTGCCAAAATGAATTTTAAAAATAAATAAATAAAAACCATGGCGCTACCACCTTGTGTTTTGCTTCTATTCTGGATCTCTTTTGGTGTAGGCATCTCTCTCTCTCTTTTATTTGTGTAATTATTCTTTGTCTAAAATCCTTAATGCTTCTACACCACTTTGAAGAAACAGTTCAAATACCTAGGCATAATTATGATTTTTTTAAAAGATTCTTTTTAGTTAGGGCAAACTTTCTCGTTTTAGCTCCTTGGGATACACTCTTCAATGACTGGTAGACCTTGAATTCTCTGTCACATGATCAGCTTCGTTTACTACATCCTTTACGAAGTCCATGCCAATCCCCCCTTACTACTCCTTACTCCCCATTGTCCCTCCTTCAGTAAGTCATCTTGCTGAAGAATCTCCATTCCTATTGTGGAGAGACACAGGGATTTTAATCTGCAAATATTTGTAAACCTTGGGCCTAATGTAGTGCTTTTAAGGTATAGGACGCTCAAGAAATGTTTGCTTAGTGAGAGGAATTGAGTACTTAAATTGAATGCATTTGATTACTCGTGTCTTTTCTGCTTCACTGCCATGCCACCTGGTTTCTCTCTCAATTCCTAGTCCTGAGAAAATAGTGAAGCCTCAATGGGATCCCAGTAAATACTTAGTTTCAATTGAAGTTGTCTTAGCAATCTTTGAGATCCCAAACATATTTTTGCCTCTTAGATTTTGAATTCATGATTTTCTTAACTCTTTCTCTATCAATTAGGCCCAGAGCTATCTGGGTTATGTGCTCAACATGTAAATCTCATATAAGGGAGCAAACATTGTTTTAAGAAGTGCAGAAGAGTAAAGAACCTATTACATTGTAAATGGATTACAATCAAAAGTCAATTTTGGTGGTCTTTAGGTTTTATCCAATCCATACATATGTTTTATTGGATTTATACAGTGTTTAAAATTTTTTCAGACCAATTACTAACATTTAAAAATTCAAATTCAAAATTTTACACATAAGTTGGAAGATCTCTGATAATTTACCCTCATGACAACAACGAATAGGTGTTTCTTGGTTCACCATAGTCCTGGCTACTCATTATTGTCTGACATCCAACCCACTTCTTTTTTAAGAGACTTGCTTAACTGCTTTAGGAACTTTGGTTTGGGACCCCTAAGAGGTACTTGGGAGCATATAGGCAAGGATCATATTCCATCCATTTCTGAATCCCTAGCATTTAGCACAGTATCTGCACAAATAGGTGCTCTGTAATTGTTTATTAAATTTACTGTTTAAAGGAGAGGGGAAAAAACTTTGGGGGAAAAAAATCTGCTATTCAACCCAAAGTTAAGAGTCCTATAAAATTTCCTTACCGAAGTAGTAAAAGCGCAGGAGTCACTGAGAGGTGTAACAGAAGAGAGGTACTTGGTTTCCGGTGGCGGTGGTAGTTCCAACATCATACAGATGAGTGCAACAGCAATTAGGAAGAGAAGTAGTAACACTGATTGACCTAGTAGTACAGTTGATTAATTCTGTATCTAGGAAGAAAGACTTAAGGACTGAAATGAAAGCAACTGCAAGCAGAGGGACACTGATAAATTACCACAATTAACATTTCTGATAGCCTAAAGCAACTAGCTTAGAGTGATAAAATGTGGAACACAGAAGTTACAACAGGTGAGAAATACAGACCTCAACTGAAGATTGAGACCTCAATCTAGGTAGACTGTCTAATACCTCCTGGAAAAGGCAGCACCAACACACTTAAGAAACAAACGAAAAAGGAATTAGTTCAAGCTTTACAGCAGATATATATATATATATAATTTTCTGTACTTAATTATGACTAACTTTACTATGTAACTAACTTTACTAATTAACTAATTAACCGTATACACATAGACAGTTATATATACACAATGTGGATTCTCTCAGTAAAACTTTTAACAATTTTATTTTCAAATAAATATTGAAAGGATTGCCTTCCAGCATCGTTAGGGAGATATAGTTCAAAAAGATGAACCCAAGTATATATAGCATTCAGTATCTAGGAAATACATCACTGACAAAAAAGCACCCTACTGTTACACTGTCTCCTCCTCCAGTTTCTTGTTTTATGTTCCCTCTGTTTGTACTGGATTCTTTTTCTGCTACCCTGTCATCATCTGCCATAGGTCAATCTTGCTGCTTTTAAGTCATAGCCACGGCCAAGTCACCTGTTTAGCTATCTATTGAGACCTGAAGCTCTTCTTTGAAAAAGAAAACCATGAGGTTCTTCTTAATCACACACATACAAAAAAAGTGATAGCAATTAAATACACTTATAATTAATTAAGAAGGAAGTTCATCAGTAGGAAGAATAGGCATGGATAGTGTAGAAGTCTTTGGTGTGGTTTGCTAAGTATTTCTTTAGTTTCCGGTACATGTTAGGGTTACATTTCCCTGACACCAGTTAAATTTGGCATAGAAACATGGATTTATTTGGCCAATAAGATGTGAAATGGAAATGAAATACGCCCCTTCTGTGGTGGATTTAAGAGGCCATGAATAATTTGCTAAATCCTCTTCTCCATCAAGACTATCATAGAAGAAGTCGTTGAGAAGGTACTTTCATCAATCTGGGTTCCTGAGTGTTTACAATGAGCAGAGCTTTTAGTTCCCTGTGTTGTATAGCATGAGTGAAAAATAAATTTTTGTTGTGTTAGGCCACTGAGGCTTGGGATTTATTTGTTACAACAGCATAACTTCGCCCATTCTTCCTGATATGGCTAGTTAAACTTCAAATAGCTGTGGTAGCAAAACTCTGCTGTGATGTACAGGGAATTTTTTTTTTTAATTGTTTGATGTCTCAGCTCAGAATATGGAAAACCTGTAAACTAGAAGGAAATTTGCAAACAAGAATATTGGGTCAGATGACCTAAGACAATGAATATCAAACTGCTCTGGGGCGATCCTAGGGATTTCTCTGAATCTCGTCAGAGATCACTTGAGAGGACTGGGAGAGAGACGGTTCTCTGTAGACCCTAATCAAACAAAACATCTGTTTCTGAGATTATCTGAGATAATTTGTTTACAAATTGGGTTGCCAAATATTATTGCATTTGAGCAAAAGATCACATGGTAAAATAATATTGGGAAAAACATTATTTTGAGAATACAGATAACATAAAACGTTGTTGGTAATATATATCAAATTTCTTACCAATTGCTAACTATACCGTGCTCATTCATATCTCAGCATCTTTGCATGAGCTGAAATATATTTTCCCTTCTTTCCTATCTCTATCTTGCAAACTACTATGTACTCTAACATGCACATAAAACGCTGCCTTCTCTGTAAACTCTCTCTCCCCAGATGCACATTTGGGAATGCATGCATGCACACATACACACACACAAGTTAATATATGACATTCTTTTCGATCCCTTATCATGTTCCTCCATCAGTGAATTTACCACATTATGGTATCATCAGTTTGGAAATCACTCTCCTTTACTAGATTACAAGGGACTGACAGAGTCTAGAAAGATATGAGTAGTTTGGAATGGCTAAAGTAATATTTAAACAATAAAATTTAATTCGGTTTACTTAATTCACTTTGCCATATTGTTTTAAGTAAATTATCCAACTTTAACTAAACCTTCCAGGTCTTTTCCATATTCTGTCTTAAACATTTAACATAAACTCCCCAAAGGCTATATAATTAAATGTTATCCAAATGATTTACTACCACAATTTCAAAGTTGATAATTATTCTTGCCATTTCTGTGCTTAAACTATAATTAACAAAGAAGATAAACAATCTGGAATAATAGAAACTAAAGCCTTTGATCTTTATTATTTCATATATTTCCTACCCTCCCCTATCAACAGAAAGATCTCTAACCAATCTGCTATACCTTTCGGTTTTGTCTTTTATAAGTTATTGCTTTTATTTTAAATTCTTCTCTTTGTACATTCAACAAAAACACTGTTTTCAAAATATACTAACTATACAAACTGTCATACTGGATTCCATTTATAGAATACCTCTACATTTGAATAAAATGTTTACATTTTACAAATAATCATATTTTAAAAGAACTATTATTCAGGAAAGGGTGTAACAAGTAACACTAATTTTAATATGCACCCATCAAATTAGAAAGGCAAAACATTGCTTTTTATTCGCAAGTACAGTCATACCTTGGAGATACTGCAGTTTCGGTTCCAGACCACCGCAATAAAGAGAATATCACGATAGAGCAAGTCACCCAAAATTTTTGGCTTCCCACTGCATATAAAAGGTATGTTTGCACAATTCTGTAGCCTGTCAAATTGTGCAATCAATAGTATTATGTCTAAAAATTGTACATACCTTAATTAAAAAATACATTATTGCTAAAAAAAAAATGCTAAACATCATCTGAGCCTGCTGGAAAGATGGAGTCGACAGACTTACCTTGACGCAGGGTTGCAATAAACATTCAATTTGTAAAAACTGCAATATCTGCGAAACAATAAAATTAGGTATGCCTGTACACATGGAAAGGGAAAACATGAGAGAACTCTCAGCATTTTTTCATTTCAAAATATAACAAAGAAAGATATGGTCTGTATGTCTCTTTCCCCCTTAGATGTGATTGCATCAGTGTGTTTTCATTTTTTCATATTCTACTATATACAGAAAGAATTAAGAAGTGTTACGGTGCTACATTTTAATTTAGTGTAAAACAGTAAATAAACATTAAAAAAAAAAAACCTCCAGAAAACTACCTTACATTCAAAATTGTCTTGGCCTAGGGCCAAACCTAAAGCACATTGGTCAAAGCAGAGTTTAAAAACACAATTAATAATATATTGATTTATGTATTTACTGGGTTTGGTTTTTCTATAGAAATAAATAAAATGTCAAATCAGTAAGAATTTGAAAGGTGAATAAAAGTACATTATTTTGTAGAAGGCGACGGTCTATTTGAGATGCTGTATTTATGTAGGAAGCATTTTTGCAGATTTTCAATAAGTATGTTTAAATTATGATGATGTTGAACATCAATAACCATATATGTCCATCAAGACAATGTAATTATTACCAATAATGACTTGCAATGACTGAATTCTAAGAATCAAAATACATTTAGTTTGCTATATTCTTTAGGAGAAAATATATAACTGTGCTTTTATTTAATCATTTCAATAAATATTTGTAGATATCAACTATGCATCAAGTATGGTAAGTATTGAGAACTCAAAGATCAATAAATCTTTTCTACCTTCAAGAGCTCAGTAAAGAAAAATATAAATAAAAATCTGCAATTTAGTGTCATTCTCATTATAGGAGAATGCACCAGTCCAGTGGTGTCTCAGCAGAGTAAGAAAGAGCATAGGACTCTGGAAAACTCAAGTTATTCAAAATGGCTACAGAAAAATGTGAGGAAAGTGGGTAAAAAGTGAGAGTAGGGAAAACAAGCAAAAGGAAACTTTGAGTAAGCAGAGGCCAGGGTGGGAAGTACTGTGAAGCCTTGTTCAAGGTGTTTGGAGGCTGCCCTATGGCCAGTGGAGGGCTATTAAAGAATTTTAAGCAGAGGAGTGGTATGCCATAATCAGAAGTGCATTTTAAAGTGATCACACTGGTAGCAGTAAACAGTAAAGTGATCACACTGGTAGCAGTAATGTATAAATAATGGTAGTGTGATAAAGGTTGATTGAATTTTTCTTTTTTTCCTTTATTTTCCAGATTTCTACACTGAATCTATATGCTACTTGATAATACAAATTTCTTTAAGTGCTTAAGAGGACTTACATCTAATTGTCTGCTTTTCCCAATAGAAAGCTCATCAAAACTGAGCTACATACATCTTGTTCACTGCTCTGGTCCCAGTACTGAATACATAGATAATAAATATGTGTTGAATGAATGTCAATTTGAGTAGAAACAAGAGAGATTAAGGTATTTTCGGTATAAAACTTGGTGAACATGATTTAGGAGGTTATCATGTTTTTGATTGAGGCGACAGATGCAATGAATAAGTAGAAAAACATAGAAGCAGCATTTGGGTTTCAAGAGAAAAATAACATAGACAGATTTGAACATTTTCAGAATAAGTTGCCTATGGGACATTAAGGTGAAGGCATCCAGTAAGAAATGGATAAAGAAGCAGAGTACATAAGGAAAAATCTGGATTTGAGATATAAATTTAGGACTCCTAACTCCCAAAGTGGTAGTGGAAGCCACAGAACTAGGGAACGTGTAGACCAAAAAAGACCAGAAACCCCAGGGAAAAGCAGTGTTTTCAGAAGAGTCAGAGGAAGTGCATCTAACATCACAGAATTCAGTATCATGCAATTCAGGGACTAAGAGTTTTCAAGAGGAGTGTTGAACAATGTCAAATATGAAAGAGCAATCAAGTAAAAGGAGAGCATAAAAGAAAACTTTGACTTTGGCATTTGTTTGTCATATAATTTCAGGCTTAGAGCAAAAATAGTGTAAAGGTTTCCCAAATGTTAAATTTTTACAACATTGGTTTGGTTATTTTATTCTCTACTTATTTGCAAGCATGTATATATGTATGTATGTATCTATCTACATATTTTTTCTGAAACATTTGAGACATTTAAGAGTAAGTTGCAGTTATAATGCTTCTAAATATTGAGTGTGTTTTCTGAAAAACAAGAACATGCTCTCTTAAATAACTACAGTATATTTATCACAGTCAAGATATTAACATTAATGTAAACAAACCCCTTTTTTCCAATTATGCCAATTAACCCTTAGTGTCCATTATAGAAAATCTAATCTAGTCCAGGGTCCAATCCAGGATTACGATTTGAATTTATAGCAAGTCTCTCTATTGGTTCAAAACTGGGAGCTTCCTGGGTGAAATCTGAAACTGGCCCCATACAGGGAGGGGCAAGGAGAGACTGAAAAAAGAGGGAGGCCCCTCAAGATCATTAGGTGGCAGATTTAATAAGCAAGGGAACTTACATACGAGTAGGCTTGTCTTGGGTGACTGCAAGACAAGTAGATTTCCATACTCGTCCCCCAGAATCTTAAAAGTTTATGAAATCAGTCTGCTTTATAAATATGTAAGAAACACTGCCTAAACATTTAACTAAACACTGACGAAGTGTTCATTTTTTTCACTCTAAAAAAAAGAAAGCTTATATACAGGCCTTAAAAGATTCAGTCACATATGCCTTCCAGATGGTCTCAAGAACACATTACTCTCTCAAGGCTGTGTCCTTGAAATGGCTCTGCCTATGGAAATGGTGGCTGGAACACACATTCCAAGGACTAAGGAGGAAATGAAGAACCTCTGATTGACCAGGTCCAGCTGGCGTGTCAACTGGCAGGCATGTCCTCCTGATGACCTCCTCCAACAATCTCATTAATCTCCTTTAATCTGGAAGAGTTCCTCGACTTTTCTTTATTTTAAATATATTGACATTTTTGAGGAGTATAAACCATATATCTTATAGAATGTCCCTCATTTTGGGTTTTCGCTTGCATATACACATACACACACACACATATATACATATATGCACATAACTATTCACACATATACATATATAAATACATATATATATGTAAAACAGTATTTAATGAAAAAACTCGAGAGGAAGAATGTTGCTGAAATAAGTGTATTAAGAATTTAAAATACTATTGTGTTTACTACTATCACAAAGAAAATAAAAATAATTTGAGAAAAGTACATTCTGCCATACACGAGAGCATGGTAAACAAAGGCGAATAATGAGGATGTGCAAAGGTCTCAATTACTTCTCAGTCAATACATTGTTTGTTTTTCTGTTGTAATAAATTAGAGTTCCACTCTTCATTGTTTACTCAGAAGGATCAAGTGACTTTTCTGAACCACAAACATTTAAAAATACTAAGCATTATAAAATTTAATGAACAACCTTGTTAAATATATCTGTTATAGTGAATTATATTGCTTTAGTTAGTTATTCTAGTCTCTAGATTCTAGGTTTACTGTGGAAAATTGATTTTTTTTCAATATTCTTTAAACAAATCATTAGCCTTTGGATAATTAACCCACTGCTAAACACACACAAATACATACTCATAGACAGATAGATAGTACATATGTATATATTATAAAGGAAATTATAAATATATAAAGCCTCTTAAAGCCTGCTGTGTGATGCAACATTTATTAGGATTTAAGAGCACAACCTTAGGATAAATGGCCTAAGTTCAATTCTGATGTCACAATGTGTAGCTGCGTGGTTATGCTCTTTGTGCTTCAATTTCCTTATCTGTAAATTTTGTATCATAATCATCCTTCATTTAGCTTGTGTGAGAAGCAATTGGGTCAATAAAACAAAGCACTAGAACAATAACTATATCACAAGTACTCAATATCTGTTAGTTAATATTTTTATGCAAATGCTATAGGCAGTTTATGTTTACCTTTCTCTTTAAACACTGTTTAAAATAACAAATGTCTTTAGCAAACTCAGTGCAAATGCAGTGCAAAGCCTTGTTCTACTACATCGTTCATTTGATAAGGTCATCAAATACTTGTACAGGCTAGTAACTGCAAACATCGGTTATGGATCTATTGCTTATTTCATCATTGTTCATGTGGACATGTTAAGCTTATCTGCTTGCGGGATGTCAGTGTTCAATGGATTCTGCTAAAAGAAGAAATAAAATGGAAAATGCAAGGCTGCTCAGGCACATGAGCCAAATCTCTAGGTAAAGGGATCTGTGCAACTTCAAAACTATGGCTCTCCAAAATTTCTGGATAGACAGATAGATAGTAATTCTATATAACTATAAAATGAAATATTACATAAATTGCATCATATGTATACAGTAAATAATTACATTGTATTCATGTTATGTATATGAGATACAAGAATAATGTGTTTTAAATCATCTGGTCCAGTTTTATGGAGTATATAGCTCTCTGAAGGCTATACACTTTCAAAACTTTGCATACTTGGTACAAAATCAGATAATTACCTGCCTTTTCCATACTTTCCTATCAACATATATGTATTACAGTAAGGAGCATTATGGTGGAGTTGAAGGTAAACCAGAGATACATAAAAAAAATTTTGTCCTGATACAAGACTCAAGTAGTCAGGTACTTACTTCATTCATCATCTGTACCACTTCAGACAGCTTAATAACTTGAACCATGCACTATCAGTGAGGTGCTCACTTGTGATAACTTATTGATTCAAGCATAACCTCATTAGGATAAAATTTTGTGACTCATCTTTGCTTTATATCTACTTGGACCATAATCAGGCAAAGGAACCTTGTCTTTTTGTCCCTCAAACCTAAGAAAATATGAGCATACACATAAGTAGAAAAGAGATTAAATCAATAACCAAAAAAAAAAAAAAAAAAAGATACTAACAACAACAAAAGGACCAGATGGCCAGAGTAAACAGAGAGAAAATATCTGCAAACCATGTATCTCCAAAGGGGTTAATATCCAAAATTTATAAGGCACTCCTAATTACTCAATAGCAAAAACAAAACAAAATAAAACTCAAATAAAAAAATAGGCAAAATATGTGAGTAGACATTTCTCCGTTGACAACATGGCCAACAGATGCTCAACAACAATAATCATCGGGGAAATGTAAATAAAAACAACAAGGTATCACCTCACAGCTGTTAGGATGGCTATTAGTTAAAGAAAAAACAAGTGTTGGCAAGGATATGAAGAAATTAGAACCCTTTCATATTGTTGGTTGGAATGTCAAATATTGCAGCTGTGATGAAAAACAGTATAGAACTTCCTTAAAAAATTAAAAATAGAATTAACATATCATCCAGCAATTACACTTTTGGGTATTTATACAAAATAACTGAAATCAGGATCTTGAAAAAGTATCTGCATTCCACGCTCACTGCAGCATTTTTTATAATACCCACAAGGTGGAAACAACCTAAACATCCATCAACAGATGAATAAATAAAATACGGTATACACACAACGGAATACTATTCAGCCATAAAAAGAAGGCAATGCTGTTATATGTTACCACTTGGATGAACCTTGAAGACAAGGTTCCTTTGCCTGATTATGGTCCAAGTAGATATAAAGCAAATGAAATAAGCTTTATATATGCTAAATGAAATAAGCAAACCACAGAAGGACAAATCCTGCATGATTCCACTTATATGAGGAATCTAAAATAGTCAAACTCAGAAGCAAAGAACAGAATGGTGGTTGCCAGGGGCAGGATGGAGTTGCAAATAGACAGTTGCTGTTCAGTGGGTATAAAGTTTCAGTTAGGCAAGATGAAAAAGTTCTAGAGATTTGCTGTATAACACTGCTTACAGTTAATACTACCATACTGTACCCTTAAAAATTTGTTAACAAGGTAAATATCATGTTATGTGCTTTTTACCACAATAAAAAATATAGCACTGAAAGATCAGCGAAATATTACAAAACTAAACAAGAATAATAACAACACACACACAGGCACACACACAAATACATGCTAGGTTCAAAACCATAATGAAGCTGAAGTATAAAGAGAGGAGAAGTATTATTTGGCAAATTTGCATAAAAATACCCTAAAGATATGTCAACCTTTCATCAAAACAAGTTTTTCCAAAGAGATGTCCTTAAACTTGTTATCTTGCATCTATCAGTAGCAACATCATTCCATTTCATTTAGGAAAAGGCAAACGTGTTTATCTTGTTTTTTTTCATTACAATAAATATAGATGCATTTTCATATTCTAAAATTTTACTCTAATGACAGGTTTCCCCTATGACAAATATTTTGAAAAGTAGAGAACATATGTCTAGCTACATGTCAAAAAGAAGATAAAAGTTGTTCATTTCTTATAACTGTTGAAATGATAATTTTTGATTTCTAGATTATTCCATAGTTTACCCTGTGAATATATTTATATAATTTCACTAAAAATCTTTAACTCAATAGTGAAATCATGTGCTTCTATATTTCACTGTGTTCTCTATAATTTTCTTTAAACTATTAAAGTGTTTGTTCTTTTATCTTCTGTCGAAATGTTTTATGGAAATTAAAGCTTAACTTGAGGACTTCAGGTTAAGCAGCACAGAATGAAATAGCTTGGAAGAGACAGAGATGTGTGAAAACATAAGCTATTTCTACAGAAGTATGGCTAAGCAGGAGGACTGAAAATTGAAGTTGAATGTGGCTTCTTAACTGACACAGTAGAATTTTGCTTCATACGTCCAAATCTCTTTTTAAAGATGTTTTTTGAAAAAAATTCCAGTGGCAGAGAAATTATTTGAAATCTGGAAATAAGACAAAAATATAAACAACACATCTGCTCAATATCACAAAGTGGTAAAGGCCATCCAAGGACCATGTAAAGGGAATGTACTTAGTTCATTTTCAATCTTTAAAAATATATACATTTGTGTGTATGTATGGGAAAAATGAGTTGACTAAAGTTAAGTTTTGTGAATTATTTTTAGATTTTCATGAAAGACCTGAATTTACTTGTTGGAAAATTATACTTACACTGGCAATCGTTAGGATATATTATGGAAATAGTCATATAAAAATAAACTCTTGTTTTCTTCCCCCCAAGGGATTAATAATAGATTTCTATTTCTCCTTAAAAAACTGTATATATTCTTTAAAATACATGTATTAGTCAGACAGTACTCATACTTTGAGAGTAAAACCTAACTGGATTCAAGTCTCGGGAAGAGAATGGCTTATAATTCTTGTCATCTCTGGCTCTTGGTTTAGATTCTTAGAGGAAGAGATAGAGATATATTCAGCTATTGACATGAGTTCTCACCATGTAACTTTATCAAGACAAGAGGTATTTATTATCCAACATATATGTTATTGTTATATGCAATCAACCAAACACTCATACGAGCAGAAATGGATATTTCTTTCTTACTGATATTTTTGGACTCTTTTATTTGAAGATAGAATAAGTGATTCAGTCTTTCAACTTAAAAAGCATGATACGCAGCAGTATTAATTGAAAACAGAAGACATTTGATGAAAGACTCAAAAAATTTATACCTAAATAAAAGCCTTATGAAATGTCCAAAATGCACTAATATTAATCGACAGAAATCGTTTCATTCTATAGTACTATTGATTACATTAATGTTCTCTCCATCTTTTTAAATTTCTCAATGTAATTCTAAATACAAATCTACTAAATTTCAAATATTGGGATTTAATATTAATGTTTTGTCTTTCATCTCCCAAAATTAGGCTTTGAAATAAAGTTGTCTCTTTAAAAAGAAGTTAATTTCTTTTAAGAAGTTAAAAGCAAACATTGACAATATATATTAAGTAAGTTGATTTTTCTTTTGGAGAATAAAATGGTCAATTTGCTTGAACTTTACCTTTAAACAGTTGTGTTATTATAATGATAAAATTTTTCAAGTGAATGTAACAAAACACATAAATAAAAAATCATTAATTACAGGGAAAGATTTCGTTTTTTAAATTTCTATAAATATAGGAATTTTATATTTTATCTGATTTATCAATTTTTAATTAAATTTATTGGGGTGACATTGCTTAATAACATTATATGAGTTTCAAGTGTATAATTCTACATCATCCATATATTGCATTGCTTACCATCCAAAGTCTAGTCTCTTTCCATCACCATATCGATATTTTAATATGCTCTATGGTTGACAACTTGGTGTTTAAAAGTTTAATAGTCTAATAAAAGTATTTAAACATCACAATAAAAATGCTTATTCACAAAGCATTTTTTTAAACCTTACTCTTGTGCTCACCTCACAGTTGGCAAAATGCTTTCACATTCAATGTCTCTAATTTTTATCCCCACAAGCTGTCTATTGGACAGTTTAGTCAGGTAAAATTATCACTATTTTTACATTTTGGATAAATAAGCTCAGGCACAAAATTTGAAAGTGACTTAGCCCAAGGTCACTGAGCAATCAAGTGGCAGAGCCAGAATTTATTCTCCAATTCAAATCTCATATAAAGGGGTTCAGAACACTGAGTTTATGTTTACAAATGTATTATCACTTAACCATGTTACCTTCTCCAAAGAACTGGTAATTCATCTTTCTCCTAACACATTACAGCCTGCAATTCTTCTATTTTATTCAATTTACTAAAACTATTTCATAAGTGATAACTAAGATTTTATACAGAGTCAAATTTCCATTTACGCTTGGAAATATGAACAGCTGTTTGAATGCACATGTGAAAAATTTCAATCTGTGTATAAGGGAGAATTCTCGGGATTCTAAGGATAAGAAAATTAAGTCAATTTACCTTTGCAAAGGGAAACTGCTCTGGGAATTAGTTAAGGTGGTTAAATTACATAGCTTTCCCTCCACGGGCTGTCAACAATAAAGAGATTAAGACTTTATTTGCAAGCTTTATCTTTAATGTAAAATGACAGTAATCGACATTTAAAAACTGTATGGTACAATACTCTACATGATACATGCAGAAACTTGTACTGGCTCCTTCATATATTTATTTTACTTGTCGATTACAAGATCCGGACTGTTTTTAGTAGTTGAATCCTTTAAATACTATCTTTGAGGACACAAAAACGTTGCTTGAGATAATACTATAGAAAATCAAATTAAAGACACAGAGTACAGCTGTCCACAGGGGATTGATTCCAGGACCCCTCACAGATAACAAAATCCACAGATGCTCAAGTCCCTTAAATAAAGTGGCGTAGTTTTTGCATATAACCTACATACATCCTCCTGTAAATATTGTTATATTGTATTGTTTAGGGAATAATGACAAGAAAAATAAGTCTGTACACTTTCGGTACAGACACAACCATCATAGGCATAACTACATAGTACACATCAGCAACGATATAACATTTTTTCTTCCAATTATTTTTGAGTCAAGGTTGGTTGAATCCATGGATGTGGAGTCCACAGATACGGAGGGCTGACTGTACATATTATTTTGACTTCTGCTCCTCCTTTAAAACTGAGTTAGTACTCCCAGAGTGTAACATTATATGAATCAGTTACCCTATTTGCATAACTTGCTTTTCAGTGCAAAGTAACAGGTCCTGACCCAGATTATCTCAAAAGGAATTGTCAACAGGCCAATAAAAAATCGAGCAGATGGATGTCATTTTTCAAAATTAGGCTTTCTCTGACAATAACCATTCTTAATGTTCTAAGATAAGAAGAATCAGTGGAATTCATCAGGCATTTTCTTACATAAGTATGTTTGTACTTTACATATACACGGAGGATGATTGACAAAAAGGAGGAAAATCCTTCCTAATTTCACGAAAGGAGTTTGAGTATAAACACACATGCGCACACATAAGTTTCTTGGAAGTCCAAGAATATAATATATTCCTCTTTGCTAAGCATGTTGGAATATCTCTCATTTTTATCCTGTGTATAAGTTTGGATGATTTTCATGTTCTTTCCTGGTTTCTATATACTGGATTTTGAAGGCATAAAAAAATAGAATCATATTTTATAAAAAAGAATCTGTCTCTTCAATTAATGCCGCATGCTAAATTTGAAATTTGCATCCTACACACCAGTCTAGTTACAAAATAATTAATTTGATTCAGATGTTTAATTAAGCATGACAAGGAGGCTTTAGTTTTAAGTTAAGAGGGAAAAAAATGAAAGAGTCGCCTTGGAAAAGCCTGGAGCACATTTGGCAGAGCATCTTGGAACAAACAGTTTTTACTAAAAACTTAGCCTTTTCCTTTGATGACTTCATCAACAAGTCGAAGTCTTCAGACCCACAAGGACTAAGATAGAGAATAGTCTAGTAGCTAGATGTAGGACACGCAGAATTTGGATTTTTTGATCAAGTTTTAATAAATATCTTTAAGAAGGCTTTTCCTGAGGAATTAAAAAAAAAGAGAATGCCTCATTATTTATTTTTTGAACCACTGCTTCCTCATTCTATGTTAATAAAAGGATCTTTTATTTATAGATATTATGATTTCCAAAAGCAGTCAATACGTACTTTGTGCACATATTCACTTTCTTCATGCTCTATTATGTTGCACAAATTCTCTTCATTAATGTTCACGCTATAATTAAAGCCAAGTCTTAATGTTTTCCCCTTCACTAACACAACATTTTGTTGTAAGCAAAAGAATAAAAGAGTTAAACTTATTATGGTGGTTTATTTAATTTTCATTTCAGTGACAGATTTACATCTGTCCTCACACTGGATGAGGAGAAATCTGTGAACATTCACAGAAATGGCATAAAATCAAACTTAAATTTTCTAAAATACAATAACTTTTAGACAACCTGCAATTGCTTTTCTTTTTAAATTTTTCATTTACAAAAATACTTTGTATAGAATGATAGCCTCTGTTAAGAAGTCGGGAAATGTCGAATTGGCTGACAAATTATCTCGTATCCCAGATTTACAGCAATATCTATGCTCAGAGTTGAAAGGGGATTTTTAACAGGCAGCAGCTTTATTCAAATTCTTACAAATTAACCATTAATAATAAGTCAAAGGCTGAATCTCATTCAGTAAATAGTCAGCTAAGGGAAAACCATGGGAGAGGTGGAGGACTATGACATAATGTCAAGGTCTCAGGGCTAAGGGAGATGTTTTACATCTTAGTTTATGAGTTTCTTACTCTATGTCTCCACTCCAGCCCTCGGAAGGCCAATGAAAAGTCATTGTAGCTAATGACAGAATGTTGTATCTACTACCTGATATCTGATAGAAAAAAACTTATCAACTATTATTCTATTGGAACAGCTATTCCTGCTATAGCAATGGGCTTGTGGCCATCCCATCTTCAAATACATTAAGAATTTGAACTTAGTCCAATCTTCCTTGCAGCACTAACTAAGAATTTATGGGTGCATATGAAATCCAAGAAAACCCTCCTGAGCACTATGAATCAGACCAAGCACCCTCACTATCAAGGTGGTTTATCAAGTAATGTGTAACTAATAGTGATGAGTTGGAGTTGCATCAGAGAAGAGGAACTACTTTTTTATCCTGAAGTAGTCTGTGCCAATCCAATCTCATCTAGTGTGATCACGCATGTCCTAAGGATAGAATGACTGAGGCACTGGAAACTGTATTATGAATTACCAGAACACCACAGTGCTGTTGTGAATGTTGTGTTGCTGCCTGTCTGGTATTCCTTTTAAAAATGAAGTAAACTTGATATTGGGTAAAGTGTACTATGTCTCACAAGTTTGACCATCAGTCCAAACTGAAACCACTCCTGGTCGATCAAAATGTACACTGTACACAACTATTTCATTGAGCTTCTAATTCATGTTCAAAGTATGCCTTTGGCTTTCCTGTTAGAGTATGATTCTAGTTGTCTTTGGCTTCTCTTACTGTACTTTTGGTTTTAATTCAAAAGCCCCTTCCCTTTTTCCAACCCCTAAGTGTTTAAATTTGGCACTGAAGTGGATGAATCAAAATTGTTAGACTTACACATATCTGGATTCACATGCTAGCTCTGAAACTCAAGGACTATTTTACCCTGAGAAAATCATTTAACTTCTTGGAGCTTTAATTTCTTATTGGTATTCTAAGTCTTCTATATCTCACAATGTTATTTGTATATATAACATGTACTATGTATATATAACATGTATGAAGTTATTTTGAATATGTAAATGGATTAATGAATGAGAACAAACTCGGTAAATATATGAACTTGTTCTTGCAAAACTTAAGAATAATTGTCATCAATCTTTGTATCTTATAATATCTGTGTTAGAGGACCCCAATATGTGTTAAGGGCATATAATGTGCCATATATTTACATAGATTATAACACACAAACTATTGCTGTAGACACTATTTCATTTTACACAGGAAAATCAGAAGCTCTGAGTGTTTTTTGGCGGGGCTGGTTATCTGAACTTTTATTAAGTATAATTGCTAGGAATCAAGAACATTTTGTCAATCTTATCAAGACCATTGTATTAATACCATTATATTTAATCTTCAAAACAAGTCTATAAGTACTATTATTATCCCCATTATAGATGAAAGAAATAGATATTTAGAAGAATTACTAATCTGTGGCGAAGCAAGTGCTGAAATTCAAATTTATCTGACTCTAAAGTCTATAATTTTTCAATTAATAATGCTATCTCTAATTAATTACGTGACTAGAACACAATATGTAAGTAATATATATTTGATGAGTGCATACAGATTTTTACAGCTTGTTCATTTGAGGGTAATATCATTTTATTCTCCCACCCTCTAGAGAAACAGTCCCCAACCCCTGGGCCACAGACCAGTACCAATCCATGGCATATTAGGAACCAGGCCACATGGCAAGAGGTGAGCAGCAGGCCAGCAAGCAAAACTTCATCTGCAAATAAATAAATTTCAGAATTCTAAGACCAGGTATAACAAAAGAAAAAAAAAAATCCTCATCTAAACAGATAAGATTTTTTTTAAATGCTCCTTTGAGATAGAGATAGAGCTGTTATTTTACTGAATTATATAAAGAAAACTGCTACAACATTGATAATAATCTCTTGAAAGGTATAACAATTAGAATATTGCAGGGAAAATAGGATAGTAGACAATCACATTACAGAAAGGTATGTGATGATAAAAAGTATCATTTGTTTGATCAGCATAGAAAAAGTTGAATGATGTAACAAAGCCAAGGAGAGATATTTTTTTTTTTAAAAGACCTTATAAGACAAAGGAAAGGAATACTACTTTTTATGGCTTGAATTGTATCATCCCAAAAGATATGCTGAAGCCCTAATGCCAAGAACCTCTGAATGTGACCTTATTTGGAAACAAAGTCTTTGCAGATGTAGTCAAGTTAAAGATGAGGTCATTAGGGTGAGTCTTAATCCAATATGAGTAGTGTACTTATTAGAAGAGAGAAATTTCAGTCACGCACAGAGAATGCTATCTGAAAACACAGATACAGAAGAAAAGACACCTATGTGAAGATGGAGACAGAGACCAAAGTCATGCTGTCACAAGCCAAGGAACACCTGGGGCTACCAGAAGCTGAAAGAGCAATGAGAGGATGCGCACCCAGAGGCTTCACAGGGAGTAAGGCCCTGACAAGATATTCATTTCAAACTTCTGGCCTCCAGAACTTAGAGAGAATAACTTTCTGTTGTTTTAAGCTTTACTGTACTTCCTTACAGCAGTTCTAGAAAACTAGTACACTATTTTTAAAATCTTCATTGCAAAAACAAACAAAAAAAACTCCACACTTAGCTTTTCACAGGCCATAGAGTACACAAAGTTGTTTTGGAGTGGCAAGTTGTGTGAAACTCAATTTTCACTCTGTAAATATCTTAACATGGGTATGTTCTCATTCTTGACAAAGATTTGAAGTGAGAATGAAAGCTTTTTCACTGTTTTATAAATCTGTGATATCATGATTTTTCTTTGTCTTCAATGATAAACATGATTTTTGCCTCATTGCTCTGTTTGCTCAAATCTTGACAAACTAAGTCTTAGCAAAGAAAAGTTGAACCAACCTATATTTTCCACTGAATTATCAAGATTAGAGGCTTCAGCATTAGTTATTTGGTAATTGCTTCAAGGTCACATTTCACTTAGACACAGGGTCCTGGCCAGAGCATACTACCAGAATACAGCAGTTTCAAAAAGCATGAATAACTTATTTGTATGTGTTATTGATTGCTATGTAACACATTTCCCCCAAACTTAACAACTTAAACCAACATTTATTATCTCATAGTTGCTGAGAGTCAGGAATCTGCACATGATTTAACTGGGTCCTCTGTCTTCAGGTTTCTCTCAAGGCTGCATTCATCTACAAGCTCAACTGGGAAGAATCTGCTTCCTACTTTATTCATGTGGTTTCTGGCAGGATTAAATTCCCAGTGTGCTGTTGTATTGACACCTTAAGTCCTCATAGGCTTCCCTTGGTTCCTTGCCATGTGGGCCTCTCTGTAGAGAATCTCATTACATGGCAGCTTGCTTTATCATCAAGTGAGAGGGCATGAGAGAGTACCAGCAAAATAGAGAGCTGCAGTACAATGGAAAGTATGCACTTTTGTAACCTAATCACACAAGTGATATCCCATCATTTTTGTTATATTCTACTCATTAGAATAAAATATTCTAATAATCCTAATTCTGCTCATTAAATGTAAGTCACTAGGTCCAATCTATACTTAATGGGAGGGGATTACACAGGGGCATGAATATCAGGAAACTAGGATCACTGGGAGCCATTCTAAAAGCTGCCTATCATACTATTGTGGAGTCAAATGATAAATATGCCCACTACCATTAAATGATAATCTATTTACTTATTGTAATAACAAATAAATAATAATAAGTAGCTTCTCATAATCTGAAATCAATATGCAGGTATAACTATCTTATAAAAAGACTGCAATCAATAACAAAGAACTTACATAAATTGTAATGAAAAGTAAAAGAATGATAGATAATTGTAAGTTGTTATTTTGGCAAATTCATATAACATCAAATATTTAGCCAACAGTTTTAAATATTCTGTACTGAATAAGAGCAAATGCTTTGAAGTCATACATACATGGGTTCAAATCTAGGATCCACCACTTACAAGTTGTGTGACTTTAGGCAAGTTATTTAAAACTTTTGAATGTCTATTTCTGCATATCAGATATTTAAATCTGATCTTACATATATGGTGTTTAACCTGAATAAATAATAGCCATTGTTATTTTATGAGTTTTAATATTTTAGGATGATCGTTTGTTCTGCAATTATAGAGAGAGTTATAAATAGAACAAAAGAAGGAGTCTTTAAATATCAGTCAGAATATAACTATTGATGCCAGGAGTAACACTGGGGAGAGGTATAAGCTTCATTTATGGCAAGCAAAGATACAAAAAGAAATCATGGAACAGGTGAAAAATTCTGCCCATAAACAAACAAAATGGGGCTCAAAGTAAGCACAGGGAACAAAGCTGAGGAATAGATAGTACATTCAGGTATAAAGAGATAGAATCATGAAATATGGCAGTGATTCCTGACAAAGATATTCTTCCACCTTAGGGGCTGGTTTTACTGATATTCACATGTATATGACAGTTTTTGACCAATTTCTTCCTAAAGATTCAGCATGAAATCTGTGGCAGATTAGTTGCCTCCATGAGTCGGTCCAATTCTTCATTCTTCCCTGTATCCACTCAACTGACAGTTTCTTTCACTAATAAGCAGTGGAACATAGAGGATGCTATAAACATTCTGGGTGATAAGAAAGCACCAGAGAAGGATGTATACCCACTTCCCTCTCATATGTTTCCTTCATTTGGTTTTACATGAATTTATTGGCTCATGAACATAAGACTCTTCAAAAGAACAATAAGTATTCATAGCCTACTACTTAAGTGCCAGGCATTTCCATGAATAACACACACACAAACACATACACACACCACATATTATTTCTGATTTTTTGAGTTAGTGATTGTATCATTTGTGTAGAAGAGAAATCTGAAGAAGAGATATATCTAAAATCACAGAGCTAATAAATGGCAGATATTGGGTTTAAACACAGGTCTTCTAACTCCAAGGTAAGTGAGCTTCTACTACAATCCTTGTGCCAATAAAATGCTAAAATAAGGGCCAGATTAGATTGATCTTAAAGGTAATCAAATCATTTAGGTTAATAAACTTTTTAAATGATTTTGTTTTCATTTCCATTTGATTTATATGTGTTTCCATGTTGCAAAAACAAAATATTTTCATACAACACAATGTAATAAATATTGCACACTAATTATTGCAGCTCACATGGTGAAGCAAGAACATTCAGGGCCATAAGCACAATAAGTAGGTCTATGTTTCCTCATGCATCACATGATGAGCAAGAAAATGCAACCATAACATTCTATTTTGTTTCTGAATTTCTAAAACTCTAAAGAAAATAAGATGATATTTCTCCATCTCTTTTTTTTTATATGTTTAGTGTATTCTTTTAGGTAAAGCAAGGAATGAGTAGTCTATACATGTGTATAACGCTATGTAATGGCAGTGTAGATAACCCACAAATACAAATATATTGGAGTCAAGTATATAAGCTAAAGTGAACTAGAATGGCTCAGATAATTTTTTTTGAAAAAAGAATAAAGTTAGAAGAATCATACTATTTGATTTTAAGAATTGCTATACAGCTACAGTGTGATATTGACAGAGACACATAGATCAATGGAACAGACCAGAGAAACAAAATATAGACCCACACAAATGGATTTTTTCCCCAAAGTGTAAAAGCAATTCAATGAAAGGACAGTCTTTTCAACAATGCATGAATATTAGACATCTTTAGGCAAAAAAAGAAAAAAGAAAGAAAAAGAACCTCAACCTAAACCTCACACCTTATACAAAAATTAACTCAAAATGGATAACAGACTTAAATATAAAACTGTCAAACTTTTAGAAGAGAACACAGGACAAAATATTCAAAATATTCATGACCTAGGGTTAGACAAAGAGTTCTTAAACATGACATCAAAAGCACGATCTATAAAAGAAAATAAATGGATAAGTTGGACATCACCAAATTAATTTTTTTTTCGCTTTGCAAAATATACTGCTAAGAGGATTAAAAGACAAGCCACAGACTAGGAAGAATATTTAGGAATTACATATCCGACAAAGAACTTATCAAGTATGTAAATGTATCAAACCAACACCTCAAACTTACACAATGTAGTATGTCAAGTATATGTCAATAAAAAATAAAATTAAAATTAAAATGAATATATAAAGAACTCTCTAAACTCAATATTAAGAAAATCAACAATCCAGTTAGAAAATGGGCAAAGGCTTAAATAGACTCCACCAAAGAAGGTATCCAGCATGGAATTTTCTGACTAATGGAGCAGAAGATGAAAAAATGTGGAAAATATTTGTTTTGCTGATAGAGGTACCAACCTTTTCTTTCTCATATTTCTTTATAGTCCTGCCTAGAAAAGTACCTAATGTTTGGAAGTGCAATAGCCATCTTGAAATAAGAAAGACAAAACTCACTTGATCATAATGGTGAACCAGGATGGTGAACCAAGAAGCTATATGAAAACTGATAATGACATTATTGTTACTGTATTAGCCTTTTCTCCTATTTTTAGAGTTAAATTTCTTCTTCCTCCCTTGAACATCTTCTCATGAAAAAAAATATATAGAAAATAAATATATTGGCAATGTGAGTTTTCTGTCTTGTTTGAGAACATTCAATTCTGCTATAAAGGGCAAGAAAATAAATGGACCAGATGAAGCTCATACGAGTGTTAAGCACAGAGGATAAGTTAAGCCAGTAGCTTAGGAAATATAGATGAAGCTCACAGGATTTGTTAAGAATCAATAATAAATAAGCAAGTGTTTTGTAAGCCATAGGCAAACTTCATAATATGTGTTAAGAGAGCAAGTTAGTAACTGGTTGAAGAGTCCAACTCCTGGTTAAAAACCTGTGTGTGATTTTTCAGGCCTGACCACAGGCAATTACAATGGCTTTATCTAACAAGCCTTAAGGGGGAAAGCAGCCCTCCCCACACCAGACTTGGTGCAGTCAATACATTTTAGTCTCCGAAGGGAGTTGCAGCCAAGGCTTCAGGCCCCATGGCTGATCATGCTATTTCACATATTTATATTCCTAGCCCCTGTGCCTTCATTCCTAGGTCTCTTTATCTGAGTCCTTGGACAGAAGTCTACCTCAGATGCCTCTACTAAGGCCTCCTTTTGAGGGAGTAAAGAGAGGAATCTTGAAGATATTTTTCTCCGCTCTGACTCAGTATTCCAATACTTTTCCACTCCTAGCTCTTCCCTCTCACCTCCACCCACTCCATTCCCACCTCAGGGCCCATAAAACTGCCAGAGCCTCTTGTTCAGGACTTCCTCAACAATGAGATAGCCCCCACATCTGTGCAGATCCATCTGACCCTTGACCTGTCCACCCTTCCATGGAGGAAAATGGAACACAGTGAGCCAGCACTTTCTCTAGTTTTAGACTGTCGTTTATACCATCACAGTAAGTGATTAAAGGCTTAACTCTTTTGCTGTTGGCTTGTTGCTTTAATCAGCTACTCTGATACCTGATAGCGCATCTCTCTCTCCCAACTGAGCTGAACTCCTGACACTGGTAAAAAATATCAATATGTAATATGTGATGGAAACAAGAAGAGTGTTACTTATAGACAGACAGGGATAGAAAGACAAAGTATTAATCATGCCAAACTTGGGCTGACATTTGTGTCATTCCTAATCAGTCACCCAAGGGTGTTTTCTAATATAGTCCCATTCTGGCCCCATATGACATCTGCCTAAGTAACACACACACACACACACACACACACACACACACACACACACACACACACACACACCATAGTTCTTCATAAGGCTAATTGGTGAGCTCCAGCTGTTGACTAGGCATATTGCTCCTGCATGTCTCCAAAATAGCAAGCATGTGTTTGGCACAGAAAATTTATTTTGGACCCATGTACTCAAAACTCAATTCTTGTCCTTAAAACCAACTTTCAGGGGAAAGCTAATGCAATCGAGGTAGAGAAAGGCATATGAACTTTCCACAACCCATAATTCAGGCAACTCCTGAAAGTGGAAAGCAGTCCTTCAATTCCCATTTCATATTGAGAGTATGTTAACCTACTTCCTCTCTCAACCCTTGCTTTTAACTCTGTTATTTAAATGTGTTTATTATACTGTGAATAAATTACCTTGATTTAATATGTTAACCTTGGTTCTATACAACATCCCATAAAGTTTGTCAGGTAGTGTATGTGAAAGCAACTATCGCATCAGGGTTATTTCCCATTTAACATCAGTTAAGACTATGGATTTTCTCTTGAGACCTGCTTTGTTTTAATATATGGAATATTAACTGCCATACAGTTAAAATGTCTCCGCAGTTGCAGTTTTGACTTTTTAGCACAAAAGTAAATTAAAAGACTGTGTTTCTCCCCTAATTTCTAGGCTGATACACCGGATTTTGTTTTGAAATGTTCAATTTTTAGTTATCGTCATAGAAAGTGATATATGTACCACTTGGAATTTATTTCAAAGTACTATGTGAGCAACCTGTGAAAAATTCCAACATTGTATGAAATTATTCTTTTTTAAATACTATTTCCTCTTTTCCTTCCTCAAAGAATGAAGCTATTGTTAAAATTTCTATATCTTTCCTTAATTTTTTAACCAATTGGTATGTTGATTTCTAATTATTAAAGTTTCCACTATGATTGTTTACTCTTAAATTTCTTGCTGTATTTGTAATACATTAGAGGTTCATGTATTTTATCTTTGGATGGATCATACTATTTTAATTAAACATTTTCTTTGTATATAATTTTAGATACACATGCAATTATAAGAAAATATGCAGAGATATTCCATGTACCCTTTACTCACTTTCCTCCAATGGTAACATCTTGCAACACTACATAGCACATTAGAAAAAAATGCTATATAATACACTAGAAGAAAACTATATAGTACATATTAGAAAACATAGAGAAGATTCTTGATGCTGAATTTGGCAAGGATTTCCTGGATTTGACACCAAAAGCACAGGCAATGAAAGTAAAAATAGACAAATCATGGGAATGTAATATACAGCATAGGGAACATAGTGAATAATAATATAATAACTTTGTATGGTGACAGATGGTAAATAGACTTATTGTGGGGATCTTTTCATAATGTATATAAATATTCAAATCATATGATGTACACCTGAAACTAGTAGGATATTATATGCCAATTATACTTAAATTAAAAAATTAATTTAAAAAACTGTGCATTAAAGAACATAATCAACAGAATGAAATATATAAAGAACTCCTACAACTCAAAAACAACAAAATAACCCACTTTAAAAAATGGGCAAAAGACCTAAGTAAAGATTCCTCCAAAGAAGACATATAAATGGCTAACGAGCATATGAAAAGATGCTCAAAATCACTAATCACTAAGGAAATACACATCAAAACCACAATGATATGTCACCTCACACCCATTAGGATGGCTACTATCAAAATAACAGAAAAAAAAAAACAAATATTGGTAAGAATGTGGAGAAATTGGAACCCTTGTGCACTGTTGGTGAGAACGTAAAATGATGCAGTCACTAAGGAAAACAGTATAGTAGTTCTTCAAAAAAATTAAACATAGAATTACCATTAGATCCAGCAATTCCGCTTCAAGGGTTATACACAAAAGAACTAAAAGCAAGATGTTGAAGAGATATTTACACATCCATTCATAGCAGCACAGAAGCAACCCAAGTGTCCATTGACGGATGAATGGATAAAGAAAAGGTGGCATATACATAAAATGGGATATTATTCAGCCTTAAAAAGAAAAGAACTTCTGACACATGTTACGATATGGATGAATCTTGAGGGTATTACGCTAAGTGAAATAAGCCAGTCACAAAAAAAAAGACAAATACTGTATAATTCCACTTATACGAGGGGAAAAATGATGCAAGCCCTTTGGAAAACAATATGGAAATTTTAGTAATAATAACAAATTTCCCTATAGGAAATAGTAAAAGCACAACTAATAATTTACAACAGCAGTCCCCAACCTTTTTGGTACCAGGGACCAGTGCTCCTGTGAGAATCTAATGCCTGATGATCTGAGATGTTGCTGAGGCAGTGATGCCTGCTCTGGGGAGTAACTGCAAATACAGACGAAGCTTCGCTTACTGGCCTGCCACTCAAATCCTGCCATGCAGCCTGGTTCCTAACAGGCCACAGACCAGTACCAGTCCATGGCCCGGGGTTTGGGGATCCCCGATCTACACAAAAAAATTAAAACAATCCACAAGATCACATTCACATGAAGGTCACAGCAGCATTATTCACATTATCAAAAAAGAGGAATCACCACATGCCCTTCAACTAATGGTCAGATGAATAATAAAACTTACGTCCACACAGTGGAATACAATTCCACGGACTACAAATCCATGTTCATGGATCAGAAGATTCGAGATTGTTAAGATGTCAATAAAATCAAGGAGACCTACAGATTAAAAAGCATGACTATTCAAATTGCAACTGCATATTTTTTTTGCAGATATTGACAGGTTGACACTAAAATTCATATATTAATGTCAAGGTTACAGAAGAGTCAAAAAGATCTTGAAAAAGAAGAAGAAAATGGTAGGATAAAACCATTGTGATTTCAAAACTTATTAGAGAGATTGGTACTGGTAATAGGACATAAATATAGACCAAGTGAACAGAATTCATATATTTTTCAACAATTGAAATTTGGCAAAGTTGCCAAATAATGCAAGGCAGAAATGATAGTTTTTTCCACAAATGATGTTGGAATCTTGCCACATCATCATGTTAAGGATGACTGAAGAAACTTAATTCAATCCCCTCCAAAAAAACAATTAATGGATAATAGATAATAGACTTACAAGCAAAAGCCAAAACTTTAAAACCATTAGAAGAAAATGAAGTAATATATCTTTGTGCCCTGGAAATGATGTAATGATTGCTTAGAAACAAAAACCAAAACCACACATACAAAAAAGAGATGAATCTCAATTTCAAACTAAAATCTTTTGGATATCAAAAATTAATATTAACAAAGAGCAATAGTAAGTCACAGACCCAGAGCACTCTTTGAAAATTATATATTGGGTAACTGACTTGTGTCTTGAATATATAAAGAATCCTTTAAAAGCAAGAAGACATGAATAAATAAAATTCAATGTAAGCAAAAGACTTGAATAGAAATTTTACCCAAGAAGATAAATTGCCATAAGGCCTATGAAAAGATACTCAAAATCATTTGAAGGAAATACAATGTCAAAAGTCATTTTATACCCACAGGAAGGAGAAAAATTAAGAAAAAAAAGAAACAGAAAATAAATGTTTTTGAGGATGTGAAGAAACTAGAACTCTCATACCCTGCTTGTGGGAAAGAAAACAGTTGCAGCCGCCTTGGCAAGCAAATTGCCAGTTTCTAAAAATATTAGAAATTAAGTAGGACTCAGTAATATTACAAAATAGGTTTCTACAGAAGAGAAGTGAAGCATAGAGCCACCCAAAGACTTGTAGAGGTATAGGGGCATTACACATAATAAGCAAAAAGTGTAAATTACTGGAATGTCCGTCAGTTGATGAATAAAGAAAAGTTGGTACATCCATACAATTGAGTATGATTCCACAATTATGAAAAAAAAAAACATGATACATGCTACAGGGATGATGATACTCAAAACTATTATGCCAAGTGAAAGAAGAAACAAGGCCAAACACATTGTACGATCCCCTTTATAAGAACTGTCCACTAAAGCAAGCAACAGAGAAAGAAAGTAGACTTGTGGTTGGCTGGGATTGTGGGTGGGAACAAGGATGGCTGGAAACAGGAACAAAGTTTCTATCTGCTAGTTTCTATGGTATTATTGTTAAAAATTGAATTTTGGCGATGGCTACCAAACTTTGTTTCTTTATTAAACTTCATTGGATTATTACATGTGTGAATTTTACGTTATATAAACTATATTTCAATAAAATTGTTAAAACAATTTCATTACTCTATGTCAGAAATGTAGTCAGAAATTAAAATTTAGAAAACATTATCATTGTTGATAGCATTAAAAAAAGAAAGAGTCTATGCAAAATTAATAGCAGATAAACAAGATTTGTACAGAGAAGTTGAAAAAAATCACTCAAAGGTACTAGAGAACAAGGAGCAATAGTCCATGTTCATGGAATTGAAGAGATAGTATTGTTAGATATTGATATTCCTCAAATTGATCTACAATTTCAACATCATCATTTTCAAAAGGCTTACTAGAATTTTGCAGAAATGGACAAGCAAAACATCGAATGGAAATGCAGAGTAGGCAAAATAGCCAAAACAACTTGAAAAAGAAAAACAATTTTGGAGAAATAACACTTTCAGATTTCAAAATATACTGCAAAACTACACCCACTTACAGAGCATGGTACTTACATTAATTTAGACATTTGGATAAAGAGAAGAACATTAGGACTCCAGAAATAAAACCATAGATATTTGAATCCTTTGTGTTTGAAAAAGTTGCCAAAGAAATTCAATGAGGACAATATGCTAAGTTAAATAAGCCAGTCACAGAAGGACAAATATCACATGATACCACTTATAAGAGGTATCTAAAACAGTCAAACTCATAGAAGCAAAGAGCAGAATGGTGGTTGCCAGGGGCTAGGGGAAGGGGAAGGTGGGGAACAGGGAATGGCTGTTCAATGAGTATAAAGTTTCAGTTATGCAAGACGAATAATTCCAGAAATCTGCTGTGCAAAATGGTACCTATAGGTAAGAACACAATATTGTGCACTTACATATTTATTAAGAGAGTACATCTCATATTAAATGTTCTCGCCACAATAAAAAGTAAATCAAAAAACAAAAATATAGAGACAGTAAAAAGATTAGTAGTTACCAGAGGTTTCAGAGTATAAAGAGGAGATGATTAGATAGAGCACATCAGATTTTTAGGGTCGGGAAACTACTCTGTATGATACTGTGATGGTGAATAAATAACATTATGCATCGGTTTATCAAATCCATGGAATTGCACAACATTAAGAATGAACCTTAATGGAAACTATGGACTTCAGTTAGCAATAATTTTTAAATATTGTATCGTCAATTGTAGCAAATATATCATACCAATGCCAGATGTTAAGAACAGGGGAAAATGTGGGTAAGGAAAACTGGGAGAAGGGATATATGGGAACTCTCTGTACTTTCATATCAATATTTGTGTAAACCTAAAACTGCTCTAAAAAATAAATTCTATTTAAAAAAATTCAATGAGGAATGTGGTAGTCTTTTCCACAAAAGATGTTCCATTTGAATATCTACATTCAGAAAGATGATTATAGACAGCTCACACTGACAAAAAAAGTTAAGTCAAAATATATTATAGACATGACAAAAAGGAAAACAATCTCTAAAATCTTAAACAAAATCATTAAGTAAATACCTGTGATTATAGGATATGCAAAAACTTTTTAAATACAACAAAAAAGTACAAATAAAAATTAAAGTACACCAGCAAAATTAAAAACTTTTGCACTATAGAAGTCTACATTAATGAAAGGCAGAGACAAGAAACAGAATGAAAAATTATTTGCAAATCACATAACAGAAAATAATGAAAATTGAATCCAAAATATATAAAGATTTTTTCAATTAAAGAAGTGGAACACAACCAAATTTATAAAATTGGCTAAAATTTAAGGAGATATTTCACAAAGGTAAAAATGTGAATGACCAAGAAGGACATGAAATGATGCTCAAAACCATTAACAGGAAGTAAAAATTAAAATAAAAAGAATATAATACTTTTGCCCTGAAGAGTTGTTATAATTAAAAAAAAAATACAGGAAATAACAAGCATGGTTAAAATGTGGAGTCACAAGAAACCTTATACATTAGTGATGGGAATGTAAAAAGTTGCAGCTACTTTGGAAAACAGTATGGCGATTTCTAATAATTATTTCCTACAGGATACAGCTATAGCAAGATTAATGAACTACACAAAAGAAATGAAAACTTACATTCACCCAATAACATGGCACAAAGGTCATGGGAGCATTATCCATAGTATCAAATAAATGGAAAGGAACAAGTGTCATTCAACTAGACATTATACATAAAAATGTTATATCCACACTGTGGAATATAATTCCATGGAATACAAATCCATGGTCATGGATTAGAAGAGTTGATATTATTAAAATGTCAATAGAATCAGGTAGATCTACAGATTCAAAACCATCACTATTAAAACTCCATTTGAATTTTTGCATAAATTGACAAGTTGATGATAAGATTAATATGGCAATGCAAAGGTCCAAAACACATCTAAACAATCTTGATAAAGAACAACGAAGTGGGAGAACAAATACTTTCCAATTACAAAATGTACTACAAGCCTATCATTATCTAGAGAGTGTGGT
Organism: Pteropus alecto; assembly: GCF_000325575.1. Taxonomy (NCBI): domain Eukaryota; kingdom Metazoa; phylum Chordata; class Mammalia; order Chiroptera; family Pteropodidae; genus Pteropus; species Pteropus alecto. The sequence continues at coordinate 130,363 of NW_006431043.1, read as the reverse complement.
ACTGGCACTAGGACTAGTTGTGCCAATGAAATAGAATTCAGATCTATAAATAAACCCATACACGTTGGTTCAATTGAATTTTGACAACATTGTCAGACCAATTTATTGCTGAATGGTAATCTTTTCCAAATGTGATGCTAGGGAAATTCGATGTCCACATGCACAATATAAACACAGACCCTAAATTCACAGCAAATAAAACAATTAACTAAAAATGGATCATAGACTTAAATGTAAATGCCAAAGTTTTTAGAATATGCATGAACATCTTTGTTCCTCTAACATTTACAATGATTGTAAATACAATATTGACGCGTGCTAAAAGAGAGAGAGAATTTTAACTTCGCCAAAATAAAAACCTTTGAGCTTCAAAAGTGAATATCAAGAAAGTATTCAGGAAGAGCAGAAATAATTAAATATGAACATGAATAGATATTTTACTCAAAAAGATATACAAATGAGAACAAGGAACACGAAAAGATGCTTAACACCAATAGTTTTTTTGAAAAATGCAAGTTAAAATGCCAAGGAGATACCAATTCATACCCACTATAATAATAATAATAAAACAGAAAATAACAAGTATTATTGAGGATGGTAGAGAAACTGAAACCCTCACAAATTGCTAGTGGAAATGTAAAATGATCACTTTAGGAAAAGTTAAAATGTTAACTTTTAGTACAAGATTCTGTATTTGAAAAATTAATCTGTATCCAAGCTAAAGGCTTTCATCTGAAGTTTTATAGCATCTTTATTCATAATAGCCAAATATCTAGAAAAAGCAAATCAATATGAAAGAACCTGAAAAACATTAAGGTAAATTAAAGAAGCCACTCAAAAATAACAAGTATATAAAATATCTAGAGAAGAAAAATGTGTAGTGGATTAGTGATTGCCTGAGGCTGTCAGTAGAAAAAGAAGTGACCGGAAACAGGTCTAAGGTTTCTCTTTGCTATGATAGTATAGTTAAAAATTAGACTTTGGTGATAGTACACAACTTGTATATTTATTAAAATTCACTGACTTTTACACTTAACAACAGTGAATCTTATGCTATGTAAATTATATCTCAATGAAATGGCTAAAATATGAATTCCATTTCTCTCTACCAGCAACGTAAAATTGGAAATAAAAATTGAGAAGACATTATCAGGTCAATAGCATGGATCATAAGAGAATAATTGACACAAAATAAATATAAGTATAGCAAAACTCGTATACTGAAAACTACAAAACATCACTGAAAGACACTAAAGATGATGTAAATAATTGGAGAGATATTTCATGGCAATAAATTCAAAGAGTCACTATTGTTTAGACGTCAATATCCTAGCAGATCTAAAACTTCAACCACATTGTTACTAAAATACCACTTGCCTATTTTGCAGAAATTGACAAACTGAGGTTAATTTCATATGGCAATCCAAAGCACCCAGCACAGCCAAAATAATCTTGAAAATTGGAAGGAATTTAGAGAATTTTCTCTGACTACAAAACTTACTACAGATCTACAGTTATCTAGATAGTGTAGTACTGACCACAGGATAGACATATAGATTAATGAAATAGAACTGAGAGTCACAGATAAGTCACCGCCTAGGGAAGATACTTGCTAATCTTATATCAGATAAGAGAATTGTATCCATAATACATAATACATAAAGTACTCTTTCAACTCTAAAAGAATATAAATAACCTGATTAAATTTGGGCAAAAGATTTGAATAGAAATTTCATTCAAGAAGACATATAAATGAACAAGCAGCACAAAAAAATAAAAAGAATGATGGATAGATTTAAAACTTGGATTTTAGTGAATGTTTCCTAAGTACATTTATGAAAAGTCATTGAACTATAAACTTAAAATTGGAGAATTTATGATGTATAAATTATACCTCAATAAAGTTGTAAAATAATTGCATTTCTGTTCACTAGCAATGAAGTACCTGAAAATGAAATTGAGAAACACTGAAACTTAGAGGTAGAAATTTCTTTATTATGAAATTCATTCATATCTGCTACTTTTATTTCCAATATTAAAATCATAATTTTGACTGTGTCTCCTTCATTCATTTATTGCTAAGAAGAAAACTAGAGTGAAACACAATACAATATTATTATATTAGCCTAGATTGTTATTAAAGAATTTCTACTACATTGAATGAGGATGATGGAGGTTTTATATCAGTCAACACATGCATTTTAATAGAATATATTATTTTTTTTAATGTGTAAAGATTTTATAATTGGGCACATATCCTATAGTGACTTTAAATATGAGGATGTAAGATAATGCTTAATACATGTATTCCTGATTAGCAATAATATTTGATTCAGGAATTTTTGGTGTCACCTAAGTATCACTGAACATTGCCCAGAATTACACATGTTGAGAGTAAGCTAAATATAGGATAAGTCAAAGATTAATCTGTAAAATGCTTCATTGATTCAAACTGTTTTATCAACTTGTTCAGTTGTATCCTTAAGCATACTATAGAATACCTGCACAGAAATTAGAAGAACCTGTAGGAGAAGCTCTCCAGTGGTGTACGTGTCATGGCTGGTTAGTATGTGGTACTTATACAGCAGTATATATGCTTCGTGCTCATCTGGCTGGCTATGTCTGCATGTACTGCATTGCAATTCTTTCTTTTTTCCTCGAATAAATCCTTTTGATAACAGAATACCTAGTTGACTTTGTAACTGCACATGAACTTCATTTCTTTAGCATGGATTTTTATTTATTATTGATTGATTGATTGATTGATTGATTTTTACTTTATTCTTCAGATCCCAGATGATGACAAAACCACAACGGTGACTCTAATACAGAAGGATACTGAACTTCAATCCTAATCGACTTTTATATCAACAATCCAGGAATGAAAGAATTTAGTTAAAGAAATCTGGCCCATAGCATGTGCTTTCTGTGGTTGGTTTTCGACACCAGCCCTCCTTCATTGTAGTTCACCAATACCCAATAACCAAAAAATCAATTTTATTAGAATATGTAGAGCTTTTGATTATAACAACACGCATGCAAACAATTTACTACATTCACATATTAGCTCTTACTCTTTCCAGTTCTAACCGCAAGATTGAGAATAACTATGTCTATGTAATCTCATAAAAACACACATACAATGTGCTATATCATCAACAGACCTCGTTCTTAAAGAAATTATATACTGTCTGATCATTTCCATTGCACATTCTGCATAATCATTTTCATTCTTTTCTCATATCATGAAAATCTTTAGTGCTCATAACTTAAAACCCTTGAAATAAACTCCCTCCACTCAAAATCAGGTTATATCTGCATTTCAGTTCTCTTTATAAAGAGATGACTCAAAGTCCTTCTGATTTCCTTTTTACAGTTTATTATTTTTTCCAGTTTTTATATTCATACCTCTCTGATCATTTTGCCTTTGTGTATACTTTTTGCCTTGGTGCCTAGTCTGAGTATGCTGTTCTTTTTCTCCTTTCAACACATAGTTCACAACAACTTAAGATATTTTAGAACTGCCTGTATATATAATGCACATTCAATAGCCTGTGTGTCAAATACAACAATCTTTTTTGCACAAAAGAGACTTGTTTAAAACATAGAAATAATTGGAAATGTTTTATGCAAAAAAGTATAACTTATCTACACAGTATTCTCACTCAATTAGGTAGTCATTGTTTCCAAATAAGACTAATCTGATTCTAATTCTTTATAAATATCTGTAAAGCATATAGGGCATATTTCATATAGCTTAAGCATAAAATCACAAGTTGTTTTGCTTTTGTTTTTATAGCTATTACTGTAATTTGGATATATTATTCATTTTCCATCGCCTTGAAGATAGGGAACTCCTACATTTCAGGGGTCACATTTTATGATCTGTTCAAGTTAGTACAATAAAATTTTACGAGTTTTAAATCAAAGAGGATTTGTGACGCTCTGGAGGAAGATCTGAATTTAATCTGAAAATCACTATAAGAACAAAAATAATTTTGAAAGTTTTGATTTTTCACTGATTACTAGTTAAGACATCATCAAGAGATGTTTAAACACTATACAAATATTTTCTTATATCTGTCAGAATTTTTTGTTTGTTATGCTGTCCCTGAACAGATGAATAATGTTCCTCCAAATCCATCTGAAATTGTTATTACTTTGATAATCAGCAATGTTAAAATACTCAAATCTTTTGATGTCATTATCAAAAAAGCAATACTTAAAAGAATTTACCGCCCTTCTGTTGAAAGGAAAGGGGTTGGAGGGAGGATAAAGACAGTAAAGGGGTTCAAATTTACGGTGATGGAGGCATACAAAACTTTGGGTGGTGAACACACAATGCAATATTCAGATGATGTATTATAGAATTGTACATTTGAAACTTACATAATGTTATTAACCAGCGTCACCCCAAAAACTTAATTAAAAATTTATCTAGATGCCAACAATATGTCTTTATCCTTGAAATGACATCAAGTAGAAATGCCAAATATTAGAAATATCTGCTTGAATTTCTTACAGATTGATTTACATTCTAACTCATTCAAACTAATTTCCCTCATTGTAGACTATTCAAAAGCAGAGCATCTAAACCATGGAAGCCAAGGGTCCTTTCCACCATAAAACCCTATGCATTTTCCTGCTTGACTTAGTTCAATTCATTTGAGGCAGAGAATCGCTTTTTGGTGGAGACTGTCTGAAGAGATGGCATCTCAAAACCTTGAATAATGGAGTACAAATACCCCCAAAAAATTGAAAACAGGGACTCAAAAAATAAAAAAAAAGTAGTGTACAAATAGGAGTGCAAAACCAAGAAGGAAGGAAGAGATTATTATTGCTTTCAGCTAGCCATACTTTCCACTTCAACATTCAAACACAACTATACACAGTAACCTTCTCTCTTATGCTTTAAACCTAAATAAGAAAGCCTAAGCAGGTAAAAGCAAAGTGGAAATAAATCTATTCAAACCTGGATAAAGGACTTGATTTTTACATTAAATGACATAATATGATGTATTATAATTTAATACCAAAGTCTTTCTTAAATGATATTATTATAACTTTATGCAAATTAAGCCATTCAATTAATCTGGTTTTCTTCCCCATCACCAATTACACAGTATCTTACAAAAATTTAAATAACCTTTATGCATTTACTACTTGAAAAATCACCTTTTTATCATGTCTTATATTAACAAATGGTGATCATTACAGAAAGAATTTAAAATATTTCATCAACCCAAGCCAGTCAGGTTACAGATGATAGCTACTTGGAGTTTTATGTTATTACTGAATTAATAAAACCACACATAGAATGAAGACACCATAACACACACACACACACACACACACACACACACACATACACACACACAGACAAAAACAAAACAATTTGAAACTACTCTTTCAGATACAGGGGGCTTGCATGAAACATAAGTGAGACGCTATTGTAAAGGTAGAGTGGTAATCTCAAAACAACAGATTATGAGATTTTGACAGATATCTTCCCTGACATAAAGAAAAGCATTTAAAATGTTAATGAAGTGAAACTGACATATGAATTAATCTAATAACTTGCAGTCAAGGGAAATTGTCCTCCACATTTTCTGCACAAATTCTTTCCACTAACATTCTACGAAACCCTATAAAAAGATAAATTCATTTAAAATATTTTTAGATTTCGTTTAAGAATCATTTTCAAAGTACCAAGTATAACCATATTCAAAAACCAGATTTTTCCTCCTGGTATTGTTGAAGTTGTTGAATGTCTCTAGTGACCTGACTCAAATAATGTACATATTTTCATTCCATATACTTTGAAAATATTACAATATCATATCTAAAAGTGAGTTATGAAGAAAAAATAAAAATAAGAGGAAACTGTACCAAGAACTTTAAATTAATAAGGTAATTAGCTTGTTTTCACAGAACCTAAAGAAATTAATATTTTCTGAGCACTAAAGTTTGGAATTAGCATTATTTCATTGACTTACCTCTGAAAGTAGAAAATATTTGGCATTCTATTTTTGCCTTATACCCAAATTTTCAGATAGCTCCTGATCACCACAAACTGAAAGAGTTGTTGCATTTCTAAAACTCATTCAATTTGCCATACAATTAACAATGATAGTCTGGGAGAAAAAAAAAAAGGTAGGTGTCATTTAAAAAAACATAATGCAATTCAAATTTCCAAAACATTGTTAAGCATTTAGTATATGCCAAGGGATGTTATTTACTAAAATGAATAACATATGCTTATAGAAAATGAAACTTTCCAAGCTGTTATTTAAAATATTTTACAATAGAAATGTCTATCTTACCAAGATCACAATTAACAAAGTCATCTAATCAAGATCACGACATGTCTAAAACATGTCCGGATCAACTCTTTGCTAACTGACCACCCAACAGAGCAAAAGTAAAAAAATCTAGTTAAGGGGATTATAAATGATAAATCCAATACTGCCATCCTGACAAATAAACTTTTCTATTATTTTTCCAAACACAATCAAATTCGACAGATCCAAAATGTACTTATTATCTTCATTCCCAAATCCATTCTTTCTCTAGTTTTTCTAACCCAGTAAATGGCATCATCATTCACGTTTTTGCCAAGGAGAATCAATTATGCCACCTCCCTTATCTCATGTGATTTACTCCCTTATCCAAAGCATTTCTAAATACTTTGAATAGCTTTAAAATTTTATCCAACATTCCCCAAACTAGTGTCACTTTTTTACTATAATAACCTTTTATTTGTTGTTCCATCATCTACTTATACTACTTCCTAATTTATTCTCCACATATTAAAACTTTAAATATACATTTAAAAAACACAAATATTTAAAATTACAAACATTCAAACATGTAACCCCATTGCTCAAAAACACTTGTTCAAAAACGCATGAAAGGCTTCCTAATACTCTATGATAAAGACCAAAATTCTTAACAGTGACCAAAGCCGGGCAAAATTTAGCATTTTATGTACTTCGTCTCATGCCGTGCTCCACATTACTCTCTAAACTTCAACTACGCAGATCTTCAAGTTTTGGAAAATTACAAGCACATACTCTTCCTGGAACATTCTCCTGTCTTAGCCCATTATGACTTAGTTAATACATATTCATATTTTATACTTCAGCTCAAATCTAACATCTTCAAGAAAAGTCCCCTGGCACATCTCTTCCTTAGTATAGCAGTCAGGAACCAGTCAGAAAATAGAACCCAAACCAGGTAGGTCAACAGATGGAATTTAATATAGGAGACAAGTTATAACGGTGTTATTCAGATGAGCTAAAAGAACAGAAGATGAGGCACTCGTGGGAATTGCCAGGAAATTGCCACCATAACTAGAGCCAGACTTAAGTCTAGGGAAGAAATAGTGTCACCAGATGTCAGGAGTTGGAGCCACAAATAGATACTTGAAGCACAGAGGTAGAAACTGCTAAGCTGGAGCTACAGTCAAGGACACCCAGCCACTGCTGAGAGACCCTCCTAAAGCGAAGAGAGTGAGAACTATCCTGGCCTCTCTCTGCTTTAGATCTGACCATCTTCTACCCTTCCCACCATTAGTCAAACCCATAAAGACATCAGATGGCAGAGGAGCCTGCACAATGCTGTCTGTAGGATTAGCCTTTGTAATATAAAACAGAACAAGGAAGGAAAGAGAATGCATCTGAGAGCCAATAGGCAAAAAGCTGGCACACCCAGTTATATGCTCCCGAACATTTTCTAATTGGTCTTCCCAGAACTCTTCACAATTAATATCTGCTTTCCTTCAAAAGTGTAAGCTTTTTAGGAGAGGAATCACATATGTCTTTTTAATATTGTAACTCTAATGCCTAGCATGGTCCTCAATAAATGTGTTGAATAAGTATAAAAATCATTTAATTCATCAACTCGCTCTTGTGATATTTCAAATAATCCTTTAACTACTATCAAATAATCTTTTAACGACCATAATAAAATTAATCTGGTGGTGTATTCCAGGTATTCTAAACATATTTGGGGACTGTGAGCCTTTTTTAGTATCATGTGAAAGTCATGAATCCTTTCACGAGAAAAATGCTTGTAAGCAATATTTTACATTGATTTTTTGGAGAGAGGGCCCATAGATGGGCTGAAGCCATCCAGGAATTTCTAATAGCTCTAATCTAGAAACAATGCGATCCTTTCCAGGTGGATGTAGAATTATTTGGGTGTATTTGTCTTCCCAGTATCTGAGACCAACTACTGTCTTTTAGTGAGAGGGGATCAGGTAAATGTCTTGCAAAAAACAAATTTTCCCACTCAAAATACCTGTAATGATCCATCATGAATCTCAGGACTTCAGATTAAAATTATACTGGAGAGAAAAATTACTTGCCCATCAAATTCAAAATAATGATTCCCTCTTTCTTTGGTGACAAAGAAATTCGTGAAAGCAGCCTAATTTTAAAATGGCTTCTGGGACTATATACACATTCCATATTTATAAATGTTTGATTTACATAATAGATGTCACTGAATTTTGAGAAATTTACAATAAAATGTAGATACATAAAACAGTATAGTAGTCAATATTTATTTGGGATTTTATTAGCTACCTATTTCTCCATAGCAAATTATCTCCAAATCTGGTACCTTCAAACAATATGGATTTATTAGCTCACCGGACCTGCAGTTCAGGAATCCGGGTGTAGTTTACATTTGTCTTCTGGCCCAGGGACCACCAAGTTGTAACCAAGGTGCTGTACACAGCTTGATATCATGTGAAAGCTCTACTAGGGAAGGGCCTGCCTTCAAGCTTACTTACGTTTTTGTAATTAGGGTGCCGGTCCTCGAGGGCTGTTGGCCAAAGAGCTTCAGTTTCTTCCTGGCTATTGGTCAGACTACCCTCAGTTCCTTGCCACATAGGCTTCTCCAGATGGCATCTTCTTCCATCAGAACAAGCAAGGGAGAAAAGCCAGAGAGAGTGCCGGAATGAGATAGAGAGTAAGCAAGGCAGAAGTCACAGTCTTTTAGGAAGTGATATCCCCTGACTTTTGCCATATTCTTTTTGTTAGAGGCAAGTCACTAGGTTGAGTCTGTACACAAATGAAGGGAGTTACACAAAGGCCTAAATACCAGGAGGCAGGATCATTAGTAGTCATTACAGAAGATTCTGTACCATAAAGATGAAGCCATAAAGGCAAAAGAAAATAACCTTCTTGGAAAAAAAAATTGTTATCTAACGGTAATTATATTTTAGCTGCTAAATAGTCAATGCTTTTATTCATAATTTATTTAACAATTGAATTTTCTCTCCATCAAAAGACAAATATATAAATATTATCTAAAATTTCTCTCCATTTTCACTCTGGTAACTCTCACATTCTCTATTTCTGGGCATTCTTTTAATGGCACATTTTAAAAGAAGGAATTATGTTTTATAAGTTAAAATAAAATAAACTTGAATGAGTTATTACAGAATAGTTTGATTATCTTACTCCTGGGAGTGATAATATAATTTTACTTGTGAGAAGACCTTTACAACTCATTAGCTCATAAATTATGTATCTTTCACACAAAGAGAGCAAATGTAATCTTAACTCTTTATGAGTGAGACACCCCATATTTATTTCTCTTAAAACTAAAAAGAGATGCTTTCAGATATTTCATTACTCTTAAAGAATTAAATGGCTCTAACAAAAGTCAACTTTCTCTTCTCAGCAGGCAAATAAAACAAGCACTTATTAATGCATGAATCTACTCTCCAGCTTGTACATATTTTAACAAGAAGAAATTTACATTTTCAAAATGATCTTTAATTTTGTACTTCTCACATAATTACAACTGCTACTGTTCAAAAAAGGGTGGGTGCTGATACTTTAATTTGAAATGTTTGTCTTACCTGGAGGGATAGTGTTAATAATATTTAAAGCTCTATATGTAACTGAGAAGGAAACTGCTTTCCTGGATATCAAGTCTAAAAATATCCGTCCCTAAAATAAGAGCATGACAAAGCAGAAGTGGACAAGTAAGACTAAAGATTCGTCGAAAATCATAGTTGAGAGTGAACTCAAATCAATGGGGTCATGCAACTAGGCCACATTTTAGGCATTACCATTCTAAAAATAACAGGAAGATTTATTGTAGATGGCTTATGAAGTTTGTGGAGCATTTTTTTAGCCTTGTTAGTTGTGTCTGAATGACTTACATAGGGTCATTTAACATTGCTGATTACTAAATGCCCATTGACAGCGCACACACACACACACACACACACACACACACACACACACACACACCCTTCCCGCCTTCCCCACACACTGTATATCCTAAAATATAGCGTCTGTAGATTTTGATGGCAAAATGGGTTTGGGGAACTTCTCGAAGAAAGATTTAAAGAGAACATTGGATCAGCAGTAGAGTACTGGGCAAATGCCTACATAGAAAGGGGTCAAAATAAAGGCCAGCGAGGCAGCTAAAACACACATACACACACAGAGAAGCCCTGAAAATAAGCTTATTTTTTTCCCATTTGCCTGAAATCATTTCTGTTCAGGCTTTGTCAGAACAAAGAAGTCCAAATTCCAGACCTCTCCAGATCAATTACCATGCTATTTTAAATCTACTCAAAGAAAGCAGGTTATATATATTGCTATATATTGCTCTTATGACTTTTCAGGAAAGGAAAGGTATAAGAGCTGGAAAAACTAGCTCATGTTCTCCATTACTTCCAGGAATTTAAGGGTGAGAAAAGAGCACAGAATGTATCAACAATCTTTCAAAGCATTGCCTACTTTCAACTTGTCCTGGGGAGTAACAGCAGAAGAGGAGAGCAGCAATTCTCAGCCTGACCATTCTGAACTTAAATACAGTTTTATCTGTTGATAAATTGATAGAGTTTGACCAGAATTAAATAGAGAGAAACCTAAAATAGAAATGCAATTCCATGAGAAGAAAAGAGAAGCACAAGAAGTAAAATGAATCTCACATGCCAGTTTTGCCGTGGTTCTTCATGACTATGCAGTGACACCTTTCTCTTTAGCCTTGAGTTACCTTGAGCTCTGGGCATGAAAATACTCAGCTCATCATTTCTGAAGTCTCTCCAAAGGCTCACTGTAGAACATCACTGTGTCACATTCACAAAAATAGAATGAAAAGATTAAATAATCATTGTATCATACCACGGCCCTATTATTGTGATATTCTAAATGTCATATAAGTACCTCAGCCTCAATTTGTGCACACTAAACTAATCTCTCCACCCTAAACCCACCCAGCTTTCTAATTGAAAGACATCACCATCTACCAAATTGGTCATTATTTTTTATTGTGTCTCTACATGCCCTGATCTCCCTTATTCTAATCAATCAGGAAGTTCTGTTAATTAAAACCTTTAAATGTCTCTTGAACTTATCAACTCCTTACTCTCTGCGAAAATTGTAGTTCCAGTCACAACCATCTCTCCCTAAGACTACTGCAGCATTCTTTATTAACATCCCTGGCTTGCTTTCTCTCTCCACCTCCACACAATTGTAATACAGATAGGATATTGCTATGCTCATCCTTTCAAGTTGACTTAGCTTTATATGATTTTCATGACCTATACTTGTTTTTCTTTTTATCTGTGGTCCCTTCTCCTCTTGCCCCCTTGCCACCCTCCCACACATACATCTATAATCCTAATTATATTTCAAGTTACAACTTAATCATTATTTTCTCTTGGAAGGCTTCCCTGATATGTCTAGGTCATCTTGTGTGCCCCTATAATGTGTTTACATTACAGGTGTTTAATTATCTCTCTTTCAGAATTGAAAATTAGAGAGGGACTGAGGGTGAGCATTCACCTTAGCATTCACCTTTGAGTCACCAGCAAATTTCCTGGCTCATAGGAGGCACTCCATAAATACTCATTGGATACTTGAAATAACTTCATTTAACTTTCATAAATATAAGTTCCAGTTTTAAATATCCAATCATTGACAGTATGTTGTTGCATTTAAACAATACTGCAATTCATTTTGTTAGTTGAGTATGAAATGCATTCTCTGATATTTTCGGCACGTGTATGGCAAAATTTTGGCGCAAAAGTATTTTAAATTTCCCAGGTCCAGTCTCCGAAGAGAAATCTTATTATTATTCCAATCATATCACAAAGGAAGCTGAGGCAAAAAGAGGAGTTAGGCAACTTACCCAAGTGACACAGTGACAATTCAAAATAAATCCAGGATTAATCCTCTGAATATTCTGAGTCTAATATGATTGCTTAGCTCCTGAGCTGTGCTCTTTAACATTCATGTGGGGGGAATGTATTTTTCAAAAGTGTTGGACCCTTGAAGATGAATGTTATTTTTGTTTATAACAGATGTGCAAGTAAATATCTTCAGATATAAATTGGCTCTGGACTGGAAAAATCTAGCAAAATTTATAAATTTTGAAAAATGAATTGGTAACTAAAGAAAGTATGCGTGATTTGGGAAACTTGACTTTGGTGATCAAAATGTCATTGTAGGAAAGTTTACAACTCAAGGTAGATGGTGTCATGATCTTAGTGTTCTCAACAATTTAAAATCCTTTCGTTTAAGCAGTAACCCATGAAAAGGTTGAGATCGCACAGATTGACTCAGCTCTGGACTCAAGCTGTAGGTGAAACTGGGCAACTTAACCTATTTTCACAAGAAAACCAATTAACAGCAAGGGTGCTGCAAAAGGGCAAGATTACCTGGAGCACCATGAGCTCCTGGGGAGAACTCTTATTACACAGTACTCATCATCTCACTCCAAAATGCTTCTAAGACCAACCCCTCCTCCAAAGTCTCCCAGGCAGGAAGTCAATCCTAGGGTTCCTTTCTTTGAGGTTCTCCTTTGTTTCCTTCACCTCAGAAAGTGTCCCAGCCAGGGAAGTGGGGAGAGGGACTTCATGTCTCTTATGCTACTCCCTCAGGTCAACACTCTCTCTGTTCTTACTTTGGACAGGCACACCCAATGCTTGACAAATTAGCATTTAACACCTAGCCACTCAGCCAGCAGCAACAAAAAGTTTTCAGTTTCTTGGACCCATTCCCCTTAAAAGGGAATGAAGTGAGTTCAAGAACATTTTTTTGTTATTCAGGTATAAGATTTTTAAATGAACCAACATGTTTAAATAGTAACTTCATCAGGCACCCGTCTAAGTGTTTTATGCCTGTTACTTCTTTTAATCTCATAACAACCAGACAAGGAAGGTACTGGTTCCACTTTAGAGATGCATAAATTGAGGTCCAGATATAGTAGGTAGCTTGACCACGTCATATGACTCGTCACATGACTCAATGCCTAGCAGAGCCTCTGTTTCAACTTGAGGTATACATTTTCGTGTTTTAGCTCTTAACCACCAGGTCTGCTTCCTCTCACTCACAGGTATATGTGCATATGTGGGTGGGATATAAATATGGGTGCAAATGTAGATATAGATGAATATAGTTATATGTCACTATATCTACAGTTATCTTTTGAATATAAAATAAATAGTAAATATATATCATATTTTTTCAATGTGCTTCTTTATTTTCTTTGTAAGTTTTCTTCTTTCGGTACCTTGTTTCACTAACTAGGTTTCTTCCTTTCTTTCCTTGAACTATTTTCTGCGTGGGGATAATTGCTTCTTCTACCGTGAGCTACTGACACTTCCCTGAAATAACTGAAAAGACCTAAGGGATAGATTTATTGTCAGAGGCCTTAGGTGTTAAAATACCCTGAGGACTCCAATTGAGCCTGAACATTAGAGCCCTAGAGAATGGATATGCCTTATCATTTTTCTTTGCTTTCCTTTACTGATTATTCTTACTAAATGGCAAAACCTCCAAGAATACTGCAAAAAAGCCATATTGTTCCTCTTGCTTTTTCATTATTGAATTAAAGTGAAACAGAGACTTATATTGCCACAGGCAATGTAAGTACACATAACATGGAAATTGGATAATTAGGAATATATCATTTTAGAATAATGAAGGATTTCTTTAAAAATATTTAGAATTGCGAAATATTAGAATGATATTTCTCTTCCAGTTATGCACCTAGAGTTTGTTGTGAGGAGAGAAAATGCAATCAAAAAAAGTCAGATTAATAATCTGTTGCAAAAGAAATTATAAATGCAATGGCAAGGTCAGGTATGTTTGGCCTGGAGAAGACTGGCACTTACTTTCAGATGAAAAAAAGCAATTCGGCTTATGTGAGCCCTCATTCTCTGCCTCTGTCATTGAACAGAGAATAGAAAGAAATTAAAACTAGCTGGTTTATTTGAGAGAAAAGGCAAAAAAGTGTCCCACTGTTACAAACTGAATGATATTAGAAATTATTATCCATGAAAGCTGTTACATCCTCTTACCTGGAGGTCTTTAAAATTAAAGCAAAAAGAACAGCTGCTCAGGATAATAAAGCCAGTTTAAATAACCCAATTCTAGCTGTGAACGCCACGTGCCTGTATGTGTGGGAGAGAGGAGAAAGATATCAATCAGATAATCTCAAATGGAAAATTTCGAAAGCAGCTTTTCATATACGACTTCATTAAAAGAGATATAACTTGAAAAATTAATAACAGGTTCCATAATGTAATTATTACAAAGGATGATCCTGTTGAATAATGAAAAAGACAAGGCTATAAAACTTATGTATACAAAGATCTTTTGTGAGTCCAGAGAGGGGGAAAATTCAGAAAGAAAAAAAGACATTTGGAAAAGGGAATAAAGGCACAAAAAGTGAAAGGGGCAAGATATTGCTGCAGGCAAATTCAAGTAGCACACACCTGCAAAATTAGTGTTCCAATTGTAGCTTAACACAATCAGAGGTATGAGGAAAAAGGAGAATTAGATTCAAGGTTAGTTTATCTCTATTTAGAGCAAAAATAAATAGGATAAGAATGTTTCTATTTTGAGAGCAAATACTTTAAGAGAGATGACTAAGTAGAAGCACTTGTTAACTAATTGTCCTCTATGTTTTCCATTAAAGAGAAAAAGAGGGAGTTGAGGGATAGAAAGGGGGATCTAAAGATATATGTTTGATTGCCTGAAAACACTTAAGCATCTAACTTAATCATTTCATAACAAAGATATATAACATAGCTTCAATACCTATTTTAGAAAGAGACAGAGAGACAGGGAGAAGGAGAGAGAGAGAGAGAGAAAGAGAGAGAGAGAGATAGAGAGAGAATGGTGATGTGCTGTATAACAAAGTGCTTAACAGATTCTTAAGTTTGACTACCGGATTTCAAATCTAAACTCAGAATGTTTACTTACTGTGGAAACTCGGGCAAGTTTGTTAAATTCATTATCCTCATGCAGGAAGAAGTTTGGGAAAGAACTTAAAAAATATGATTAGTGAAACCAGATATTAAAAGAACAGATTTTAATAAAATCAGAAGGGGTTTAATATTTTTATAATGAAATATTTCTACTCTAGAATTGAATAACATTCAATAGAGACAGAGACAGACAGACAGATAATAGACAGAGAGACGATAGATAGACAGATGATAGATAGATGATAGATAGCTAGCTAGCTAGACAGACAGGCAGCCAGGAAGGAAGGAAGGAAGGAA
>NW_006431043.1:94220-114759 GCF_000325575.1 Pteropus alecto | reverse complement strand
AGAGAGAGAGAGAGAGGTCGACAGTGAGAAAGGAAGGAAGGAAGGAAGGAAGGAAGGAAGGAAGGAAGGAAGGAAGGAAAGGAAAGAAAGAAAGAAAGAAAGAAAGAAAGAAAGAAAGAAAGAAAGAAAGAAAGAAAGAAAGAAAGAAAGAAAAAGAAAGAAAGTAAGAAAGAAAAGAAAAGAAAAGAAAGAAAGAAAACAAAGAAAGAAAAAGAAAGAAAGAAATTATAATTATCTATCATCTTTCTATCTATCCATCCATCTCTTGGTACAGGTACTACTATCTATTTATAATTGAGAGATAGCATGTCTAGAGATTAAGAGAGCAAGGCATCCATGACCTTGAAGAAGTTATTTATTTTTGCTGTACTCTGGTTTCTGTACCAGTAAAGTGAAATAAATCAAGATAGCTCCCTTAGGAGGATTAAGTGAGAACACCTACAGAGTACTCTGAATGGTGTCTGCCACACAGCAAACACTGGCAATTGTTAAGGGCTGAGTAATGAATAACTAATCATATTGTGTTTCCAGTGTTACAGGCTCTTTTCTAGACCCTGGAAATATAGCAGTGAACAGAACAAACATTCTCACCCTCATTTTAGGGTAACATAATGTTACCCTTAAAGTTAGGAATGTGATACTTATTTTTGAGAGTCTGTTTGACTATTTTAGATGGAAAAAACTTGAGCATATTTAATTGAAGAAAAAGAAATTATTCCTAAACAGAATTTAAAGACTAAAGTCACAGAAGGAATAATTTATGGCCTAAAAGATTTCAGGGGGCCAGAAATGGAGAGTACAGGTTAAGAGGTTATTCTTGAAGAAGAGAAGGCTCACTCCTTTTTCTGAGATGAAAAGGAGAGAAGTAGAAATTGCTAAACATATTGATAAGGTTGTTTTAAAAAGGAAGGTGAGCCTTGAGGTAGTGTCTATTCTCTTGGCGAAGTATTAGGTGAGACTTTATGCTGAAAGATAATTGGTGTGGAATGCAAGAGTTGAGGAGAAAATGTTGATAGACTATCAAATGTAGAAAAGAAGGAGAGTTGACCATGAACTTTTAGGAGAGCTAAAACACAAACCTGCTGACAGGTGATGACGTCTCAATGAAGATCTATTTGATGAGATGTTTTCTTTCAAATGTTATCCATATCTCTGTGGCATGTAGAAGGAGTGATTTTTACACATTGCTTCATGTGCTCATTCATCAAATACTCACTGAATGCCTACTGTCTTTTAGGTATTGAAATACAGAAGAGAATAAGGCTGGCCAGGACCCATCTTTGCCTTTGGTGGGATGGGGGTTGCTAAAGGACCTGAACTTACACAGACTTGTGTAAAAACACTCCTGGGTACCACGGGGAAGGATCTAATTTGCTAATTTAAAAATTATTCTTGTAAGAAACTGTAAACAAAATTTGTTATTTTTCTGAATGATGTTCACGTGTAACTCAGAAATAAATTCCTACACCACACCAGCTCTCCTGCCCAAGAAAGTGAGAGCAGATCATATAGCAGTAAAAAAACACAAAAGGTTATTTTTCAGGAGAAATGAACCAGAGCTTCACACTTTAAGTAGTAATATACGCAAAACCAATACCAGCCAAAGAATTTAAGATATTCCATTATTTGTCATGAAAACACTTTTTCCTGTTTCTGTTTCTGACTTAATCAGATTATCTTAACAAAAATCAAATATATTCACAGCACTCCTTTAAATGTTAATGGCATTAAGGCAAAAATGTTAAGTTGAAATCAATTGCTGCTTAAAATGAAAATTTATATTTTATGATATAAATATATCAAGTGCTATATTGAAGAAATGAAGATGATTACTATCTCTTAGTAAAATTGAGCGGTTTTTAATTCCAAATTATGCTCATAACTATTACTTCTGTAACAGGGTTGTAGGGTAACTAGTAAGTAGTCAACGAATGGTATTCCTGGAATTCTAGGTGGGAACAGAAAATAATATGATCTATCAGGATAGAGAAGAGGAGATCTAAGAATTATGAAATTTAAAACAAAACTCCAAAGAGTCTAGAAGTAACTACATATTTAAACATAAAAAAAAAAAAAGAGAGAGAGCATGGCATTGAAAGTCAAAGCCTAAAATTTGCACGAAGTCAAAAGAACATTTACCCTCTTTTATTTCCTCCTTTAAATCCCTGTGGTGTAAGCAAAAGATTTTTACGCTTCCAAGGAAGCCAAGCACTCAATGGAGAATGTGCTACTCCTAACAGAAACTGCCTGTGGATCCGAGAAAATAAAGTGGTTCTTACCTCTGAGCATTGGGAAGATAATAGCAAGTACTGCTGCAATGCACACAGGATATTTTCAACTGAAAATAAAAGATTTTAAACATCCATACATTTTATCATTCTATATATAGAGTGACCATTTTAACCTTCTATATGTAGAGCCATCATATATATAGAATGCTATATATATGCCCATTCAGGTTCTGTGTCATACCTGTTTTATACAAGTTTGTGGAAGATTGCATTAATGTTCACAATTCTTCATCTTTCCTTCCACCCATACCTTTTGCTATGTAATTTTGCTATGATCTCCCACTCTAGGTGGAGCATACTTTCCCATCTCTTGACTCTAAGTTTGGCTGCAGACTTGCTTTGGACAAGACATGACCCAAACAGAAGCATAGCAAAGGGTATGGGTGGAAGGAAAGATGTTTGGGTCATGTCTTGTCCAAAGCAAGTCCACAGCCAAATCTAGAGTCAAAAAGAACAAACTAATCAAAAACAGACTCACAAATATAGTGGACAATCTGGTGATGGACAGAGGGGAGGGGAGGTTGAGGGCTGGGAGAATGGGGTGAATGGTTAAAGAAGTACAAATTAGTAGTTGATAGATGGTCACGGGAATGAGGAGCACGGCATAGGGAATCACAAATATAGTGGACAATTTGGTGATGGACAGAGGAGACGGGGAGTTGGGGGACTGGGAGAATAGGGTGAAGGGTTAAAGAAGTACAAATTAGTAGTTAGTAGATGGTCATGGGGATGGGGAGCACGACATAGGGAATGCAATTAGCATTAATATGATGGCTAGGTGGAGAGCCAGAGGAGAGAAAGAGCAATTAGAGGGATCGTTTTATAAACTATATAAATGTCTAACCAATGTACTATATACTTGAAACTAATAAAATAAATTTTTTAAAAAAAGAAGGAAAGAAAGAAAAAAAATTAGGGTTCTTTCAATATCTAAGAGTTGATGAAAAAGCTGTAGCTTCTATCTGAGATTTAACCCAGGTTCAGGGAAGGAATGTTTGACAGAACATGGAGGGAAACCTCCAGCTGATTCAATAAACTTGTTTTTCATGCAATTGAAAGACCAAAATGGGAGAATATTGCTTCCTTTGTCACCATCAATAAGAAGAAATCTATCCAAAAGAGTGGGATTGAGCAGCAGGGAAAATGCCAGATGTATCTTGTAAATCAGAAATATCTCCTGTTAAAACTATCTATTCCATAAGAGGACTGAGAATAAATTTCAAATTCACTGTTTTATCCTCAGTGCTTGGTATAGGGCCTGTACATAAGGGTTGTTCAATAACTATGTGAGAATTAAATAAATTGATTATTGGAAATTATCGTAAAAAGAATGTGTATTCATTTATGTATTTATTCAATAAATAATTGTTGAGAAATTACTATGTATGATGTCTTATGGCAAGTGCCAGGCACACAATAGTGAGAAAAATGAACAGATAAATCTCAGCCCTCAGACAGCTGATAGTCTGGCTGCAGAAAACAGAATAAATGAGGTACAAAATAGTCAGATGATGCTAAGTGCTATGGAGAAGAGATATATCCAAGAAAACAGATGGCTGGGTTGGGATGGAAGGTCTCCGCAATTTTAAAGAGGCAGTTAGGGAAGGTCTCATTGGAAACAATAAAAAAAAAGAGAGAGCATATGAATAAATTTTTGAATGAGGTGAGGGTGTAAGCCATGTAGCTATTGAGAAATAGTGCTCCAGGTAGCAGAAAGGGCAGGTGCAAAGGCCCTGAGGAAGGAGTGTGACTGATGTGCTTCATACATAGCAATGTGGCTAGTGTGGCTGGAACAGAATAAGAGAGAAAGACTATTAAGTGAAGTATTCAGATAGGTCAATGGGGCCAGGTCTTGTTGGACTTTCCAAACCATAGTTAGAACTTTGGCTTTGATTCTAAGTAAGGCAGAAACACAATGATTTTGAAGAGAGAAGTGGGAGGATATGACATATTTTAAGTGAATCCTCTCTGGCTACTGCATTGAGAATATACTAGTGGGTGGAAAAGGCAGAAGCCAGGAGAGGAGACTTAGAAATTTCCAAGTCAGAGATGATGGTGGCCAAAAAAAAGCAACATTCCATGAAATAAGTTACCTGGAAAACTTGTAGAGAACATGCATGTGTGTTTTTCACTAATGATTCTGAAGTTGAAAATTTTAGAGCAGATACATAAAATAGAATTCTATTTTAATGCCATTTCATAAAATTAAAAATCTCCTTGCTCTTCCCACTATGTAATTTTCTCTCTTCTTATTGATAGAATATTCAGATATCTAAATGTTCTATAAGTACACATGTGGTTTGAGTTACCTATACCTAAAATTCAGGAATGTATGACTCATTCCTTTATTGTCTTCTAAAATAACTCTGAGAAATATAAAATTTAAGCCCTGAGTAGTCATAAAATGTTGATGAGTTACAAGATCCTTACCTAAAACTATTTATTTGCATGGCCAAATCATCAAGAATTACTTCTACCATTAAAGTCACAAGGAGGAAACATGAGAAAGTATCCAAAACAGAAGAGGGATCCAGAGTCTTAAGATTAAATCTACCCATTTTGATTTTGAACTAGTCTCAATGTTTTCCTTCACAAAATAAAATTGATAAACATCAAACTGCAATGATAGTTGGGATAAAAATCACCTCGTTTTGAACACCTGCTATAACAATTTATGCAGCGTCTAAGAGAAAGCATTGCACACAGGAACAGCAAAGCAGAGAGATTGAACTTTTCTAAAGGCCTACTTTCAAATTCTAGCATCATCACTTTCTGCAGAGGCTTGAACCAAATGCTTGATTCAGTTTTGAAGTGTCAAGTTTTTCCTCTCTAATATGGTAGTAACAATATCTTCGGACCATTATAGTTTGACGATTAAATAAAAAATAAATAATGCTTATAGAAGAGACTTATATGGCTCCTGGAAGATGGCATTTTTTATTCATATTATCTTGCTCTCTGTAAAACAGCAGAAAATTAATAATCTTAGGTAGGTAGAACTACTGAAGCAAAAAAGAGCATTGTTCTACTTCCCAAACCAAATAAGACAGGAACTGTAGAAACAGAAATAAGAAGTGTGGATTTGAGGCTCCTTTAGACTGTAGAGATTCTAGTTAACCTAATTAAGATAATGGGACCTTAATAGGCCTAAGGGAAGCTCCCTGTGATAAAATTGTGAGAACACATAGATTTATGCTGAATGCCTCTCAGAAAATGAAACCTGAGGGCAGATTCAGACAATTGACAGTGTTATAATTAATTCTGATAAAAAATTTTAATATAACCACAACAGAACAAAATTGGACATTAGCATGCATGTCATTATTGTTATTATATATTTGCATATTCTCTCTTATTGAAATAAGAGGAGTTTTAAATTAGTACATATATCGATTTCTGTATTAGTCATTTATTAATCTTTATGTCTAAGTATTACTTATAACTTGTAAATGCTTCTAAGCCAACAAATTCTAACATCAATTTAAATTTTCTCATGAAATGATTGTCATTTGCATTCAATTCCCCAAGTGCCCCAGCTGTCCTGTCCCAGGAATATTCCTGTACTATAATCTCCTTAAGAGGTGTGTGAAAGAGCTTTTCTGTGCTCTAATTAAGGATTGTCACACACCTCCAATGACATGTAAAATGAAATGATTATTACAAATAGGACTCTTCAACTCCAAATATGCTTGTGGGCCAATTCTCAGTTTTTCCCTTGCAATAACAGGGTTAATGTTTTGGGGGAAAATAAATTAAAGAAAACTGCAGAATTTGCTGCTACATCAAAAATCAACTTGGTTACTATTAAAATTATATTTAACAATGTTGCCATATACAAGCTTCTATTTTTTGGCTGGCTATACAGATGTGGATCTAAAGAAGGAAGTGCGTGACTTTCATCTTCTCCTGATAATTTTATGTTGATTACAAATTATACAGATGGAAAGAATATGAAATAAAGTGTGATGAAGGCCAAGAAAAGAAGGGGATAGCATAGTTCAGTGACTGAGGAAACCAATTTTGGAATCAGAAAGACGTGTTCAAATCAGAGTTTTTCAACTTATTAGCAGTGCGACCTTTGGTGATTTATTTAACTTCTCTAAATTCATTTCCTGGTCTTAAAAAGATACTTAATACTCCTATATCACTAGGTTATTGTGAAAATTGAGTAAGAAAATATATAAAAGTTATTGTTGCAATGTCTTTAGCATATAAGCAGTCAAGTATTATATTTACTCAATTATGTTACCTTTATAATAATAATCATCACTCAAGTATTATTACTTAGTTGTTGTGGTCATTATTACCATAATCATTAAGAAAAGAAATAAAACACTTGATCTATGATATTCAATATTCACTCTTGGCTAATTTGAACTCAGTTTCCGTCTGACCCACTCCTTTCCTAAGAATGAGGAGTATGGTTATACATTACGAAAAATCGAGGAAAACTTTTCCCCACTGTGCTAAAAGACAGAGCTTCAGGCTGAGCTGAACAAAGAAAAGGAGTTGCCAACTAACTACCTTTTGAAACAATATTCTTCCCCGAGGATGGGTATGTGCGTGATATACACATAGGCCAGGCTTTATGAGAAGATCCAACTACAGATCTCTGATTATTGCTAATGGTCCATGACTCACTTGTTTCCGGTTTTTTTGTTTGTTTGTTTGTTTTGTTTTGTTTTGTTTTGGCGGGGTTGGGGTTGGGGGGTGTCATCTACTCCTGTGGGTTTTTCAGGTCATTGCCCCTGAGACTGGCTTGAACTCTTTGTTTTGGCGGGGTTGGGGGTTGAGGGGAGTTTCTTGGCATAGAATGTCGGGTGTAGCCGTGGTAAAGTCCTAAGTCTAGTCTCCACTCCCAGGCATCTGATGAGTGAAAATGTTTCTGGGGGACAAAACCTTTTATGGAAAGAACAGTGCCCTTTGCTCTAATTCCTAAGCCTCCATTTGAAAGCTGGGAGGCAACTCGACTTAACGTGTATGGAACGTTCCTTCTGGATCCAATCCAGGGAGAATCATGGAAAGCCTACAACATCGAGGTTTCCCTAGGCAGCCATGAGCAGGCAGAGAGACTCGCTTTTGAAGCCCATATTAAGAGAGAGAGTATAAAGGAGTAAAATGGAGAGAAAGGAGAATGAGATGGAAGTGAGACGTAGCAGGACTCTGGACTCGGAGGAACTCTACTGACCTCTAGAGCTGCAAGCATCCCTATAGCCACTACTTCGCCTCCAACTTTGTTTTTCCCGACTGGGCCACCGTAGCTACGTTGATTCTGGGCATGCGCGAAGCAGGGCCGTTAGCCGGAAGCCTGGCTGAGGTGAAGACGCCGGAGGTCGCCATGGCGAATAAGTCCCGTCTCCGCGTCAAACTTCATAGTCTGAACGAAGACCAACAATGGACTGATCTAGGCACTGGGTACGTCTCCTCTGCCTACGTGGAACGACTCCAGGGCGTGTCTCTGCTAGTTCAGTCAGAGTCCAACGGCTCACTGATCTTGGAGTCAAAGATAAATACAAACACTCCGTATAAGAAGAAACGGGGCCTATTGATAGTTTGGTCTGAAGCTGAGAACCATGGAATGGCATTGAGTTTCCAGGACACAGCCGGGTGTCACGAGATCTGGGAAGACATTTGCCGGGTTCAAGGAATAGACCCATCCGTCGACATCACACAAGACTTCTTGGATATTTCAGAAGATGAATTTGATGAAATTCCAGAAACTAGTAATATGGTTGACCTCCCGAACTGTGAACTCGGTAAGCTTAAACAGATTGCTACCATAGTTACCTCAGCTCTCACTTCGCCTATCCGTAAGGAAAGGCTGGCCCTGATCTTGGAAAATGAGGACTATATTAAAAAGCTACTGCAGCTGTTCCACACTTGTGAGAGCCTAGGAGACACTGAAGGCTTACAGCATTTGCATGTAATTATGAAAGGAATCTTATTCCTCAACAAGACGTGTCTGTTCGAGATAATGTTTTCTGATGAGTGTATCATGAATGTGGTGGGGTGCCTTGAATATGACCCTGCTTTGGCTGAGCCAAAAAGGCACAGGGAATTCTTGACCCAAAATGCAAAGTTCAAGGAAGTGATACCAATAACAGACTGTGAACTTAGGCAAAAAATACATCAGACGTACAGGGTGCAGTACATTCACAACATCCTTTTCCCTGTACCATCCGTATTGGAAGAGAATTGTCTTTCTACTATCGCAAATTTTATTTTCCTCAACAAGGTTGAGATAATCCGCATGATACAGAAAGATGACAAGTTTTTGCCTCAAGTTTTTTCACAGTTGAAGGATAAGACTACAGATGATGATAAACGGCGTGACTTGGTATTTTTTTTCAAGGAATTCTGTTCATTTTCTCAGTCATTGCAGCCTCAAAGCAAAGGTGCACTATTCAAAACATTGACAAAATTGGGAATTCTTCCTGCTCTTAAAATTGTAATGATCCTGGATGACTTGCAAATAAGGTCAGCTGCTACTGACATACTTGCTTATCTAGTGGAGTATAGTCCATCCATGATCCGAGGATCAATGCTACAAGAATACAAGCGGAACGAAGACTCTAAACTGTTCATTAATTTACTAATTGAACAAATGATCTGTGATACCGACCCTGAGCTAGGAGGTGCTCTTCATTTAATGGGACTTCTTCGTTCTCTACTTGATCCAGAAAACATGGTGGTGACACCTAATAAATGTGAAAGAACTGAATTTCTACATTTCTTCTATAAACAGTGTATGCATAAACTCGTAGCACCACTTTTGGCCACTACAGAAGATACATGTGAAAAGGATAATATACTTGGAACTGACAAAAACAGCAAAGATTGCCTCGATGATTATCAAACAGCACAGCTGCTTGGCTTAATTTTGGAGCTGCTCACATTTTGTGTGCAACATCACACATATTACATAAAAAACTATATTTTGAGCAAAGACTTGCTAAGAAGAGTCTTGATCTTGATGAAATCTAAGCACACGTTCCTAGTCTTGTGTGCTGTTCGCTTTATGAGAAGAATAATTGGCCACAAAGATGAACTTTATAATCGTTACATCATCAAGGGAAATCTCTTTGAGCCAGTTGTAAATGCTCTTCTGGATACTGGAACTCGGTACAATATGTTGAATTCAGCTATTATTGAACTGTTTGAATACATAAGAGTGGAAAATATCAAGTCTCTTGTCACATATATATTTGAAAAGTTCTATAAAACACTCGAATGGATTGAATATGTACAGACATTCAAAGGTTTGAAGATTAAATATGAAGAAGAAAAAGACCGACAGAATAAAATACGGAAGAATCTTCATTACACCCTGTATAGTAAAATATTTCACAGAAGTACCAGAGCCTTGGAGAAGAAAGAAACCTGTTCTAAAGAAAATACGCAGAAAGTAGAAACAATTATGGAACCATCGAAAAATGATACATTTACAGAGACTAAAAATCCAGAAGAAAATGAAGAAAATCTAGATCTTCCTAAAACAACATCATCTGGTGGCTACAAAGTTACTTTTTCCAATTCTGCTGGTCCTGTTAATAGAACAGGTAACCCAACCTGTAGTAGAGTAGTTGGCTTGGTGGATTATCCAGATGATGATGATGATGAAGAAATGGAAGATGAAATGCCTCCCGGGAAAAGACCACATCTGGACCCATAAAATCTTTATGGGAGACCTTCAACATTACTAAAGTATACATTACTAAAATTCTAAAACTTCAATTAGCTGAAAAACCTGAATCCAAAAGCTTTCTTCTGTGAACTTAAAATAAGAATGCAATAAGTAGCAAATACACTCACTGTTAATCATCTAAAAACGTTGAGTTCTATAAAAACCTAACTTCCCAGAATCTTAAATAACAAGAACATTGGTGCATGATAACTTCTTAGCAAGAAAAGTCTCAGTTTGGGGGGAGGAAACAAGTTGATAATATAAAATCAATGTAGTTTGTTCCAGCAGTACATATTAGAAACAACTATAACATTACTTGCCTAAAGATTCTGATTCTGGTTTACTTTAAGTTGCCTTCTTTGAAACAAAAATTTATGTTTGTGTTTATATAGAAAACAAAGTTAATAGCAAAATATAAATTTAAGCTATTTATATTTTCATGAAGATTTAACGAAAATTCAGCTTTATGAGTAATTGGAGGGAAGTAACTTTCAGTGTGTATTTCCATAAATAAAAGATCTGGATTCAAAATGTGCAGTTGTTTTTGTTTTGTTTTGTTTTTTATTAGTGATGCCAAGAATCAGTCCAGTAGTATTTTAAAACGGTATTCTCTAGGACCTTGGGTGTGGGTAGAACAGAATGTTTTCAACTGCCTAGATTGTTAAAAATACTTGAAAGTCATTTTCTGATTCATTAATAAAGCTATGTCTGACTCCAGAGCAGCAAGTAAATTTTAAAGTGTAATTTACAAAGACTAACATACAAAAATTAGTGCTGAATGAAGTGGCACTTATTATCTAGAAACCATTTTGGACCAAGAAAAAGTTACTTAGGTGTCAAATTCCACATGCAGTAAACAAACAAGGGTGTAATACAGAAGGACAAAAGGTGCTTTGTTAAAGAGTCAATACAAAGGCATTTCTAAAAATAAATTGTGGCAAACAGCTACAAGGTTTTATTTTTAGAGGAGCAAGTTAACTGGATCCATTTATCCTGGATTAGCTTAAATTGAAGAAGTTTTTCCTGTTTGGAAGATTTTAGGGTTAATTTTAATTTTGACCATCCTTTGAACAAGATGGGCTGTCTGTGTAGGTATAAAGTATAGTTTTCCAGAAGACAGATATTTATTTTGTATTAAAAATACCACTGTACTTCTTTTGTATCATTTAGTGATGATATGCATACTGAACTAAAAAATTCAGGAATTAAAAAGTGACCCTATAATTCCAAAAATAAAAGAGACCATTTTAAAAGTACTGTTGTGCCAATAGGAGACACATCTTATGCAAAATTAAGATACTTTTGTATAAAAGCTATAAAGAGTGTATTCCTAAAACGAATAGTCATTTCACCAGATACAGTCTGTTAAAGTGTGGACATGACCCCAGGAGATGTCATCAGACATTACTGAGGACATGACACAGCAGGGGAACTGCGTTTCCACATCTCTCAAACCATGCTTGTTAAATTAAATGTAATGGGATTATTCAAAGTAAAGTGACTTTGTGAGTATATGTCGAAAAAAAAGGCAGTTTGTTTGAAAAGCATTTCATGTTTTCCTTCTGGCTAGACTGTCATGGGGAATGTTATCCATAGTACACACATTTATATGCATACGCAGAGTTTCGCTTTGAAATAAATATACTTCACTCTTTCTTTTGGTGGGAGTAGTACTTGTTCCTTAACAGAGCAGCTATTTACATCTAGACAGAGAAGAGCAATTTTTTATTGCTCTTTCTGCTTATTCTCTTCCCTTCAGCTAGTTTTAATCGGCCATAAAAAATGAACACTGTAGGAGAAAAAAAAGTGAATATTTGCATTTTTTGTTGTATTGTCCCCAGAGTGTTTGTAAGGCAAGTTGAGGGAGGGCATAAGTGTAATGGCAAGTTAGGGGGAAAAAAAAGGAAAATTTAAAAAAAAAGAGGCGTTCTATTGAGCTGTGTAACCTCTATGAGCCCTTTTCTAGTGTCAGCTACTTAATGTTAGGGAAACAACGTGACAAGCAAAATGGTGCAAAGCCAAATTGCCCATCAGATGGCATAACCTACTATTAAGGGAACAGTTAAGAGGGCAACAAAACACAGAAGAGCAATCCTTACTATCTGCACACTGAGTGAAAAATTGACCAAAATGTTCAGTCTCTCTAGATAGATAGTGTGTGTGAGAAGATACCATGTCAAAAATGTTTAATTTCCTCAAGTTTTTTAGAAGTAATTTTAAAAGGTCCCTCGAGTGGGTTATTTATGAAATGAAGAAACAATTTGGAATGACCCTGTATATACAATAACATTCAAGTGAGCATTTTTGGAGAAGTGCCCTGGGTATGTCAAGGTTTTGGCTTTTAATACATGACTTCTGGTAATTTTTATGGCTTGGTGACTTTCTAAACACACTAACAAGGGGAGGGGGATATAACAGATAAAGTAAAAGCTTCTTATTCAGACAGCCCTTGATGACAGTGCAGGCTCTGACACCAATTCTATGACCTTAGACAATTTATTTATTTTATCCTCTAGCCACGATTTCTCCATCTTGTCTTAAAAATTAGAAATTACATGTAAATTACCAAGAACATAGTTAGTCCTCAATAAATAGCTTTTAAAACTGATTATCATCAGCAGCAACAGAATACTCATTTCCAAGAAATGGGGGATAAAGTGACATACGCACTTACATTACAAATTATGCTCATAAATCAATAATCCTATATCCTGGATTAAATTAGTAACAACATGATAAATAAAAACTAATGAGTTCAATTTTAGTTGGCAGACAAGCCTACATGTATGCACTGTGTCCTGCTGAGATCCAACTGAAATAAAAAGCATAAAAGTAGAAAAATAAACCTTCATAGCAATGAAGACTCTTGGGTGGAGTGGTGTCTGGGATATGAACCAAGAAATGAGAGATGTCAGGAGTGAAGAGTGAAATTGAAATCAGAAGAATTGGAGAGAAGAGAGGAGGGCATCAAAGATTTGTAAAAATAACAAGAGCACTTAAGTCCTATTCTCTACTCCCTCGCCCCTCCGGGCCCATCCCAGCAAACAGAGAAGTCTCTAGAACGTATCTCTAAATAACAGACGAAAGTTCTCTTCCTAAAGCAATTGGAAAAAGAGGCAAAGCTGAGGGCCCTAGTATGGATGTTTTTGCCGCAGAGTTAAGCCCTTCTCTTTAGGTTTACTGGAGGATCCAAGATATTGAAAATTTAGCACCCTAAGGTACAAGTCACTGTTTTCAAGAAAGAGACATGTTAATGCCTGTCTCCCATCCAAGAGATACAATCTCAAAAGCACAAATGGTGCCTCTGGAAAGAAAGTCTTTACAATTGGCAGTCCTATACGATAGTACCTACATCAGGCAGGGAACACAGGTTGGGAATGCTAGCAGGTAAGCCTTACGGTTCCCTGTTCAGCTAAAATAACAGCCTAGACTTTGTTTTGGAGAGTCTGGTAAATGCTGTCAATCCAATCTTCTTGTTTGTCCAGCATGGTGGTGTGACGTTAGTCCACTCCATGGAATGACCTGAGATTGAGCGTGGAGATGATATCCAGATGGGGTGTGTGTGTGTGTTAACTCATCTTGACTGAATATTTCCGTGCGTGTGCACGTGTGTGTGTGTGTGTGTGTGTGTGTGTGTGTGTGTGTTAGGAGCCGGGATCATACCCAGTTTTTCCTAATTGATCTCTCAGTAAGATTAAAGGAAAAGGTGGTCAGAGTTATCTGGCCGGGGATGGCAGACCCAGCAGTCAGTTAAATTCAAGGTGCTTGCAATGGTTTGAAAGAGCTATGCCAGATTTTTTTCCTTGAGGAAGAAGACTTCAGAGGTAGTTCTGAAGTACAAATGTCATTAATGCTCCTTCTTCCCCTGTATAACCCTAGGTACTGGGTTGCTGCTCTTCCTCCACCTCCACAATATTTGAGTGTCCCTTTCTAGAAATTATAACTTTGCCCTTTTTTCAATCATTCCCTACTTTCATCCAAACTTTTTATCTAGAAGGATCAAATGTGAGAGGGACAAGAGTATTTTTTATAAAACCAGAATTAAGTATGAATCCTGTAGGTCCCATTTTTTCTAGGCTGCCACCAGACGGTATACCAACCAGGCTGGCCTGGGTAAAGAAATATGCCCAGGAATGGTCAAGACAGAATCCTAAATTTTCAAAAGAGGTCTATACAATTTCCCATCCCTTTAGTCCTGATTTAGTGAACAAATTGCCTCATTTTGATGTAGGGCTTCTCAATCTCACCACTGTTGACATTTTTGGCCAGATAATTTATTGTTGCACGAGACTTTCCTGTGCATTGTAGGATATTTAGCAGCATTCCTGACATCTACCCACTAGATGCCAGTAGTACACCCCCAGCTGTGACAACCAAAAATGTATCCAGAAGAAGCTAAATATCCCTCAAGGGGGATATTAGTCTAAAGATGTGTGGAGCTTAATACAAGGGCTTCTCTTACTTTGTGGATATTAGGTCCACATCTACTCGGATGAGTCACCTTCTCTTTTACCCTCAACCTGAAAGGACCAAGTTCATACAAGGGTCAGGTACATAACACACTTTTATAAAAAGAGAATGGACTTTGTTTGGAATTATGGAGATCCCAGTTCTGTTTTTCATTATTAGCGTAACCATGGCATCTTATTTGACACCTCTAATTCACAATTTTCTTATCTGTAATGTATGGCTAACAGCACTGTTATGGCTGAATTGTGTCCCTCAAAATTCATATATTGAAGTCCTAACCCAGATGGCACTGTATTTGGAGATAGGGTCTTAAAAGAGGTAATTAAGTTTAAAAAAGGTCATTAGGGTAGACCCAATTCCAATATGACTTGTGTCTTTAGAAGAAGAAATTTAGACACAGAAATACACACAGAGGGAAGGACCATATGAGGACCCAGAAAGAATATGGCCATCTATAAGCTGAGGGGAGAGGCCTCAGAAGAAACCAACTTTGTTGATACCTTGGACTTCTAGCTTCCAGAACTGTTAAGAAAAAAAATTCTGTTTTTTAAGCCACCCAGACTGGAGTACTTTGTAATGGAAGCCTTAGCAAACTAATTTAAAGACCTAATAGAAAAAAGTTTTGAGAAGATTAAAGATATATATCTTATAAATATCATAGAATTATTATGATAAAGAGTACACAATTGAGATATGGCAATAGCTTTTCTTTATTGAGCATGTATTATATGTCAAGCACACTTTCCTAGGCAAATTACCTACATTATTTCTAATTTCACATTAAACTTGCCAGGTACGTATGGTGGCCATGAGAATGCACCTTGTAAAAAGGGAGGATAAATGATTAAAAATTAAGAGCCCCAGCCACTATGCTCTGTAATCATTGCTTCAATTTCTCCAAGGCCATGTCTGCTTCTTGGAGAACCTGAACTAACATAGTATGTATTTTGACTTTATTTTACAGAAAATAAGAGGCACACAGAAATGTGTGCCAGGAATTATATAACTAGTACTAGTGAGAATGTATTCAGATATGTTTGTCTGATTCCATAGATTGAGTTCTTTCTCCTACATATAATGTGTCTTGAAATATATGGTGAAAGTACTTTAAACATAAAAATGATTATATGTGCCCAACATATATATTTATTAATAAAGTAGAAATCTGAAATCAATGTATCAGGTTTATGAAGAATCTACGCACATAAATAGTAACAATCTCTTTCTTTCTGCTTTACCCAGGTTTCCAAAGGTCATTTTAAGTTAACACTGCTTGAATTCTCCACGAAAACACAGCACAGCACTTTGCAAACCACTGTCATCGCACTCATCACAGGAGTTGCTAAAGAGATAGCTAGTGAAAATTTCACTCTTGCCTCAGAAGTCAAGAGAGATAAAATAGCTAACTTTCACTTGGTGCCAACCACCATGCTAAGTGCTTCATATATGTAGTGGGATACTTTGACATTAAGAGTGGAGGTCCATATTGCCACTTCTCTTCATGCATTCCCCCATGCTATAATTGAGTTGCTGATCTGAGAAAAATGTTGAGAATAGAGGTCTACTTAATTTACTGAGATTAAGTTTCAGCCCCATTGAAGAATAGGGGCTTGAAATAGAAATTATGTTCAATTTTATAGAACTTGAAATGAAATATCTTGCCCTTCTGAGTGTGTAGACTGAGTTTTCTAGCTACTAGCCTTGCATCAACTCATGTTCCTTTCTACCTTTCTTTTGGATTGAGTGTTTGTTTGTTTCCCTTTTCCCCCTTTATTGCTTTGGAAGGTATTCTTTCAATTCTAATCTGGTAGTTAGTTACCTTTAAATTGTAACAGGTACACTTCATTTGAAAAAGACTAAATCTAATCAGTCTATCCTTCCCTGGAATAATAAAGGAAATCGTTTTATATCCATCATGTATTGCTGTTTTAATATATCTGACACTTTTAGCTGTTTTTACTAGAAAGTTTTTGGTCTACAAACTATTGAAATCGGAAGCAAACCAAATTTGAAATACATTATTTCCTGCCTTCACTATAATGACTAAATTGAGCAATTATGTAAGTAGTATTTGGAGAAAACTGCAGAAAATTACTTTTGTTGGAGAGTTACTAAGGCAACCCTTTAGAAAAGAAGGACATGTGAAAATGGTCTGAGGAGCCTGATCAGCCACACAATAATATTGGGATATTTCTGCTGCACACATTTTCAAAGATACTCTACAAAATCTGAAGAGTACTTTAGTCTACCACATTTGGCAGTAGAGAATATACAGTATTTTTAGTGTATTTCCAAAGATTGAGAAATATCAAAGAACTGCAGATTTATTTCATGCTTAAAATAAGATATTCTATGGAAAGCTTTTTATATTTTTCTCATATTTGAGTATTATTTTTTAAATGTAATTAAATTTTGTATGATTTCTATTGATCCTAAATATGAAGATTCTTTTTGATATATAATATCATATTATGGGGAAAATCACACTATATTAGAGTTTTAAAAATACATCAGTCTCCTTTAGATAAATATATTTTTGTTAATTGTTTTTTTCCAGTTTTATTGAGATATAATTGACATATAACATGAAATTAGTCCAAGTTGTACAACATGGTGATTTGATATGTGTATATATTATGAATTGATCACCACAATAAGTTTAGGTAATATCAATTATCTCACATAGTTACAAATTCCTTTAGATAAATACATTTTTAATGATAGTATTATGTCTGATGGCTTTGCTTATCTTCACTAATATTTCAAACATAGGTGAAAATATATTGCATACGATATAGGTTTAGAAAGGCTGGCTTTATTGAAGTACTGTCCATCTATCAGACTTCAGATCATTCATATCACCTCTCTAATCTCTGGGTATTTATCTGTAAAATGATGCTTATGCTATAAATAACAATGTTGGTAAAATTATAAAATTTTCAAACACCAGGGGATGTTGATGAGTAGTTTCTACTTAGTTAATCTGACATTGTAACAATTTTTTTATATCTAAAAACTACTGTGGTTTTATTATTTCTCAAATAAAATATAATATTATGGTATACAGATACGTAACCTTATATTGATATCCTGAAATTGAACTATAAGCAATGAGTTAGAGTAACTTCTTTATGTTTTTCTTTTTAAGGTATTCAATTTAGATGTAAGACAATTGGCATGTTTTCTTTTTTTTCCTCATCTGTACTTTGAAATTTATAAAATGATATTTAATACATGAATATAGTATTCCTATAAAAATACCAACTAACATTAAAATCTCCTTTTATCATTACCTGAAATCTAAGCTCTATCACTCCTACATTTTGCTCAAGAGCTTATCCTTATCAGTTTGATGTATATGAATTTGGTGTTTCATAAATTTTACATAAATATACTCATAACAAATTCATATTATAACTATATGTGTATATACATAAAATGTATACTTTATTATGTAACATAAATAGATATTTTCTCATTGTCTTTTTTATTCTCCCTCCCTTTCCTTGAGAAGTATCCTAAATTTTCAATAGGAAATTTAGCCAGTTTGAGTGAGATTGACATTATCCCATCACCAACCCCAAGGATGTATTGATATATTGCTTGACATCTGCCGTCGATATATGGATAAATATACAAAGACGAAATGAAATGCATACATTTCTAGGAGTTATACTCTCTTCTTCCATGAGAACTACTTGAAAATATTCTCTTAGCTGCTGGATGTAAATGAGAAATGTGTTGCTTTTGGAGCTGGTGGCAGCCATACTTTGAGAACTTCCTAGGAAGAAACTTCCTGCAAAAGAAACCACTATCAAAGAAGCAAGGCAGATAATTGTATAGGGAAAAATCCATCTGCAATATTTAATCCCTAGATCAAGTTGCATCTGAAACTTTACTTTTGGATTATTGAATAGCCAGAGAAAATGTTTCCTTTGTAATTTAAGCTGATTTACATTGTTTTCTTTATTTGAAATATTATGAGAATATTACAGATGAATTCTGTTTAATCTTCAAAGATATAAATTAACTCTAAGGCTATTTTAACTGTTTCAGGGCACAGACAGAAAAAATATTTCCAAACACTCTAAAAATTGGATTGAAATTTTACTAGAAAAAAAGACAAGGAGAACCTCTGCCAAAAAATTTAATTCAGAATAAAGCAAATTCTTAAACATAATATTACCAATTGAAGCCTATCAGTGCATCATGAGCATTCTTCCAGAGAGTAAGAGCATATTTTCATATTAATATTACAAATAAGAAAAAAGTTCATCACACAGAAGGCTAAAAAATTTATAAAATTTAACACCTATGTCTGGTAAGAAGTTAATGCTTAAAATTAAATGCCTAGTAATACATATAATAATATAATAAGAAATGCGTAAAACCTATATGAAGAAAACATTGAAGTCTCTTAAGACATAAAACCTTTTAATAAAATTTTTAATTAAAATCCTATAATAATAACATGGCCTGATTTGGGACAGGAAATCTGCATTGTTGAGGAATTCCATTTTCCAAACATAAACTCATTAATGTAGTGCAGTGCAATCCAAAGAAAACTACTATGAGGATTTTTTTAATAACAAATTATTCTGAAATTCACCTAGAAATATAATTAGTTAAAACTAAAGTGGACTTTTATGACAAAAAATAATGTTAGAGGATAAATTCTAGCAGATATCAAACTATGTTAAGTCCAGTTAAATAGAAACATTACTGTATTGTTGCAGAAAAAAGGAAACATTTCAGTGAAAAGAATAAAATTTAGAGTTTTATGTATGGGGTTTCTCTTATACTAAATATGGAGTAAACTATGTTATGCAAAAGTGATGTTGGTTTAGCAGTCTAGAAACTAGGAGAACAATGCAGCTTCATCTCACATTAACTCTCTTATTAAAATAAATTTTATAGAAATCAAATAGTTCAAGAAAATAAATTATAAACTTACTAAAAGTTTATTTTGTGAAAATTTTACTAACTGTAAATGGTAAAGGTTTTTTTTTTTTTTTTTACAGGAAATCCAAGTGGTGACAAGGGGAAAGCCTGATGCAACTGATGACGCAAAAATGTTCTTTATTGGTGAGGAAAAGTAAAATATATATCCTTTTTTCTCTAGGTTATACCTTCTTTTTTACCATGAAAACAGAAAAACAAAAATGACTAAATTTAATGCTAGGCGAAAACATAAATTAGCAGTTCACAGAAAATGAAATACCAAAAATCAGTAAACATATAATCATGTACTGTATAGCAAGCTGAAAAAGACATCCCCCAAAAGATATTCACATCCTAATCTCTGGAAACTGTGCATGTTACTTTATATTGCAAAGTCTTTGCAGATAATTAATCAAGGGTCTTGGGTTAGGAAGATTATCTTGGATTATAAGGCTGACCCTAAAGGCAATCACATGTATCCTTATAAGGGGAAAGCGAAGGGAGATTTGACACACATACAGAGAAAAAGGCAACGTGAAGACTGAACAGAGAGAGATTTGAAATCTTTGCCTCAAAGACTGGAACGTTGTGGCCAAAAGCCAAGGAATACTAAGAAGTCACCAGAAACAGCTTCTTCCCTAGAGCCTCTGGAGGAAATGCGGCCCTGCTGACACACTGATTTCCACCCAATGATACAAATTTTTTAACTTTTGGTTCCTAGAACTGTGAGAGAATTTTTTTATTATTGTTTTAAGTTACCTAGTTTGTGATAATTTGCTACAGCAGCCACAGTAAACAAATCCATGCTCTATTAATTAAAAATATAAATTAAAATAACTGAGATATTGTTCTGCACTTATCTCATGGGCAAAGATTTAAAACCGTGAAGAAATATGGTGAAAGAAGAAAAGTGTGGTACTTTTATTCTATTCCACTGCAATTTCAAAATATGCATAGTAATAAACACAACCCTTAATTCATATATTATCTTCTTGGAATTTTTTCTGCTAACATATTCAAAAATTGTGAAGTGACAAATGTACCTTGATATTTATTGCAGCATTGTTTAGAGTAGCAAATTCTGTAAATAGCTTAAGTATCCATCATTGAGTGACCAGAATTACACTATAATATTTTAGCTATAATATTTTAG
>NW_006431043.1:81372-94199 GCF_000325575.1 Pteropus alecto | reverse complement strand
GAGTCTTTTGTCTAAGTTTCAGCTGAGATCCTACAAACAAAACAATAGTTGCCAAAGTGAAGCATGAGTTTATTTACGCAGTTCATGTAAGGAAACTATATGAAAAAAGCTTTTGTGACCTACAGCCCACACTTGAGACTATAAAGGAGTTTAAATTGAAGGTAGGTAAAGAGAGAATTTCTTTGGAGGTATTTGTGGTAGGACTCTGATTCTTTCTCTCTTATTTCACCATTACACTTATCTCTTGGAAGGAAAAGATGAAGGAACTTTTCATTGCTAATTTGACAAGAGGGGCTTTATTTAAGGAAACCAGCTGAAGATTTTGAAAAGTGTCCACTGAAGTTTGGGGAACACCTGGTGTTTGACTCATACACGAGAATTCTATAGAAGCTGTAGAATTATCTGGACAGAAAAAGGGTCATATTAAGAACAAACTTCACTTCCACTTACAGGATGAGCAAGGCTATGAGTGTGTTTTCTACAAACTGGTCTGTTAATATGCAATCAGAGAAACAGAAAAGAGCTTAAAGCCATCTAAGCAGGGACTTGGCCTAAAAAAGCTACCTGAAAGAGAGCTGGGGCTCTAGTCTCAAGAGTCTAAGGGATAGGCTATGAGACAGCAAGGAACTTAAGAGCCATCACACACATCATGTGGATGAATTATTTTCAGTGGTTCTTTGCCCAGCCTTGGGTAGTGCGTTCTCATGCAAATCCTCTGACCATTAATCAGCTGAACACTTGAGGGGGACCCTCTGCCGATCTTTGGTGTTCTCTCTCTGTATAGCTCTCTCCTGAGAATAATAGCCACTACAGTCTCCCCAGATTGTCAATTCCATCCCAAGGATCCTCCAGGGCAATGGCTGGAAACTCTATAGCCAGGAAATTCTCTCTAGGGAGTAAGCTTGGCAATTCTAGGCCTCAACTTGTTTATGTTCCATCTCTGAAGAATCTCTGTTCTTTGTTGACTGATATTGTAACTGTTGACTGATATTTTAAGTGTATTGTAACTGTTGTCTGTTTAGGGCATTTCAGGTGAGAGGATGAATTCAGTCCTTATTATTCCACTTTAGTTAGAAGTATAACTCTGAAGTTTTTAAAGTAGAAATGTCAGATAAAAATATATAATAAAATTCTAAACAAATGGAGTCTTCTCCATTTTACACATCTTCCTTCTCATCCAAGAGGCTTTTGAAATGACAGAAGAAAATAAGCTCTAAAAGACTGAATCCCTTGTCTTTACCTAGTTAACTCCCTTAAGATCTTAGCTCACTCTTTCAAGGTTCATTTCCCTCATCTCTCACTTTAAGGCTGTTTACCCACAATTCATAACATATGCTTCCATTACAATTTTATTTTTATGTAAGCAGTCATTTGGTTAATCGCAATTTTCCTTCTTAAAATGTAAAAAAAAAAATTATGAAATGTAAGCACTATGAGGATAGGTGCCCAGTTTTGTTTTGTTTTGTTTTTTCTCACTAATCTCTCCCCAGTGGCTATTTTGTTATAGTGCTAGAGATCAAGGAACTGTGTCTCTTCGACATCAAATATATTAGCTAACATCCTCCCTATAATAATTTTGAAAAACTATGTACCCCTCACATCTTTTAAGTAATTTCTGATGTACTGAAAAAATTGTAATTTCAAATAAAATGATGCCAATTTTTGAATCATAACCAATGGAACTTAAATATCACTATGAGTTTTTACTTATCTCCTGAAAATTGTCTTAACCTAGTTTATGTCTCAATATGTTTTGTTGATCGCTGTTAAAGGAAAATGAACAAAAACTTAGATATGAGACACCTTGAGACTATAAAGGACTTCAAATTGAAGTTAGGTAAGGAGAGCACGTTTTCCTTTGTTATACTGAAGCATTGTCTAAAAGGTTCACTTTGGATTATTTGATTCTTTAAGAAATTGTACCTTTGTTTGGATGGCAATTTATTAGAGTCTAGACTTTGAAGTTACGTGTTAACTTATACAGATGATATTCAGTAGAGATGTGTTATTTCTCTCAGATAGAGAAAATAATCTTAATAATTTATTTTTGCAGTAAGATATTAAACAGCTTTGTCTCCAATTTAGCAACCGTATTACAGAATGCCTTTCTTAAACCACAATATAACCACTGTTTGAATTCTCCTTTGAACCAGCTCTCCCACATACTGTTTTCCTCATTATTTCCCTCATTATTGAGTTAAATAAATATTTGACATATGTTCACTTTATAACCTTAACTTTTGAAAGTTATTCTTGTATAACATCCTTCCTGAAGTAAGAAAACAAAAATACTATATATATATTGAAATTTTAATATGTGTTTTATGCCTGTGGTGTAAGGATTTAAGGGTTATTTAAAAACAAAATTCAATTTAAAGATCTAATTGGCTTTTTTAAATGATTTATGAATTGGGGAGAATCCAATCTAACGACTAGAAGGGCACTCCAGTGAGTTGTGAAAAATGGAAGATTTTTATAGGCAGAAAGAGGGTGAGACCAAGAAATTAAAAGTGAGTTATTTCCTACAAGGATACCTTCCCTTAGGAGAAGGCAGCGGTCTTATCAGGCAGATTGTCTCACTAGCCTTATCAGGAAATTCCAGACTGATTGCTTCAAAATTCCACTCCTAGTAGAGTCTGAAACTGCAATCAGATTAGTTATTGGTTTTGTCTTGTAGATTTATTTTTGTTACTGAAGGGAACCAGAGTTTGCCATCTCCAAATATGCTTCTTTGGGGATATTGGTTAATCTGGGCTGATTAATTTTAAGAAACAGCGGACAGGGGAGAAGCTCTGAAGACCAAGTAGAAGTTACCTTTTGTAAAGGATATTTACATTTGTCAGGGAAATCTCCATCTGTAAGGGTGTCCCCCTCAGGTACCAGGCCTGGCTTCACTATGAATGGAGAAGGTGGGGACTTAAATCTGCATAACAACCCTACCCTTGTTTACTGTGCTTTTCCTGGTCACCTCTCCTTACCGACTCACCACTCCCCAACATCCTCCTTTGTCTTTAGCTGAAGGTGGTATTTAATGTGATGACTTTCACCATTTGGGCAAATTACTCAGTGTTCTGGGTCTCTACCATGTATACAGGACACATACTTGTTATTAAACTTTAATTTGCTTTTCTCCTGCTAATTCGTATCATTGAAATGAAGGCCTTCATGATTTTGATTTGATTTGTAACTATAGCTTTAGAAATCATATTTTTCCTCTCTCTCTACACCCCCTAGAGATCTCACCTTTTTTCTGGATAATCAGTAACCCTTGAAGTAGAAGACAACAGCCTAGTCTGGACCTCTGGCAGGCTAAGGATAACATCTTGACCTAATTTATGTTTCAGCTCCTGAGCTCTACGGTGGAATGATGACCCTCTGGCTACGTTTTCAAGAAACTAGACAGAGGGACTCCAGGGAAGACCTCAGAGCTGTCCTCAAAACCTGAAGAAATGATTTATTACCCTTACCTCACCTCCAACCAGTCAGCTCCCTTCACGACTCCCCTAACCCACTATGTCTTGTGATTTTGCCCTATAGAATCTGTAACCTACATGCTATCGAGAAGTTGGGTCTTTCAGAACACTAGCTCACCTGTTCTCCAGACTGGCGCCAATTCTATAAGTTTCTTCCTTCCTCCACTGCAAACTCCTGGTTGTGCATTTTTTTGGGCCATTGCATGCAGGCAAAATAAACTCAAATGTTTGAGTGTGATAACATTGTTACCGCTGGGGTGATGTTAAATTCAGCGTCGCCCCAGTGGCTTGGGGGAGAACGGTGGTGCTGTGTGTTGTGTTGTCCCTTGGTTCTTCCCCACTGACAAAGCAAAGAATTACAGGTCAGCGAGATTTAGAAAAAGTAAGATTTATCTAAAGTGCATTTTGGAAGGCGACAGGCCATGCTAAGGAAGGCTGCAGCCATGTGGAATTTGGGAGGTGAAGAGATAAGAAAGAGCATGCCCCAAGGAGTAGTCAATTTTCAGCAACAGGAGCTGTAACAAAGCAGAAATGGGCAGATCTGTTCATATTTGGGCCATAATGGGAGGTCCTAGATGATCCCTATGTGAAGTTACCTTGACTGACAGCTGGCTTCTATATAACACTTTTGCCTACTGTGCATGTGCTTACCCAGAATTCAGTCTGTTATAACTAGATTCATGAACTTCCAGGCATAAACATAGTATTCTAATGAAGCTTAAATTGTAGGCAAATTAGAGCAGTATCTTCTAAGCAGGCGTCTGTACATGGATTAGGCCAGCTGAGACTATGGCCCTCTTGTCCTTTGTCTCTGGGTATGCAAGAGGGGTTCTCTAACTACCAATAGGGTGTTCTTCGGGTGGTCTGTAGGCTAAGCCTTTATTCCTTTGTTCACCTGTCGCTAGTGTCTGACAAACTACCTAACAGCATCATGTCAATTTGATTATTAGCCAGGAAAACCTTGAAGGGTAGAGGAAAACTTTTCCTCCCTGACATTAGAATGATGGTTAGTGTACAATTGGTCAAAACAATGTGAGTACATTTTATATATTTATAATTATTACACAGTAAAGTTTTATGAAAACTGTACTTCCTCTTAAAATATGATAGGAATTAGCCTCATTATTTAATATCTGACAGCTAATTTTTTTATTAATGGGTAGAAGGACATATTAAACATTTTACAAGATGGAATGAGAATTGAATTTGTAAATTAAATAGAATAAGTATTTCATAATATGATTTGATAAAATAGGTTTTAACTTCATTATTAAAAGCCTATACTAAATTTGAACAAAATCAGATAAAACTTTTATCCTTGAATTTTATCCAGTGTGTCTTGAAAATGTTCCATATGAACCTTCCAGTTCCATATGATAGTATTAACATCATTAACCAGTACAGCTTTGGCTACTGAAAGGTAATTGTCTTTCTGATTACTGACTTGCCCTCAGAGATGAGTATTGAGAAAAGCTGAATAGAGTTGCCTATATTTACATATGTGGAAAAATATTATTTTGAGCATTCAGTATTTCTTACTAA
This sequence comes from Pteropus alecto, assembly GCF_000325575.1. Classification (NCBI taxonomy): domain Eukaryota; kingdom Metazoa; phylum Chordata; class Mammalia; order Chiroptera; family Pteropodidae; genus Pteropus; species Pteropus alecto. Next base: position 89,184 of record NW_006431043.1, on the reverse strand, counting down.
GACTTTATTTACTTTTCTCTCATGAGACTCTCCTTCAAAGGAGATGTGTTCCTTTACAATCGTCTGATGGGGAAAGAAAGGCATTAAGTAAATTATTACTCCTACCATCACACTATACCATATAACTGAATTCAGAATATCTCATCATGGGGCAAAGTACCAAATTTCTAACAGATGGCTCATAATCGAAATATGTAGAAAACAGGAAATACTGGGAACTTTATATGTTTATGCTTCCTCGATTCAAGTTTAAAGCAGGCTTTCCATTTGTTGGCGCCCTGGAGATTTTCACACCCTGAGAAAATGCTCCATTGTGGGACTAAGAGTGGGTAAGAATTGCAAAGAAGATTCAATATATAATTCTTATGTAAAGAGAGAGGAATTCTACTGTGAACTCATAGCTTTCACAGTCAAATCAGTTTCAGAAAGGAATACATAGAGAAGGTGACTGCTTCAGAATTTATGCCTTTAAAATGATCTATTCATAATTCCCTACCTCCAGAAAAGGTTTAGCTAACTTCCAAGGATGGATGATCTTCAGATAGAAGGCTATTTGTCCAAGGCATTCAGTGTGAGCTTCAGAGCAGAGAAATGCAGAAAGCAGAAATTTGCCTCTAGGCTGTTTTCTAATTTTTTCTTATGATAAGAGTCACTTGGGGTTCCTACTAGACTTTACGAATCTGCCGCCCTTCCCTGGAGATTCTGATTCAGTCAGTCTGGAGTCTGACCCTTCAATTTGTAGTTTTAATAAGTGCTCAGGTGATATTTGTACCATATAAAACGAGATGCACTTTGAGAAAATGCCTCAAGGATGTAGTTTTCAAATCTGGCTTCTCAATTTTTGATTTAGGGGAGCTAAAAAAAAAAAAAGCAAAAAATAAAAAAATTCAGGTGCCAGGCTTCAATTAAATCAAACTTTCTAGGGTTAGAGTATAGACATAACTTTTTATTCATTAAGACTATTTTTTTAGAGCAGTATTAGGTTCACAGAAAAGTGAAGAGAACATACAGAAATTTTCCATATACCTCCTGCCTTCACGCATGCATAACCTCTTCCATTATCAACATCCTCACAAGAGTGGTACATTTTTTACAATTGATGAACCTACATTGACACAATGTAATCAACCAAAGTCCATAGTTTACCTTGGGGCTCACTCTTGGTTTGGACAAATATATAGTGACATGTATCCATCATTATTTTATTGTTAGCCTAAATATAAATGTCCAAAGTGAGAGGCAACAAGTGTTTCTTTGAGATATAAAAGAATAGCTATTCTGGGAACACTGATTCAGGCAGAAAATAAAATAATGTTCTGATTAGGAGGTGAAGGCAAGAGGTACTTATGAGAAAGGGAAAGGAAATAATTACATGAATAGAAGGAATAAATTTCTATGGGTGCAGATAAGTTAAGGAAAGAATTTCTATAGGTGCAGATAAGCTAATGTAGTGATGTTAATCCTGATGTCTTTAACTTTCAGTCCCATAGTCATAACTTCTGCTTCACCGTTAGTTGTGCAGTCTTTTGGAATATAATGCAGCTTTAGGCCCAGTCCAAAGGTTATTTTGCCCTGTTTTAACATTTCAAATATTTGAGGCATAAAATATGCAAGGCAGTTCCTCTGGCGTGGCAGCTCAGATTCCATTTTGAAGTGGCTCCATTTATATTATTTTTTACGGTATCATATGGAGGATTTTCACTGCCCTAAAAGCCATCTGTATCTGCCTATTTACCCCTCCCACCTTCTCAACCCTGGCTGATCTTTTTACTGTCTCCATAGTTTTGCTTTTTCCAGAATATTATATAATTTGAATCATATAGTATGTAACCTTTTCATATTGACTTCTTTCACTTAGTAATATACATTTAAGTTTTCTCCATGTTTTTTCATAGTGTGATAGCTAATTCGTTTTTAGAGCTGAATAATATTCCATTGTCTGGATGTACCACTGTTTATTATTCATTCATTTACCGAAGGACATCTTAGTCGGTTCCAAGCTTTTGGCAATTATGAATAGAGCTGCTATAAACCTCAGTGTGAAAGTTTTTTGTGGATATGTTTTCAACTCTTTTGGGTAAACACCAAATAGCATGATTGCTGGATCATATGCTAAGAGTATGTTTAGTTCTGCAAGAAACCGCCGAAGTGTCTTCCAAAGTGGCTGAACCATTTTGCATTCCCACCAGCAATGAATGAGAGTTCCTGTTGCTCCACATTCAGTGTTGTCAGTGTGCTGAATTTGGGCCATTCCAATAGCTGTGTAGTGGCATCTCACTGCAGTTTTAATTTGCATTTTCCTGATGACATATGATGCAGTGCATCTTTTCATATGCTTATTTGCCATCTGTAGAGACATCACTTTTTAAAGTTCCTCGGACATTTTAGTGCAAAATTTGAGATGCAAGAGGGTAGCAAATTATTTCACATGGGCTAGATCTGGCCCACTGCCTGGTTTTGTAAATGTAGTTTTAATGGAATATAGACACACCAATTTGTTTCTGTATTGTCTATGGCTGTTTTCATGCTACAATAGCATGGTTGAATAGTTGTGACAGAGACCGTATGGCATGTGAGGGAAAGCAGAATTTACTACCCCAAAATATGCCTTTTGGGATATTGATTATTTTAAACTGGTTATTTTTAAGAAACAAAAGACTCAGAAAGAACCATTGACCTTCTCCCTAACTGCCTAAAAAAATTAGATAGAGAATTTGCTACAGTTAACTATGGTTTAATATGAACTAGATGTGATAGACAGAGAGAAATCTAGCACGGCCCCTTTAACCAGAGTCTTCTCTGAGTCCCATCATTAAAGATGGCCCAGTAAACATTTGTTTACCAAACATTTGCTTTTTCATCTCCATGTGAATTGCCTTCCTGTCCTTTGAAGCCCAAACCACAACCCCACCCCCAACCCTTAGTTCAAGATGGTATATGAGCCTTAACTGCCTGATCTCTTCTGGGGTCTCATAGTCTTATGGAACAACCATACGTACATACATAATAAATTTGGTCATTTTTCTCCTCTTAATCCAGCTCATGTTAATTTGACCATTAGTCCAGCCAGAAGAACTAAGAAAGGTAGAAGGAAAAATAATTTTTCTACCTCCGTGTATGCAAAGCCTGGAATATTTACTATCTGGCCCTTTATAGGAATTGTTTGCTTACCACTGCCTCAGATTTAGAAATCATCATGGCCTTTTAAGAATTACTTTAGAAAGAGCTAGGGTAGTTGTGGACTTGTACCCCAACTCAGAAAAACATGGCTTACAGCTTCAGGTTCTCTCTCAGTACTTTCTAAGGAAGGGCTCCTAATGGGATCTGAGAGAAACAGAAACAGAACAAAGTCTGAGGTAACTCTTGATCTCTACAACACAAATATTTGTTTATGAGATGCATGTTTGGAATTGCAATTTACTTATGACAAACTAGTATATGAATAGAATTCTACTGTCCAAAGGAGAGGAAGTTGGTTAGCCACTAAAGTTTGGAATTAATCCATAGCCAAGTTTCCAGTAGTAATGGAAATTTTACAGAAAATGCGCAATCTATAAGAATAAACTATAATCTCTGCTGAAGCACACAATAGAGGTTTTGCATACATGAAAACTTCCCTTATATGGGAAGACTCAATATTGGTTCTCAATTTCTTCTGCACTAATCTATAATTTCAATACAATTCAAAATGGCTTTACTTTTATCAATTAAAAATAATTGAAAAAATTATAGAAAAATGAAGATAGAAGGATTTCTAAGGGAAAATTATAAAATTTGAAATGAAGGGAGAATTCCTTTTGTTGTGGCGCGAACGATTCTGAGACCCACGGAGCCAATTGAGATTAATTATGAGCCTTTATTAGTCGGCCGGCGACTGACTCTCTACCACACAGGGTTAGAGGAGATCAGCCCCGAGCTTCCCGAGGAGGCAGCTTATAAGGTCTTTTACTACATCTTTGAATGAACGGATTACAAGAAGCAGAAGTTAGTCCTTAACTTTTTGTACACAGATAAATGTATTCGGGGAACTCTCAGCAAACAGGGCCTAATAAACAGTTTTATCATCTTTACCTTGGAATGTTGCACTTCTCCTGGGGCTGGCGCCTGGAGATACCACCTCCCTGAAACTGGAGAATTTCCGCTTTTACACTTTGCAGATGTTCAATTATTTATAATGCCTACAATGGAATGTGTTATTGGCTCAAGATTAGGTGAATCGGTGGAATATATTAATATATAAAAAATTAGCTTTTTATATCAATTGGAGAAAACAATAGATTTATTTCATTGTCTCTCAAATATGATGAAAAGTGTCCACTAATCATGAATTTGAGAAAAACTCTTTTAAAAGCTAAATGTTAAAACTTTACATTTCCTGAATGTGTGACTACGTAAGGGAATATAAATAAGGACCTGGAAATCAATAGATAGCATTTGATTATGACTTAGTCAGTCTCAGACTGTCTAATAAGTGATGTTAGGAAAATCTCGTTAGTATATGTAGAAAAATAAAACCCGACCCCTTGTTCTCTCAAATATAAAGAAGATTAATTCCACATGGTTTAGGAAGCTACATAAGAAAAAATATATATAAAGTTAATATAGAACAATTAGAAGAATATATTTGTCAACTAAGTTTGAAAGAGAACTTCTTAAATAAGGCTCAAAAAACATCAGCCACGAGACCCAGAAAAGGATTGATTTGATTACATCAAAATACAGTAGTTCTCCCCAAACCCCTACCCTCTGCTTATCTGCAGTTTCACTTTCTGTGGTTTCAGTTACCCATGGTTAGCTGTCATCTGAAAATATTAAATAGAAAATTCCAGGAATAAACGATTCATAAGTTTTAAATCATACACTGTTCTGAGTAGCATGATGAAATGTGCTGTCCAGTTCCATCCCCTTGTCCAGTGCGTCCACACTGTAGATACTCTCTGCTCACCAGTTAGTTAGTAACTGTCTCAGTTATCACAGCGCTTGTGTTCAAGTAACCTTATTTTACTTAATAATGCCACATTCGCAAACTTTTATTACAGTATATTGTTATAACTGTTGTTTTCTTGTTAGTTATTTTTGTTAATCTCTTAATGTGCTTAATTTATAAATTAAACTTTATCATAAATATATATGTATAAGAAAAACAGTGTAATAGGGTTTGGTACTATTCGCAGTTTCAGGCATCCACTAGGGGTCTTGGAACCCCCACAAATAAGGAGGTACTACTATAAAGATTTTTACGTTTTTCCCCAATAAAGGACACCCAGAATAAATCTAACAGACAGATAAAATAAGGGAAAAAGATAGTTGTAACATCTAAAACCCATAAAAACATAAACAGAGGATATAAATAGACAATTCAGCAAAGACGATACCCAACAGGTGAATGAATATATAAAAAGATAATCAAACTCATTTGTAATCAAAAAATGAAATTACAATAACAGAAAGGTAGCACTTTACATTAGCAAATAAGAAAAAATTGCACATTGCAAGTATCAGTACACATGTGAGAAACAGGATCCCTTGTGTCCTGCTGTTGGGTATATTAACCATTGCAAATCTGGATATAAATTTGTCAGTACTAAGTCATATTAAAGTTGAACGTACTCTATGCTGTAGTGATACCACTACCACATACCTGGAAACCATTCAAGTGTCTTTAACAAATGAATGGATAAACAAATTATGACATATTCATAAAATGGAATGATATTCTGACACATGCTGTATGAGTTGCTTAGGGCTTCTGTAACAATGTACCACAAACCGTGTGGCTTAAAAAACAGAAATTTATTGTCTCAGTTTTGGAAGCTGGAAGCCTGAAATCGAGGTGTCAGCAGGGCCGTGCATCCTCTGAAACTTGTAAAGAGGAGAATCATCCCTTACCTCTTCCTAGCTTCTGGTGGTTTCAGGTAATCTTTGATGTTCTTTGGGTTGGCAATGAATCACTCTAATCATTGATTATCACAGGGCATTCTTCCTGTGTGTTTCTTCACATAGCCTACTCTCTGTGAATGTCTGTATCTATGTCCAAGTTATCTATTTTTATAAAGACACCAGTCATAGGCCCCACCTTGCAGCTCCAGCACTTCACTCCCTGTCTCTCTCATCACATGACATCTTGCATATCTGTGTTTCTGTGTCTCTTCTCTTATAAGGATGCTAGTCATAGTGGAATAAGGGTCTACCCTACACCAGTAGGATCTCATTTTATCTTAAATAATTACATCTGCAATGACCTCAGTTCCAAATAAAGTCACATTCTGAGGTACTGGATATTAAAACTGCAACATATCTTTATGGGGGACAAAATTCAACCCATAATAATTAATCTTAAAACAATTACAGGCATACCTCGAAGATATTGCTGGTTCAGTTCCAGACCACTGCAATAAAGAGAATATCACAATAAAGCAAGTTACATGAATTTTTTGGTTTCCCAGTGAATATAAAAGTTATGTTTGCACTACAATGTAGTCTATGAAGTGTGCAATAGCATTATGTCTAAAAAAAAAACAATGTATATACTTTAATTAAAAAAAAGACTTTATTGCTAAAAAATGCTAACCATCATCTGAGCCTTCAGGGAGTCATATCAAAGATCGCTGATCACAGGTCACCAAAACAAATATAATAACAATGAAAAGTTTGAAATATAGCAAGAATTATTAAAATGTGACACAGAGACACAATGTGAGCAAATGCTGTTGGAAAAATGGTGCCAATAGACTTTCTCAGTGTAGGACTGCCACAAACCTTCAGTTTGTAAAAATACTGCAATATCTGTGAAGCACAATAAAGCGGAGAGCAATAAGACGAAGCATGCCTGTATTTTGAGTGAAAGAAGCTTGACAAGAAAATGTTTATACTGCATGACCCTATTTAAATAAAATTTCGAGAAATTCAAATGAATATATAATAGCATAAAAGGGTTGCCTACAGATGAAATGGCGGGGGGGCAGTGTTGAGAGCTAGAAAGAGAAACTATAAAAGGCCATGAGGAAATTTGAGGAAATGATGCATATGTTTATCATCATGATGATTGCAGGGATGTATACATATATGAAAATTTATGAAACTATGCACTTTAAATATGTGCAGTTTATTCAATGACAATTATGCCTTATTATTTATGTTAAAAATAGGTGTAAGTTTTCATATTCCTAAAAAAGTATTAAGTATTATGTATTTCAGGATTTTATACTTTATGTAGGCTTTGAAACTGATATAAAGAAAAAAGGCATAATGATGTCTTAACTCACAATTTAGCTTTATTTTTTGACCTACGTAGGCACACTTGCTATTGGAGGGAAGTATGTATTATTTTATCAATAATTCTAAGTAGAATGTCATGCTTCTTTTAGTCATAATGTGATGGTCTAAATATATATGCCTGGACATACAATACCCCTAACCTATGTCCCCAGGAAATAATTAAACCAATTCTACTCTCATTAAATTTAAGTGAGTTCCAGGCGCTTTAATTATTTTTGCCTCTCAAAGAATAGAGCAGATATTATTGTGTAAATATTAATAGTGGTCCTGGTCTATAAATTAATTATTTTTGCACTCTTCCTTGCAAACACGCTTATTCCATCACAGCATTAATGCAACAGTCGGGTAACGGGCCATCTATCATGCAAACTGTTTAACTACGGTGACAAGAAAGGATCCATTTATATCACAAACCCAGAGAACATTAAATCCTGTTGTTTAAAAGTGTTATTTGGCAATGAGTTTACTCTCCATACCTCCCTTTAACTACTCTTACTTAACTCAGGAGAAACAAGGGGAAAAAATTTCTCCAAA
>NW_006431043.1:62242-81288 GCF_000325575.1 Pteropus alecto | reverse complement strand
TGATCACAAACTCCTTCATTAAAAAAAAAGTATTTATTATTTCTCCTGATTTAGTAAAATGACAAGAAAATGAAGTATCCAGAAAACTTTGGGGTTTTGTATTTTTTTAAAAAATCATATGGTAATATGGCCGAAAATGGTTAAACTGACTTCTTTTAAAAATACATATCATTGTTCCTTTTTCCATGGTTCAGATACAATTGTTTATTCTTATTTCAGCTTTGAGAGTTTGTGATCACACAGGTATTTGTTACAGATAAACTTTGTAAATAACAAGTTTAAAAAAAGGAATTGAGAATAAAAATTTTAGATTACATCTAATAAATACTGTTTATTTAATAACATGTTTTGCAAATAAAAATACCTTAATCATAAGTTAGGCTAGGGCTTAATAGTTTATATGAAAAAAATTATCATTTTCTGACGTCTAAAATATCTAGTAGTTTATAAAATATTCTAGATATGCAGAAGAAATGGAAAAACTATTAATTCAGCCTTAGGCTTTTCTCAACTTTTTATTTGGTAAGCCAGTATAACCTTTTATTTCTCTTGCACCAAAAGTAAAATAAATATCAAAACTTAAAAATTCAAAAATATAATTTCTACTGGGTTTATAGTTATCTTTGCCAAGTATATAGTATATCTTATATCTCATATTTAATATATCTTACATAAATAATCCAATTTTCTCTTTTTAAGAATTCCTTGAATAGGTGTTAGAATTTTTTTTAAGAGTAACTGATTTTTCATTCAACATTATGTAGTTTGGCTGATGAAACTTTATATGTGGTATGTCATATTTTATTTCAGGAGTCTCCTAGCATTCTTTTCTTTTCCTAAGGCATCAAAGAGCAGTTATTGGTCTAATTATTTTTCCCATTTCTTCCTAGTTATATTTCAATCCAACATGCATGATGTTTCATTCTTTATTAATCTTGCCTCATTTTTCCATGGATCATTTGCTGCCAATTTTTTTGGTGAGCATTTTACCCTCATAAAAACATTGTTAGTATACATCTATTATAGAGACATGTTGTGGTTAAAAGGATGAAAGATCAATGTATAAATGAGTAAATGTCACTTTGTCTGAGAATACTTGTTCTAGCATCTTGCTTCATATGCCAGGCAGGTTTATTCACACCCTCTACTGAACTCACTTTGTTTTTATTATGGATATAATGTCTCTCATTTTTTATTTTGGTTTTATGTGTATCTCTCATGTAGATAACAAGCTTCTTATGGACTAGGTCTAGATTTTACCAATATTTATATGCCTGGAATATAGGAGAGCTTTAATAAACATATATTGAATTACTGTAGAAATACTCCATGGTTTCCCTTTGCGCATATTTATTAATGACATATTTTCATTTTTAATGAGATGTTATAAATCTATTATTTTAAAATGCATGTATTTCTTCTCATTTCATGGAATTTTAGTCAGGAGTTAGGAGATGCATGTTCTCTGACAGTAGACATATTTTTATAAACTATATTAACAAAATGAGAATCTCGAAAATGATTTTTTTCTTCTGGATTTTTATTTAAAATATACGAGGAGGGAATAGGAATATACCTATAGATGAAATATAAGGAAATATGACAAATAGTTTCTACTTTTAATTGTTGCTAATTTGGATATGTCATCTCAGAGAAGGAAATATATATATATATATATATGTTTGTAGATGCAGAATTCATTTATGATACACATAATGTAATGAAAGTAATGTATGTTTGTGTATGCATGTGTGTATATATATGTGCATATAAGTTGTACGTATACATATAAATCCTACAATTTCTAATTTTCCAGTGACTCAGTGAATTACAGAAGCTAATCATATTGTTATGGCACATATAATGTAATTTTGAATTGCACACTCCCTATTTCTTCATTATGTGCTTGAATAAAGAATATGAATATAGCCAAGAGACATACATTATTTTTCTTATCTACCGAGAGATGATAAATATGATGTTATCATTTTACGCAAACACATATCATATACTTTTCCCACAATCTCTTTTTCCATACTAATTTTCTTCTCATCCATGTAGTTTAGATGGAAGAAGGAGTTGCTTTGGACCTTTAGATTTTTTTGGAAAATACAAGGGTCATTTGTACTCTCTTGTCCCATTCCCTACTCCAGGATAAGAGGCAATCAGCTGTTCTCACTCCACAATCCATTCCCCAGTCCCATTCTAACTTCCTCCTCATTCTGGAGAGAAGTAATGACCTCATGACTTTTTAAGTCCGTTGAAAGGAGGAGATTTAGATCCCCCTTAGACTGGTTGGCTTATTTTCCTTCTTTTTTTTTTCCCCTCCCTATTTAATACTTTTGATTTCTAAGTCTTTGAAACCAAATCATGTTTGTATCTGGGGAAATTGATTTGAAATGCCTTTAATAGCTAAACATAAAACTCATCAGTTTTATAACAAATAGAGGAAAAAACTGAATGATTTCCACATCAACTTGGAGCACAGTGCAACCTAACATGTGCGCGGAAGGAATTTTTGGTATTGTGTTCTTAAATGATGATTGAATTGTCATGTTCATTTAGGGAAACCTCTAATATCACCATTTTTTTGTTGTTTATATGAAGAAAGAGAACTAACTGACATTTAATGGTCATCTAATATGAAACATGATCTTTGCTTTAGAAAAGTTGCGTGGAAAGATCGTAGGCTGATTTATAAAACATCACCCTAGAAACAAGTTCTAGCACGTCCGTCGGAGGCCTCTGCTTTCTGTGACGCTCCGGGCTTCTTCACTTTACCTCTGCCCGGCCCGTTTTAGTGGGATCTTGCTAGAATACCCTGACCGTGATTGGTGGCCGGGTTCACCCTTTGTCCTTGGCGCAGAGAACGAAAGGAAGACAGGTAGGGCTTACGATTTGGACCACTTAAGACGCATTTTGGACTGAGGTGGCACTAGATATGCTCAGTGATTCGCTTTCCCGGGAGCTGTGCACTGGGTAGTATCACTTCCACCTCCGGTCTGTTTAGACCACATTCATTAATGAATTAACATACCTCTCAGTAACCCAGTAATCTTAGTCACACTTTTATTTATGGACTTTCTAAGGGGCTGTACGGATTACCGCCAAGCCCAGTCCAACCTCTACACAGACTAGTGAATTCTAAAAAATTGTTACTATTGAGAAATTCCAATACAAACGAATTACCTGGACATTGTAGAACTGAACTGAATGACATTTCACAAGAGTTCTGACTAGAATGAGGTAGAGTTGAGTTCACTGATTTTCTATTGACTGATTGCTACTGTATTAAAACACTGATTTTTTTGTTTGTTTGAAGGTCAATTTCGTTTTCTATTACTCCTAACTTGGCATAGTCAGCTCACTGAAAATTTCAACTGCGTTATTTTGAAGTAAACTTCAATTTCTTTATATCTTTTCTGTATTTTAAAAAAATTAATTACATCAACAGAACAGGGATGAACCGCCTTGCTCCTGTAGAGATTGCGTACACGAATATGAGATTTCTTATTGCACACAGTCCAACCAATGCCTCCTTAAACAAATTCTTACAGGAACTTAAGAAGAACAACGTTACCACCATAGTAAGAGTATGTGAAGCAACTTACAACACCACCATTTTGGAAAAAGAAGGCATCCAGGTTCTGGACTGGCCTTTTGGTGATAGTGGACCACCATCCAGCCAGTTTGTTGATAAGTGGTTAACATTTGTGAAACAGAAATTCCATGACGATCCAGATTCTTGTATTGCAGTTCACTGTGCCACAGGCCTTGGGAGAGGTCCGGTACTGGTTGCCCTAGCATTGATTGAAGGTGGAATGAAATATGAAGATGCAGTACATTTCATAAGACAAAAGTGCCGCGGGGCTTTTAACAGCAAGCAGCTTTTGTATTTGGAGGAGTATCGTCCTACAATGTGCTTACGCCTCAGAAACCCCAGATACAAGTGTTTCATTCAGTAGAAGGCCTGATGCTATGCCCTTGAAAGTAAAACTTGAGACAAAATCTTGTTTATTTTTTATATTAGCCCTTACAAAAGTATGGTGAATACTAAGTTGAATGAAGCTTGCATAAGAACATTGAAAAGTAGTTTCAGGAGGCCACAATCTTGCCAGAATTAGGTCTATGTTTGATGTTGCATTGATACTTAATAAAAGAGCTTCAATATTTAAAATCTGTTTTTCATTTGCATCACTTGTATCTTATCAATATATAAAAGATTTAGAGTAATAAGATGCCAAAATACCCAGCAAAAAATTTGTACATTTCTGGTCTCATATAGTCCTTATGTGGTTTATTCCTTCAGTCATTTCAAAAATTGAAGATAGAGCCCATATGGTCACTTGCTCACTTTATGTTTATATCTTCCACATTCAAACTGATATATAATAGGGTTTGTATCATGATTAATTTTGTTGGATTTATACAAACTCTTAGGTAACTTTTAATTTGCTTTTATAAATTTAATTTTGGTGCTACTATAAAAATTTCCATTTTAAAAAATCACATACACACAAAACTCTGATTGATAGTGCAGTATACATTGTACAGAAGCACATGTCTTTAAAGTTTTCAGACAAAAAAGAGTTACAGTTAATTTGAAGTTAGCACTTGGAGGTGCAACTTAATAGGACCTGAGAAAAGAATGGAGGAAGGTTATTAAATATTTCTAGTAAAATATTTCCAAATGTTTTTTAAATTTAGTAAGTATTTTTAAAGGATTAAAAGACTTTTGTAGCTGTAAGTCTTATAATAAATATTCCCGAAATCTTGTTTTTGGATATTCTGAAAAACTGTTGTGTTCCATACCTATTAGAAATTATTTACCAAGGAAAAATAAAAAAATAAATTGTTAAAAATAAATTATGTATATATAGTATGAAAAAAATAAACTGGCATTTAAAAAAATAAATAAAAATAAATAAATTAATTAATAATCCATAACAACAACAAAAAAGAAATTATTTACCAACTATGATTCATTTTGGAAGTTAGTTAACATTTATTTATTTATCGTAATAGGGAGAAGAGTCATAATTAAACTAGTATTACACATTATTTTGTTTCAAATAAGCATCAAAATTCATATTTTCTGTGAAGCAGTTGCAAATGATGTTACTACCAATATTAGCAGGGCAGTTAATGAAATACTTTTCAATAAATAAATACATATTTGTTTTTGTCTCATTTTCCTAGTTGAAATATTGCGCACTGAATATTTTCTAAACTCCAGGCCAAAAGAAATTCCCTAGAACTCCAAAGGAATATACAATACTGTAATGGCCTTGACAAGGTAACAATCTTCTAAAGCATTAATACAATTTTGTGAAACTGCAAACGCAGTGATAGGTGGATAGGTATTAATAACCTCAGAGACACAAAGGTGAAACTCAGCCATCACCGCTTATGGGAGAAAGGTCAGACAACACTTACAAAAAAGAACAATAGCAAGAAGGGATGGTGTTGTAGATTGAATTATTGGTCTCATTCCTCACTCTCCTTTAACAGATATTCTCTAACCCTACTGCCAGATCCCAACGGTGGTTGACGTGTATTTCCCTGTGTTTAAATTTGTTTCTGGCCATGTGTCTTGTTTTGGCCAATGGCATGTTAGCTAATGTGATGTAAGCAAAAGCTTGAAATGTTTGATCAGAGGTTGGCTTGGCCTTCTTGACACATGCCATTGCCATGAGAAAAAATGCCCCTTAAGCTTGGGCTGCAGGAGCAGACTTAAACTCGGCATTTCCTATAGCCAAGTCCAGTTGAACTGTTAGGTACCAGCTAAGCTAAGTCTAGGTCAGCCAGACCCTTAGCCACTGAGAAATCGAAGTGTTTTATTATGTAGAATTATTGTGGCAATAGCTAAGTAGTACAGTTAGCATTTCAGCAGCTGGAAAAAAAAAAAGTGTGAAATAATTTGTGGACAGCCTGAAACTCCAGAATATTTGATGAATTAATTGTACTTCATTGCTACTGAAATGTAAAGTATGCAAGACTTAATATATGCTTTAACACAAAGTTTGAATTTATTTGAATATATTCGAGCTTGTTTCCTAAAAGGTAAGGAGCATGTCTCGGTTTTCATTGTATATTAACACTTTATACAGTGCCTGATATAGAGTAACTTCTCAAACTGCACTGAAATAAACTAATTTAGATACTCTAAAGCAATAATTTATAATTGTTATAAGCATAATGGAACATAATCCAGTGTAAAATATCTGGATTGAAGAATTTCACATTTTGCGATCCATATTATAGTCAGTAGGTTCTTAATTAGTTTTATTTTAATATCAGAACCAAACCTACAGGTAAGAACTTGACAAATTGCAGTGTCTAAATACTGACATATTACTTTTCTTACTTGAATTTAGAACCCAGTGTGATATTTAATCTACCTATATATAATTTAACGGAACTAAACACACTAGTTTTTGGTGGAAATTTTTGTTTTTCAATCTTATTCCAACCTTTTTTAACTTGAATCCAAAGTGATACTTTTTCCAGCTAATATATTATGAATGACAAAACTCTGAAAAATGCTACTGTGCCTTTCTTTTATCTTTTTTTTTTTAAGGCAAATAAGTAACGTAAAGCAATAAAAAACTGGTCCAAAATGTGGACCATAAGAGTTTACTGTATATAAATTCTTTTTTGTTTTGTTTTGTTTTTCCTATTCATTTTATTTTATTTGTTTATGATTTTAATTAAAATTATTGGGGTGACATTGGTTAATAAAATTATATGGGTTTCGAGTGTACAATTTTATAAAACATCATCTCTATATTGCATTGTGTATTCACCACTCTGGTTAAATCTCCTTCTATCACCATATATTTGACCCTCTTTACCCTTATTTTGACCCCTTTTTCCCTTGTCTTCCCCTCACCCCTTCCCTCTGGTAACTACTAATAAACTGTCTGTGCCCATGAGTCTCTGTCATGTTTGTTTGTTGCTTTCGGTTTTATATCCCACATGTGAGTGAAATCATATTTTTCAACTTTTTCTGTCTGACTTATTTCACATAGCACGATTATCTCAAAGGTCCATCCATGTTGTCACAAATGGCAGTATTTCATCTCTTCTTATGACTGAGTAATATTCCATTGTACTATATCTTCTTTATCCAGTCATCTATAGTAGGACACTTTGATTGCTTCCATGTCCTGGCCACTGCGAATAATGCTGCTATGAACATCAGGTTGCATATATCCTTGCAGATAAAGGTTTTTGGTTTTTTTAAAAATAAATACCCAGAAGAAAGATTGCTGGGTCGTATGGTAGTTCTATTCTTGGTTTTTTTAGGAACCTCTATGCTGTGTATATAAATTCTTGCCATGATAGATCTAGATATCTTATTGGAAAAAATCCATAATCTATTTTAACAACACAAACTATGAATAATTTTAAATGTATGCATAAAATTTCAAGTTTAAATCTGCTTTAAACATTATTCATATACTATGATTGGACATTTTATACACTTTTTAAGATTTCTTTAATTCCATTATTTTCTCTTTCTTAAATATCTTGAGTTCATGTCAACACTAAAATTGTTTGGTCTTTTTCTGATATCCTAAACTCATGTTCCCTGAACTAAGTGTCAACCTGTATCACCTGTGCTATTCTTCCAAAATATTTTATTGAAAGGTTATGTTTAGATCAAATTTCAGGGATAGGTAATATCTCTTTCTGAACTATAAAACAATAACAATTAAAAAAAGGTTATACATATAGACAAAATCATTGACACATCACTTTGTCCAAGAATATATGTATATACATATTTAGCACAATGTTTGTGTTTGTGTGTATTTGTGAATTTGAGTTTGAGCTTGTATTATGTAGGAAGTTGAAAACAAGTACTTTTAAACTACTTTTTATTAAGGTGCTTTTTATTTTGGTAGATCTATCAAAATTGTAGTAGGTTTTTGCCAATCAGAGACATTTTATAAGATACAAAGATGTAACAATGACTTAATTATTGGAGCTATGATGATAAATCTGCTGTTTGAAAAATTATATTTTAAGTTTTGAAAAAGTTTTATGATTCTCCACTTTTCTCCATGATATCTAACTTTCCAAACACAATCAAAGTTATAGAACATATATTCTTAGTTAGATCTATAACAGAAATCTGCTTTAATTAGAAATATATTCTTTTTCTTCTTCTACAATGGTACTCATATAACTATAGAAGTATATCACATGAGCATTGCTATTAAAAACATGAAAAGAAAGATGATGGGTCCTGGAGTTTTCTTACATGTATTTTAGGAAATAGTTATATTGAATTAAAATGAAAATAAAATGTAATCTTTTCAATTTTATCTTAAGAAATTTGTATGCTCTCCTGATTGAATCATTAGCTATTATTTTATCTTGATGTAACTCTATTATGTTTATTTGCAAGCATCAGCAAGTTTGGAGTAGATAATTCTGTCTCTTTCACACACACACACACACACACACACACACACACACACACACACACACCTCACTCCTTAAAACATTTTTTTCAAGTCATAACATCATGATGGTCTACATTCAGTCTGACAGTTCTATTTCAATACTTTGTATATATATAATGTACTGTATCACAAAGACGAGCTCAGTGTTTTGTTTTGTTTTATTTTTGAGCTACACAAGGATTGCTTCTTTATAATGCATGAACTGTAGAGCTTGAAAATGACTCACAGAAAGCATCACCTTGAGAAACATAAGCTTTTCTACTACTACTCTGGCAAATTTAAATGCTGTGATCAAAACTAGCAATTGTCTTTCTTTATTAATGGCTATAAAGGGCCTATTTGTTTCCATGTCGTTGCCTACTAAATTGATCTTGATTTTATTGAGTACCAAAATATGAATATGTTAGTGCCTCTCTACATTGGTATATTATATAATTGCAAGACTAAATATAGTTCTTTCTGAGGAAAAGTTAAATGCAATTTTTATAAAGCTATTGATTTATGGAAAGTAAGTCATATGTAAAATTAACAAGTTTACTAGTATTTATTACAGTTCTCTTTATTGAAAACATGGTCACAATGATTAAATAAGCAAAGATAATGGTTGTACCATGCAACGTCAATTGCCTATTATTGCAACTACCAAATACTTAAACAGAAGGAGAATATGTAAGCACTATCACCGTCAAACTAATGCTTTATGGTCTGAGTTTTGCATAAATTGAGATGGACCCGTCTATAAAGAACAAGTCAGTCTGCCTCTATACCTAATGAATGCTTTACTTGTTTTTAGGGTTAAATATCACAAAGCATTTACTAATCAAAGTGAAAATTAACATAAAGCTCTGCAAAGTCATCACATTAAATTCTAATTAATTAAGTTGATGTATATCCCTCTTTTTCGGCTCTCAGTTTTGTTTTTGGGGTTTTTTTGAAGAGTTATTTTTTCTAGTAGTTTTATTAAAATATAATTCACGTACCAAACAACTCACCCATTTTAATGTGTGTAATTCAAAGGTTTTTAGTATATTCACAGAATTGTACAACCATCACCACAAATTTTAGGACATTTTCATCAGCTCAAAAAGAAAACCCGTACTCTTTAGCTATCACCCATTAGTTCTTCAGCCTTAAGCAACCACCATTCTACTTCTGTCTCTAAATATTTGCTTATTCTAGATTATTCACATAAATGCAATCATATAGTATGTGATCTTTTGTGACTGGCTTTTTACAACTAGCTTAATGTTTTCAAGATTTCTTCATCTTGTAGTATGTATCAGTATTTCATTCCCTTTTTTATAGCACAATACTATTTCATTGAATGAATATACCACATTTTGTTTACCTATTCTTCAGTCGATGAATATTGGGTTTTTGTTTTTGTTTTATCTTTTGGTTATTATGAATAATGATGCTATGAACAGTCATGTGAAAGTTTTTGTGTAGACATGCATTTTGATTTCTCTTGAGGATAAACCTAGCAGTGAAATTGTTAGGTCAAATGGTAACTCTATGTTTAACTTTTTGAAGAACTGCCAGAATGTTTTCCAAAGTGACTGCACCATTTTGCATTACCGCTAGCAGTGAATGTGGGTTTGTTTCTGTACAACCTCATCAATCCTTGTTATTATCTGACTTTTTGGTTATAGTTATCCTACTAAGTGTGAAGTATTTCATTGGTGTTTTGATTTGCACTTTCTGAGGACTAACAAAATTGAGCTTCTATTCATGTGTATAGATTTCAAAGAAAATTATAACAGAAGAGGCTTATGTTCCACAGAACTGTTATTTCAGGATTGCTGGTTTATTTATTTATTTATTTATTTATTTAGTCTATGTATTATTGAGTCTCAAGAATTATTTTTTTGAATTTACTTACATTTTACTTATTTGTTGCCTGAGGGATATGTTAAAGAGAAAACTACAGGTCCTAAATAGCCTCGCTTGTGTCAAAGCCCATGACACATTAAATACCTGACCTAATTGCTATTTAAACCTTTCCTAGAAATAAAATCTTAATCAACCAGTCTGGAATTTTCTGGTCAAGCACCAGTAAGGTAATCTGTCATGTGGGCCCTCTCCATCTACCCTATCCCACAGAAAGAAGAGGTGATCTGCCCAATAGGAACTCTCACCATTCCCTTCCCCCACAAAGATGTCCTGGTCTAAAAACAACCCTTTCTTTTCTTAGGTTAATAACTCCTTTACTCTGTCTTTCTTCCTATAAAAACCTTCCATTTTGTACAAGCCCTCAGAGCATCTTTCTACTTGCTAGATGAGATGCTGCTCGATTCATGAATTGCTTAATAAAGCCAATTAAATTTTCAGGTTGACTCAGTTGAATTTTGTTTTTTAACAAATCTTAACTTTATTTTTTCTAGCTTTATTGAGGTATGATTGACAAATAAAAATCACATATATTTAGATTATACAGTGTTATTTTTAAGGTGTACAACATGATGATTTAATATACATATACATGGTGAAATGATTACCATAATCAAGTTAATTAACACTTTTTTTGTGGTGAAAACACTTAAGATTTATTATGTTAGCAAGTTTCATGTATACAATACAATATTATTAACTATAATCTCCACGTAATACATTAGATCCCTAGCACATATTCATCTTATAACTGAAATCTGTACTCTTTACCAACATCTCATTTCCCCACCTCCAACCCTTGGTGGTCACCATTCTATTCTCTGCTTTTATTAGTTTGAGTTTTTTAGATTTCACACATAAACAAGATCATACAGTACTTGTCTTTCTGTGTCTGGCTTATTTCACTTAACATAATGTCCTCTAGTGTAATATTGTGATTTATAATAAGAAACGTATATTTGGTCTTCATTTCTGTTCCTAAAACTCTTGGATTTTCCTAAGTGATGAGAGCCAAAGAAATTGTCTTTTGTTATGTTAATGTGGCGACAATTGGAAAGCAGCTAAGGATAGGCTGTTTGCAAGTGGACCCAATCATGTGATTAGAGTGTTGGAACTTCTAGTCCCACCCCCAGACCTCCATGGAGGGGAGGGGGCTGAAGATTGAGTTTAGTCACCAATGGGCAACGATTTAGTTAATCATGCCTATGTAATAAAGCTTCCATAAAAACCCAAAAGGTTGGGGTTCAGAGAGCTTCTGGGTTGCTGAACATGTGGAGATGTGCAGTGAGTGGTGTGCACTCAGAGAGGGCATGGAAGCTCTGTGTCCTTTCCCCACTCCTTACCTGATGCATTTCTTCCATCTTCTTGCTCCTGAGTTATATCCTTTTGTAATACAGCTGTAATCTAGTAAGTAAATTGTTTTCCTGAGTTCTGTGAGATGTTCTAGCAAACTAATTGAATCCAAGGAAGGAGAAAGTAGTGGGAACCTCTGATTTATAGCCAGTCAGAAGCACAGATAACAACCTGGTGTCTGAAGTGTATTTGGGGGAGTCTTGTGGGACTAAGCCCTTTATAACGTGTGTAATCTGATGGTATCTCCATGTAGATAGTGTTAGAACTGAGTTGATTTTTTGGACACTCTGCAGATAGGTGTTTAGAAGTATCCAAATATGATTTCAATATGTATTTCCTCAAAGAATAATGATATTTAGAAACTTTATACACTTATTGGCTTTTGGGTTCTCTTCTTTTGTGGAGTGCTTTTTCAAATCTTTTGTCCATTTTAAAAATGAAGTGTCCTTCTATTTACTTATTGATTTGAGGAGAAATTGCAGAATATACAATCTTTTCAAGAATGAATTGAAAACTTATAAAAGGTGGCCATATACTGGATCATGAAGTGAATTTCATAGAATCCCAAGGAAATGAAAACATACAGAGGTTCTTTTATCAGTATATAGCTGTATTAGAAATCAATATAGAAAGATAAGTAATTCCCACCATGATTGAAATAAATTCAATTAAAAACTACCCATGGGTCAAAAACAAAATTACAATGAATATTAGATAGCACTTCAATGATGATGAATTATACTGATAATAAAGATGATAATAAAATTGTAATGAAAATAGAACATTGCCAAGAACACTAAACCTAAAAACAGAATAAAGAAAATAATAATATGCAATGGGAAATAATCTATTAAACCAAAATCAATCCACTGTTTCAGAGACCTAAGCAGAAAAATGAAGAAATAAAATAGAATAACTATAAGCCATAAAGATGAGAACATTTTTACAAATCCAGCAGGTATTAAGAGAGACAATGAAATGATATCTTAGCCTATTTGGGCTGCTTTAGCAGAATATCATAGACTGGATGGCTTATAAACAGAAACTTACATCTCACAGTTCTAGAGATTGGGAAGTCCAAGATCAAGGATCTGGGATATTCAGTGCCCGGTGAGAACTTGCTTCTGCTTCCTGGTTCATAGATGGCTACCTTTTCTCTATGTCCTCACATGGTAGAAGGAGGCAGGGGAGCCTTCTGGCCTCTTCTTATAAGGGCACTAATCCTATTCATGAGGGCTCCATCCTCATAACTTAATTATCCTTCAAAGACCATATTTCCTAATGCCATTACATTGAGGACTAGGTTTCAACATATTCATTTTGGAGAGACAAAACTCCATGCTATTAAAATGGGAAATTTACGTGAAATTGGCAAATTACAAAAAAAAACTGGTTGAATAATTATGTAACTATTAAATAAATTGAATAAATTATCAAAATTATTTTTCCAAGAAACCTTCGATCCCAGTTGGCTTCATTAAAGAATTATAACAAACAGCTGAGGAAAAAATAAAACCAATTTACACAAACCCTTCCAGGAAACAGAAATAATTGGAACAATCTCCACTATTGTGAGAAATAATGCTTTCCTGTAAGCAGAGGGCATTCTCTCTTCTCATTCTCCCAGCTCAGATAAAAGGAGCTGATTTTAACTCCATTTTTCTTGAAATATTGCTTCAGTGACAGCCTATTCTATAGCATGGCTTTGGAAATATTCTCCATTACCTTGCAACAGCCCTTGGAGAGATAAATTTGGGACACTCTAAAGAAATAAGAAAATGCGAAATTCTGTTCATGCTCTTTCTTATCCCTTATTCTCTCCAGCCTGATGTATTTTTTTTAACTTGAATTTGATATTGAAGTTTCTTGTTCTACAGCCCTAAAGATCATACACCCATTCTGGAATGCCAGGGCAACATAAATACATTGAATTATTAACTTTGATTAATTTTCCATTCTCTATTCAAATTCAGCCAACAAAATATTAAGCCTACTAATAATTGAAACAATTTCCTAAGTCATTTGCTTTGGATATTCTTCCTGTATATAAACAAAAATAAGATAAAATAACCTAATAATTAAAAAATGTATTACCAGGATTCCTACTGAAAGATCTGGTAGAATTAATTGCTTCATCCTGTTTTTAAGCCATTGCAGTTTAAGGAGTAAAATTTAATAATCAACATAAAAATGATTTTCACAGTTATCTAAGGAAATAGTTATAGCTAATAAGGGACTAACATGAAAAGCATTGGTACTATACTACATAACCAATGATAAAAGTAGCGGGCTTTTCAAGTACCTGCTATTATTAATCCCACAGGTTCTGGCAATGAAATCCTTATAATGATGAACAGTCATTGTTAATGAAAATAAAGATTATACTGTACCTTCAACAAGGAAACTATTTATATAATACAAAAGGTTGAATTTAATATAGTCAACGAACACCAGGGGTGGGGTTTGGGTGAGGAGATAGAGGATGGTTTATAAGTAAAATACTATGATTATGTCATTGATTATACAAGTGGCAAGTATTATTTGAGGTGTCAGGTCCCACATAGTGTTCTGGAGTTTCAGGTTGTGTAGCTCTCCATGAATGAAAACAAACAAACAAACAAACAAACAAATTAATAAGGAATAAAAACTAATTCTATTTCTATTAAAATTAGAGCATGAAAATAATATACAAATATTTTTTTAAAGTATACATGATTAATTAGCTTGGGGAAATGGTTTTATTTTAGAATCATGTCATAATCAAAAGAATACAATTCTTTTAGAAGCCTCTGTACAGAGTTATGCTAGTATATGAAATGTAAAATTAGGAAAGCATGCTATTTCAGTGGATGTCTACAATAGATAGTGTAAAGCAATTCTCTCTCTAAGGACTTAAGTGATATTGAATCTATCACCAATTCAGTCATTTGTGACTTAATTAACCAGTTTTATTTTTGTTAGTGTATTAATATGGGCACCTGTTCTTTAGGATTCCGGTTCAATTGTAACTTATTTTGAAATAATAGTTTTGACACATTTTGTGTTAGGCCAGAGTTTTCCTTTATTCTTAGTTCTAGATTATGATATAGATTAATTAAGCAAATTTTATAGACAGGAAAATTATCTGTAGAATCAAACCGTGCATTACATCTATTAATTACATTTCTAATTACTCTGTATTTTACTTGCTTTTATTTAACTGTATCATTATATAGCTGATGACTTTATAAGCTTTTGAATTTTATATTTGAACTATATTGAATATACCCAGAGTGACAAAGACTCAAATTAAGAATCATAACGTGCTTATTTTACAATTAAGAATTCATTTGATTGCTAGACTCATTGATCAGATATAATTAATTGAAGTTGCAGAGTGAGAAAGTAAATTTAAGATTGAAATCCATAAATGCTGCTATTAAGAAGTTACTGTAACATAGTAGGCACTTAATAAATATCCATTGTGTGAACCAATGGCACAAAGTAAAATACTATGATTATGTCATTGATTATACAAGTGGCAATTGATAAAAATTATTTTTCACATGTAGGATAAGTAAAATAATTCACAGATGCCAAATATATATCCATAAATATGCATAATTTAATATTAAAAATGAAAATGTTATAAACGGTTGATTGATATCCTGTTTTCATATTTAAAAATATTAATCCTTTTATACTTTCTCTAATTTGCTATAAAAGAGATATAAAATATAAACTTCAACAACCTGACATTTAAGACCATGTAAGAACACATGCCATAACCTCAGACTGAAAAGTTCATAAGGATTTTGAAGAATGAACTATATCACCTAAAGTATAATTTGCAGAAGGTATAATATATTAAAGCTAGAAGGTTGCTTGACTAAGCATTCAATCCAGGCTGAAAAGTGGTTTGGCAATGGGTCAGCTTCTGGCAATTCAAGTGAGACTTCAATCTTATTACAAGTTCACTTATGGATCTTAGTTCTGGAATATATCCAAAAGCACAATTCCTAAACTAGAATAACTCTAGGTAAAAATAGCCTATCATGTCACTGAACCTGATCCTGCAACCTGCTTAGGAAAACAATCCTCAAAATCTTTTCATGAGCCCAAGTAACTATATCTTATACCATCCTGCTGTGTGAGAATTTCACTGCTATTTTTTCAGGATGCATATATACACTTCCTTTTGAACAAAAAAATGGGCCTTGGTTAGTATCATTTTTTTATCTTTGATAATTCTTCCATTATAAAATCCAATTCCATACAACTTCTTCCATGTTTGATCCATATTGATGACTTATGAATGAAAAGTTCTGGGAATTTAAATAAAGCTTCTGATTTGTGAAATTATGGTTGTAGCAGGAGATGAGAGTCTTCTAAAGATAATAATGCATATTTAAACAAATATTTCTTGAGTAAGTACTATGTTCTAGATATTGATTGTAGTACTCTTTCAATCAAAAACATTTTATTTAAAATACATTATGTGCCAGGTATTCTTGTGGGGTCAGAGATTACGATGGTAAGATAAACTCAATTGCTCCCATAACAGAGAAAAGGTTTACTGGCAGAAGAGAAACAATTAAAAATATCAACGTTTGATAAATGTTTTGGCAGAGAAGTACAGATGTTCCAAGAGTACCTAACAAGACACTCAATTTGATCTAGAGAGATAAAGAAGTCTTTTCAGAGGAAACTGAACCTCAATATGAGTAGAATAGCATTCAAGGCAGAGAAAAATCACATATTTGAAGAATAAGAAGAAAGAGAATTCATGGTGCATTCAAGTGTTTATAAAATTTTTAATCGTATAAAGATGGAAGATTGAAGTTATGAAAAGTACAGGAAATTACATTTTATTTATATTTATATTTATATACTGTCTGTATGATGAACAGTGTTTATCTCCTAGTGAGGAGTTGCCATAGCTTACCATGTGTTATTTGCTATTATAATAGAAAATATACTCTCGCATTTGTATTAATATTTAAAATAATGGTCTATTAAATGATACAAAAGATACATAGATATAAATATACACATACACATGTGTAGATAGGTATATTAATCATGTTAAAATCTCAAGATTAAACAACTAAAAATTTTTTGCCTCTTTGGCCATATTCTTTTTTTTAGTAAAATGCATGATCGTACTTTTATATCAGAACATATGGCTAAAGTTTTTCAATGAAAATTATAATTCATATTTGCAGATATTTTTGGTCTTTTTTAGCTCTCCAGAGATTATTAAGAAAACTTGGGAGACAGTTTAAAAGAAATCCTGGAGTACACATGTTCCAGAGGTTTATAAAATGTGTTTGTATTGTTTCTTATTTGTAGCAGATATCTTAACTAAATCTGAAGCAATGTGAAAGCAAATAGATTTAGCTACCCTCCTTCCCTCTTTTTCTTTTCGAGTGTCTTGTTAGGTACTCCTGGAACATCTGTACTTCTCTGCCAAAACATTTCGCAAACGTTGAAAAGTTACCACAACTTAATTATATGTGGTAACATTAAATGAAAAATATTAAAATAGGACCAAGTATTTTTCAGATGATAAAAATTAGGTAGATGCATCAAGGCAATAGATTATAAGTATAGCTAAACAAGATAGATAACATAGTGCCTTTTATTAGTCAGTGCATAAACAGGGTTTGCTTATTCTTTTTTCATGCTGAAAGCTAAAACCTTTCTCAACCAGAATAGATTTCCACTGCAATAGTGGTTTGTATATTGATAATTTATGCAAGATAGAAATTACATAATGCCTTTATCTAGTCAATAATATGTACAGGGTTTCTATAGAAACTATTATATTGTGGTGTTAGCACTTTATATGATTTAAAAATATTTTTAAAACAAACAGTATATACATCAGTCAAAACCATTTCAGAAGACCACAACAACTTTAATAAAAGAATTTTTCCAGGCCTTTGCTTACCTGTTTATTGTAGCTAAAGATGGTTCTGCTAGCAGTCAGAGAGAGTCCTCACACCATCTTCTCTTAACATGAAGCAATGATAATATTTTCCTTGCAATGTAGATCCATGTGTAGTTCCATTGTCTCAGTATGTGAAAATTGATGTGATATGATTTTTTTCTTTGGTAGTGGTGATATATTTAAATGGAATATTTTGTTGTTGTTGTGTTCTACAACATCAAGTTGTCATTCTTGTGACAAATAGGATTAAACAAAAATTAAATTATTTTCTCTTAATTTTTTGATCTAAGCATAATGCATCATCATAATTGTGGAAATGACTTTAAAAGGTTATTTTAACTCAATATTTGGGGTGCATTTTTGATCAATAATCAAGGAATATCCCTTTTTCCATTCAGATCTCTAAAGTATTAAGTATGTACTACCTATAAGTCAGTGAATGAAAGGTTCAGATTTCGAAGATACAAGATCCCAGTCCAAAGGGTTGTTTTCTTTTTTAATTAAGTTAATTTTACATGACAATCAGATATTACCAGCTTTAGTTTCCAGCCCTGCCTCAACCATTGTACCATTTCAATGATCCAGGGAAAGCTTCAAGACATGCATCACCCTATGACTCCCCTCTCCTCCCTCTTAGAGCAGTTCTTAAGAGGAGATTTGCCCATGGTCAAGCACTATAAAAGTGAATTTGTGACCTCTCTTCTCCATTGAGGTCACCTGTCTTTTATTTTAACCCTAAAAATGTTCAACAATGACATCTAATTTTATCTTTTTTTCTTTCTTATTTTAAGATCAAGAAGTTTCTGCTATTTACCAAAAAGATATTTCGAAGTAACAAGCTAGAAGTTTCTGATGATACACCATTGAACGCAAAGAAACATCCTACACTGCACCTCTTTTCCTTATTATAACTTCCGTAAATGATCCTGTATACTGGTATGGATTAAGCCTGTTCTAATAGGCTGACAACTTGTATTCACAGAAAATTCATATTCACAGAGCCAGTTGGAAAAGGAAAGCCCTATTCCAGTTTCAAAATCTCAGGTACATGTCAAAGAATGTACATTTAAAGATTTTCCTTAATAACTTGGTCAATAACATTAGTCAACAGCATGACAGACAATGAGAGTTCATTCATTCGTTGATCTATTTATTCAATATTGTCGTGAGCAAGGAAAGTGGCTAGTAAAATAACACCATTTGACACATTTGTGTCTTTCCACAGTGCCAAGTTCATTGAGTGGTACCTTCTATACACCAATCAGGTACCCACGCAGGTTAACACACAACACACAGAGGGAAGGTACAGACTGTCACATGACAGAGCCAAGGGATGAAAGTTCTTAGCGCCTCCTAAACGAGCTCTGTTGACTGGCAGTGCGAAGAGCTGAGCATCG
>NW_006431043.1:56443-62221 GCF_000325575.1 Pteropus alecto | reverse complement strand
CAGAGCACTTGTCTGCGATGCTCTGGAGTCAGGCTTGAGCATCATCTGTCTCAGGTGTTCAGCTTATATGGACCTTACAAGATGGGATGCTTATGCTTATCGGCCCCTGCAATTGCGGGCTTATCCAGAACAGTCCTGGCTGATGTTTCTGTGGTTTGGGGCATTCTGGTCACACCCTCAGGGCATCCCCATTATGTGCCAGTTGACATGAGTCAGATTGTCTTTTCCAAATGTAATCAGGTTCCTAATAGCATCCCAAGCCTTTAACAGTAATATTTCTGTTTCTGTTCATGATTGTTTTAGTTGTCGTACAATTGTATCTCACAATGCAAGTAAGTGTCTTGAGTATGTCTACCTTATGATTTATATTATATTTGAATTCCTTGTTGTATTCTTCCATGTCTGATATATGTGTTAAAATTTGGTGTTCTTGTGTTAATACCTGTGATATTTTCCTTGTACCTTTCGTATTCCCTTATGTGCAGTATTAACTGTATGTTCAAGGTCAAATAATTTGGTCTTGATCTCTTGTATTTCTGCTTCTTGTATGCCAGCAATAAAGAAGTTAGTAATTATTCCTAGTCCTGCTAGTATTTGTAGTGGTTTTCTTAATGCTATTTTATCTAGAGGTGGTAGATCAGGTAATATTAGAGGTTTAAAGCTTTTAAATCTTTACATTGGGGTATCACTTTAGTTACTTCAAATTGTTCCTTATGAAATGAAATCTGTACCTTTCTAGGTATGTGTTGGTATATGATCCCCACAGGATTGGTTAGTATACGTTCAAATCATTAGGTGTTAAAAGTTTTTGTGCTGGCCTAGTTATTCCATTTGTCCACTATGGTTTCCAATGTGCTGTCCTCAGGCATATTGTGGCATTAAAGCATCCTCTCTGAATTATACAGGGTCCTGGTGAACTGTCCTTAAAGTGGCATTCTTCCCAAGATAACTTTTTTACTGTGAATATTGATAACCTAGTGTCTATTCCCATTATGATATATTGGCTATTGCACTGACCATGTAGTTAATGTCCATTGATCTCCTCTAGGCATTATCGTAACAAAATAGTATGATCCAAATCCCTGATCTATCTATTGCTATCAAATATTCTGGGTTCAATCTTGCTCCTAGTGTCCTCCACCATCTTATTCCTTTGCTCTGTATGGTGTTTTCTTTAAGTATGCCTGGGTAGTTGTATTGTATATAATCAGCAAATCTATGTTGGCATACTGCCAACATCAAGGGTTTTTCTGTATAATTCTGACTCTATATATTCCTTTAGGTATGTTGCATTGTAAGTTTTGTTATGTGGTTGGAGTAAAAATATTTGCAATTTTGATATGTATAGTCTTAGTACTCTGGGTGATGACGCTATAAATTCTGTGTATAGTCTGAATAGATATAAGCATGTGAATATGAATCCATAATGAATGTTAAAATTAAGTATTCTATTTTTCTCTCATGGTTCTGTGACTATTTTCTATGGATATTTTACCCATGGTGCATTTGATCATCAATCTGAGATGTTTTGATTTTTAGGTGTTTTATATGTGGTCACATAATATGTTATGAAGGGTATCATGAAAGATCTTTTCATCCTTCGTGCTTCCTGATACCTTGCTATTCTTGTGATGTTCCACCAAATAGCATTTTTGTCTACGATAATATATTTCCTGAGTAGATTTTTCCAATCTTTTATTATGTATAGTCCTTTATCTATTACTAATATATTCCAAAATCCCTGTACTCTTAGTATATTACTGAATGCACTTACATTAAAATGAGTATCATTATACCATAGTGTAAATATAGCTTTGCATGGACCTAGCTGCTTCGCAGTAACTCAAGGCCTACATATGGTTGTATATGTAGGCCTTGAGTTACTGCGGTGTTTTTTGTATTAGTCCATCTCAGTATATTACTAGTTTATAAATTATATGTGGAGGCGAGATCTAGTCTTCTGGTGTAATATGTACCTTCTCCATCTGCTGTTATGTCTGTCCAATGTAATTGTTCTAAACTTATGTTAAAACAAGTTAATATGGGTTCTACCTTGATATACTAATTATTGTTCATTGTTTTGCATTTGTTTGAGCTTCCTCCAATATTTTTCCTATCGTTTCTTGTGTTACACTTTCTGTGATCCCAGCATGCATGAATATCTGTACTGAGAACAGTGTTTCTATGTCCAATCTGTTCTGCTCATTGTCTTTTTCTGTTCTGGTAACAGTTCTACATGTGCATAAGTGTCTGTTAATATTAGTGCTGGTATTTTCTTTTGCCAATTCAGCTCTGTTGGTGCTAGTTTCTCTGGTTTCTTATCAAAGTATTGTTCTGGTGTTAAATACTCCTCTAGTTTTGAATATATTATTTTATCATGAACTGTGCATATTCCTAGGCAAAAATTTCCAAATATTGGGAAATTAGGAAACCAGTTAGTCTATATTTATATGTTATTCTCTTGTCTGCTATAGTTACATTATATTTTTCATAAAACATAGGTATCTTACCCTTTGGTGATGCAAATTTAAATAATGGTGCCTGATACTATGATATAGGTGTATTTGTTATAGTGGGTGTTGTTGTGTTATCTGTGACTATAGTGGATGTGATAGCTTCATCTTCTTCCTCATCTCCTTCTCCATTAACTTCCTCATAAACCTGATCTTCTATGTTTAATACTGGTTGATACCAGAATAGGTATGTTAGTTTGGTCAATGAAGTATAGGATGCTGTCAGCAACTCCATACATGGTAGATTTGCTGAAGTCACATAAGGTTGTATCTGAGGTATAAATATTAGGGTCCTGATATTTTTTTCTATTTTTGAAATATTAAGCTCTATATGTTTTTCCAAAAGGCCTTCAACTAATTGTTCTGAATTAATTATGAATGCTAACTATTGATTAGATATGTTAGTGAATTTAGGATTACATATGCATGTAAATTGTTTGGTGCATTTTATCGTGTCCGTGTCGCAATCTTGCAATGAGAAATTGGTGTATCTAGCATGCCACAAATGTGCATGCTGTATGTGAGCACAGTGAGTTTGTTGGCAGGTAGAGGGTCTAGTGGCATATCTGCAAAAAGATCTAAGTGATGCCGTAAGCTGTCTATAAGTAAATTCATTATAGCAAGTAGGTAATATTTGTTCGTACAGAGTGATAGTCTCTACAAGCTGATAAATAAGTATAAAAAACCATTCCTGAGTATAATTGTAGTGCGTAATAGTTACATTAGGGATTTCTGGTTCTGTCCATTTCTTTGTTGTGCATATTCCTAATGTTATATGAGCTTTTGTAGTAGCACTTGTAGCACTGTGTGTCCAAGTATTCCTCCAAATCAGAAGTGTAAGAACCAAGAAGGTCTTGTAATAGTGGTGTGCAAAATGGGTGTGGGGGTTGTACATTTTTAAGGTTCAGTGGTCTTGGTAATCCTGTGACTCTCTAGTGGCTTCATTTGTCAGGCAATAAAAATAATAGTTCAGTACATGTCCTAGTATTATTACATCTCTAGGTGTACCATGTTCAGCTAGTCCCTGAATGGGACTAGAGATGTAATAGCTGTTGCTATTTTGCATAGTATCCCTCCATTATAACTTCTAGCTTCTCCCTGTGTGACTAAGGCTGGTCTTATGTACCAGAGTTGATCTCCTATGGGTGGGAAGTTTAATTCCTCATCTGAGGATTCTACAGTTGGGTCCTTATACCAATGTGATTGTAGGCTATAGGTAGTGTCCCCAGGCAAATTGTCAAAGTTCCCAAAGTACTTTCCAAATTCTGAGTATAGTAAGAGTATTGTCTGCTCCAAATGGTGTCTGGTGTGTAGTTGCTCAATGCAGCCAGGGAAGACTCACTGTTAGAAGAATTAGAGTCCCAGGGTTCAGGTGTAGGAATGAGTTCTTTCCAAGGTCTAGGTCTGATGATTCCAATGGGAGGCAAAGTTACTATGATGCAAGGTGGAACTTCTGGTTTATCCATTAGCGCTCTGGTCAATGAGTGTCTGAAGATAATTCATCCTGCTGGTTCGTTGTCTTCTCGTCTGATGGGGTTTCTGTCTCTTCAAGGGCTGTGTTTAGGTTCCTTCTCATCAATATCACTCCAGTTCTCCTTGTGGCAAGACAAGTCTGGTGTTGAATGAGTAGTTTCAGCCTTCCTCTTATAAATCCAGGTTGCTATTGGGAGACTGGGTCTATTTGGAAAATGTAGTAGAAATGATGAAATCAATGTAGTTAGTTAGCAAATAGCAAGCATGAGGGGTGGTATTATTGGTAAGATGTTCCAGTTAAGATAAGAATGGCAAAGAAGATATTTAGCAAAATAGTGCAAAGCAACTCAGTCAAAGTGATTGGCGTCATCATGGTAATTTGAGCCCTGTTCTAATTCTAGCTTCATATACAATGTGCCTGACACAAATGTATGAGATCAGAATGGCAAGAAATCCTGTGAATATGTGTGCTACAACAATGCACTTGTAATCAAATGCATGTCCTGTTGTGGTGGGGTATACATGCCAATATGTGTATAAATCCCAAAGCTACTAGAATTAGTGCTGCCAAGCTATAAACGCTCAAAGATGTTTTTATAAATCTTTTATTTTGGTGAGGTATTTGTGGCTTTATGTAGTTCCAATTTTCCTTTATCTCCTGTGGTCCAGTAAGTATTACTATCTCCACGAGAAAGAATTTCCTGTTGGAAAACAATAGAATTGTCCCTATTTTTAATAAATACTTTGTAAGGTATTTGATTTCTTGAAGGCAGTGAATGGTACCTTTCTATCTTTATATTTTGAGGTGTAATTTTATCATGAGGTGCAGGTTTGTGTAATCAGATTCTTTGATTTAGCTCAAAACATGCTATATCTAATTCTTGTAGAAAATTTCCAGTCTTTTCTATTGATTCTAAATGTCTTTTCAATAACCCATTAAATCTTTCAATATATCCAGCAGCTGTAGGGCTATGTGTCAAATGAAAATCTCACTAAATATCCTTTTCTTTAGCATAATCCTGTGTATATCTAGCTGTGAAGTGTGTTCCCTGATCTGATTCTATTATTTTAGGTGCTCCAGAATGTGCTAACCAATTATCCAATGCTCTACAGGCTGCGTGTGCTGTTAGGTTTCCTGTAGCTGTAGCTATGCCTATTCCTGAATAAATGTCCACTATTGTACATGCGTATTTCTGTGGATGTTTATTGTTTAAGGGTCCAATAAAACCTATTTGTAGCATAAAATTGAATATATTAGGTTTTTATGTTGTCGTGAGGAGTCTCAATTCATATTTATCTAAGTGTGTCTTAATGTGGGACAATTATCAATTGCCCCTTAAATCTCATGCCATGTTATCTTTATGCTCTTCTCTGTAGCCCATTTGTATAGTGAACATTTTCCTATTTGTCCTATTGTTTTATGTATGTTTAAAATATCTTCTCTAGTCCATATGTGGTCTAATCCTTTATCTATCTTCCATTTGTCATTTTCCTTTTTTAATTTAACGGGTGGTACTATAGGCATATCCCAAGCTCCTAGTGTTGATCTTTCTAATCTTAGTCTAATAGGTTTGATATTCTTTATTAATACATCTACCACATTATTATACTGAGTAGCCTTACTATTATCTTTCCTATGCGTTAATACATGTATTACTGAAATTCTTATCTTTTTACTGGCTTCATCTAATTCTTTCTAATATTCTGCTAACCATACCTCCTTTCTATTCATCTTCCAACTTGTATTCTTCCATTTTCCAGACCATAGGGCTATACCATTTGCTACTGCATA
>NW_006431043.1:46956-56423 GCF_000325575.1 Pteropus alecto | reverse complement strand
ACACACACACACACACACACACACACACACACACACACACACACACACACACATGTTTCTGTTTTTCCTTTAGTGACTGTCTTTATGCTAACATCATGGTAATCAGTTCAGCATGCTGTGCTGATTTGGACTTACCCTTCTCCCTCAGAGTCATATGGTCCTTGAGTCTTAGGGCTACAGCTGTCCATTCTGTCCTACCAGAGGTCATGGAGGCCGATCCATCTGTAAACCAGGCATTGGTGAGATCCTTGGACCAATAGGGGCCCCATTTCCCAATGTTATGGGCATGGATGTTCTCTCTCACCTCTGGTGAATGCCCTATCTCTACCTTCGTTAGCTCCTCGATGAGGGCTCCTGGTTTGACCTCGGTGCTTGACATTTCTGCCCTGGACATACCATTTCCATGCCAGGAGTCTAGGATCAATTTCTATACCTGCCAATTCTTCTGGAGTCATCTTTATCCATCGTAGGACTGGTAAATGACATCTGATGATAATGAGTGAGTCTCCTGTTATTGGTTCTGCATGTCTTAAAGCTTCATAAGTTAGTCATATATGCTTAAAAAAAGAATACTCGTTAGAGTTTGAAAATTTGGTGGTCCAGAATCCTACTGACATAAATGTTAGATCCTTAGTATCTTTGTTCCATGTGCCATAATCTTGTGTAGATAATATATCTAATCTTAATTTATATTCTTTAGTAGGATAATGTCATATGCTGAATGTCTGAATGTATTCTTTAACTAACTGTAATGCCTTCTCTTGCTTTTCTCCCCATACAAAATCTTCTGCCTTCCTAGTCTCTAAGTATATAGGTTTTAAAATGACTGTTAAGAATGATATGCACTGACTCCATTATCCAAAAAGTCCGATTAGTCTTTGTGTCTTTTATTTATTTTTAGATGCCGCTAACTATTTAATCTTATCTAGTACAAGGGTGGAGATTTTGTGAGTTGAACGACCTAATTAGATGACCATGAAATGCCTAAAAACCTTGCTTCACGGAGGGTCCAATTGTTTTGTCCATATTAATTGTCCATCCCCTGTCCCTTAAATTTTGGATTAGCTTTTCCTTTTCTACTTGTAATATATCCTTATCATTGTTTGCCATAATTATGTCATCTATGTGTGATATTATGAGGCTTTTGTATTGTGTAGTATCTATGAGTGTAGTTAGTATCAAATGTGCTATTACTGGACTATTTACATATCCCTGTGGAAGTCTTTTAAACCTATATTGTCTTCCTTCCCATGAGAAAGTAGTATATTCTCTTGAATTGGGTGTATCGACATTGCAAGGAACATGTCTGACATATCTATGTTTGCTTGTGTTATTTTGTTAGCTATCTCTTCAACATCTGGAAGAACACTTGGTGGTTGTAGTGATTCCTTATTTAGGTTTCTAAAATCTACTGTTAATCTGTATGAGCCATTAGGTTTTAATACTGGCCATACTGGGATATTATATAAAGTTGATCTAGCTATTTCTATATCTTCTTTCAATAGTTTTTATATTTTCTTAGTAATTTCAGCATGTAAATACTTTAGAGGGTATTGTTTACTATATGTTCGTTTTTCAGATTGTGGCAATTCTATAAACTCAATCTTTACTTGTGCTAGATTGCATATTTTGTTATTTTTAATATTTTCAATGGTCACTATATATTATATAATTTTGGTATAAGATCCATTCCAATTACATTTTCTAAATTTGGGTCTGCATAAAATTTATGTACTACTGGTTCTTTATCATACAATAGTATTTTATCAAAGACTGGTGATCCATGTGATACATAATTTCTTAATCCTGTTATTGATATTCCTTTGCCTGTTTTAGCATGATATTGGATTATTGATATTTGTGGTCCTGTATGTATCTAATGAAAAGGTATAGTTTAATTTGACATGTTTAAATTGTGCTGTCAGTTGTATAAATGGTCTTATCTCTGGGCAGCCTAATTAAGATAATCCGAGTCTGTACTAGTTTTTTTGAAAACATTTTCTAGTAAAGTTTGTAGTTTGTTGTTGCTGTCTAGTCTGAAATTTGGATTAAAATTATTTTGCCTCGTTAGTCCACCTATATTTCTTGGTGGCCCCTTGTTCTGTTGTCTCTGATTGTACTGAGGGCTAAAGTTTGGACTGTTTGTGAATCTAGGTTTAAATTCTGAATTGAACAGTCTAAATGGTTTAAATCCAAATCTTGGCCCTGGATTATAATTTCTTGAGTTTTGGTTGTTAAGTCTCTTTCTCTGTACACTGAATGTGAATAATTTCTTAGCATTAAATGTTATTTTATTAGTGCCCTGTAATTCTGCATTTAGTCTGATTACTTGTAGCATGTCCTGCATTATCTGTGCTGCTGCTAGTGCACTTGAATACAGCAGTTAAAGATGATCAGCGATTAATATCACTCTCTTAAACTCATTAGTAGCTGGCACCTGAAATGGGGTGGTGTATCATTCTTGCTGGGCAGACCAAGGCCAATATAGCTAATTTTCTAATTATTTTTTTGTGTCTGGTCTAAGTTATTCCATTTTAAAGTGTCTCCAGATTTTGTGGGATCTATATATGCATGTACTCTTCCCCAGGCTCTTGATATCCAATCTCATAATGTTTCTATTCTCTCTGGAGCTGCCTGTGTCATTAGCGTTATGCTTTCATTTAATAATGAGTTTTCAGTTAAACTACTAATTTGATTCATCTCGGCTCCTGTTAATTGCATAATATTTGCTCCTAAATCTCATATTTGTAGAAGCCATTCTATATCTGTCTTTTCTTTCTGACAGAAGTCTGTCCTTATTTTCTGTAATTCTGCCCTAGTATATTCTGTTATTTCTATTACTTGTCTATGCTGCCCTTGTCCATGGTTATAATCTACTACTATTTTCTGAGTATAGATGGTCTAGCATAATAAATTCCCCTCCTCCTAAGGATTATCACTGTCTACTGGGTCCTCTGGATGGAGATCTTGAGGCCAGATCTTAGGATCTGTGGGCCTTTTTCCTTTTGCAGAGGCTGGCACTCTTTTTGCTAAATTTTTGCATCTATTTCTATCCTCATCTATCTGACAAGTGGTTCTCAGCAGTATTGTTAGTATCTCCTTTTTCTCAGCCTTGGTCAATAAGGGA
Source organism: Pteropus alecto (assembly GCF_000325575.1). NCBI lineage: Eukaryota > Metazoa > Chordata > Mammalia > Chiroptera > Pteropodidae > Pteropus > Pteropus alecto. The sequence goes on along the minus strand of NW_006431043.1, from coordinate 53,296 downwards.
TTAACATTCCTAGGATTTTTCCGATCTATTTTCACATCTTCTATTGTCTTGGTAGGTACCCTCTGCCTTACAATCTCTTTCACAGGGCGGCAAGGATCTTCTACTTGTAAATTTGCCTGCGGCTTCTTTTTTAGCATCTTAAATAAATTGAACGTTGTTTATGCTAGCTTTGCTGCTATTTTATACAATCAATAGACCTTTTGTTTTTTTCCATCCCACTGTAGCCAATTATATGTTGTTAAATTTTGTCTCAGTTCAAATTCTGGTCTCTCTGCTTATTGAAATATCGGTTTTGCTATTATATAATCTCTGATAAGGTAGTTTGCTGTTAATTCTCCCAAAAGATTTAATGTTAATTTTATTATTTACTGTTTTGACTAAGGAATATTGCAATACTTTAGTTAGTTGAGTCCGTGGATTCGATAACTCTGACAATGGTATTGCAAATTCAATTTTTAATTATTTCATCAGATCCACTGCTTGATTTAGGACATTTCCCAGCCACTGAGATTAAGGGTTGTCGGCCCCTGTAGTCTACTGCCTCAGGAGTATTGATCCTGTCAGTAGGAGGCCTGGATAGATCTTTAAGTGCCTACCACACCAATTGTCACAAGCAAGGAAAGCAGCTACTGTAGTAACACCCTTGGACACGTTTGTGTCTTTCCACAGTGCCAGGTTTATTGAGTGGAACCTTCTCAGATATACCAATCAGGGTACGCAGGTTAACACACAACATACAGACGTGGAAGTACAGAGTCTCAGGCGACAGAGCCAAGGGATGAAAGTTCTTAGCACCTCCCAAGTGAGCTCTGTTGACTGGCAGCAAAGAAAGCTGCGTGTCAGTCCTAAGCCAGTGGCTACAACGGGCAGAATGTCAGAGCCTTCGGCTCTCAGCACACCTGTCCGTGATGCTCTCGGGTCAGGCTTGAGCATCGTCTGTCTCAGGTGTTCAGCTTCTATGGTCCTTACAAGGTGGGATGCTTATGCTTATTTGCCCCTGCAGTTGCGGGCTTATCCAGGACAGTCCTGGGTGATGTTTCTGTGGTTTTGGGCGATCTGGTCACACCCTAAAGGAATCCCTATCATGTGCCAGTTGACATTACTGTCATGGCTCCTGTGGAATCCATTTTGTAAAGCCCAAGAAGTCCTCAGTTCTTTTTGCTCTGTACAAATAGATACTTATCATTTGCTTGAAATACAAAAACTTCAGTTTTTAAAGACTGAGGTTAAAAGCTCCGCCCTCTATGAGCTCTGGGTATAGTACCATTGTGACTTAATTCTTTAAAAAAATTAGAATTTTACCTATAAGGAGGTTTGTGTTTACATAGAGATTTACAAATTGTAGTCTTGGCTATTTTCTATTATTAGTATTTGGATCACAATTTGGATTCTATTATTCATTCGTTAAATAACTAAAATTATCAAAGTCTTGCTATAAGCTCTGTACTATGGGAATACAGAGAAGAAAAAGTTGTCGCTAGATTTCACAAATGTTTATAAAATACAGAAGTATTAACAAATATATATATATATGTATATATATATATACACCATCCTATGATAAAAATGTGTAACAATGGGTTAGAAATCCACAGATCTAGCCATTAAATCAAATCGGGAGTTTAAAGAAAGGTGTCAGTAACGGATAAAATTTTGGTTAAAATGTGTAGCAATTATCCAGCTGGAAAATACGGTTGAGGGAATCCTGATTAGGATCACTTTTTTTGTAGAAGCGTGAAAAGCCAGATAACTTTAATATACAGTTACACGCTGCTTAACGTGGGGATGGTTCTGAGAAATGTGAAATGTGTAGTTAGGCAATTTCGTTGTGCAAATATCATAGGGTGCTCTTACACAACTCAGAAGATATAACCTACCACTGTAATTGCATGTGCTATACTTTTATACAACTGGCACACAGTAGGTTTGTTTATACTGGCATCACCACAAACATGGGAGGAATTGCAGTGTAAGCCCTGACAGTTGGTTTTTCTTTTTGTAATGCAAGTGCCTGACTTAAGCTTTGATTGCTGAGGCAGTCATTTCAAAGAAGCATCCACAAAGAGGCTATGGAATAAACACATTGCCAGCCTCACAGCTAAATAAAGAACCAGGAAGCATGCTAGTGTGGGCCACCTCACCCCCTCATCCACCCTGAGGCTCCTTTGTTTTGGAACTCTGGTTGATTTAGATAACTGACCATTTGGATAACTTGTTTTCCTCTTCCTGAGCTTTGAATTCCTGCTCTTGCATTTTAAATTCACTAATAAGGAGTCAGCCTTTGAAATTCTAGGTCCCTACCCTCCAGCCCAATAAAAAACGGGCCCCCAGCTCCTTGGTAGCCCTCCCTCTTTCTCTCTCTTTCTACTTGCCACCTCACAGTGTGCCCCACACATGCCTTGTGAGCTCCAGGGCTTATAAGTAATAAATAAACTTTTTTTTTTCTTTTTTTTAGGCGAGACAACCCTTGGTTGACCTCACAGATAGCAAGGACCTTGTCAGCTTACAATCCCTTATTTTTTATTTTTTACGCCTACAGCACCTGGTCTTCCTAGGTGGTCTCCCATCCAAGTACTAACCAGGCCTGACTCTGCTTAGCTTCCGAGATCAGACAGGATCGGGCTTGTTCAGGGTGGCATGGCCGTAGACAAACTTTTTTCTTTCCAAGTTTCCTAACGGTTACTGCTGAAGGGTGTCTTGCAATATTAACAAAAACCCCAAGGACCAGTCCAGTCTTAACAATGGTTTAGAAAGGGGAGCTGTCTGTGGGAAGCTCACAGGCCTGGCTGAGTGTCCCCAGGTGTTTCTATCATGACTATGGAAAGGCTGAGATGTCACAAAACAGTAATGGTTTGCATTTCCTTATGACTTTACTGTGGCAGCTGCTATGTCACTGAGTGATCAAATTTTTCAGCTCCATTATAATGTTATAGGACCACTGTCTTTTATGTGGTCCATGCTTGACCGAACTGTCTTTATGCAGGGTATGACTGCATCATAATACAGCTAGATAGATAGGAGAGTGTTTTGGTCACATGATGGAAGATAAGGATGCAGCCGTAAAGGGCAGATCATGAGAGATCTGTGCAACAGACCAAGTGATTTCTTCTGAAGGATTTCAAGAGATAGGGACAGATTTCTTTGTTTATGATATAAATGATTGGTAAATGGCAGAACTGGTGACAGGGGACAGTTAGGAAAAGCATTACTGTAACTCAGGGAAATTATGCAGGCTTAAATAAGCTAATGACAAAGAAAATACCAAGGTGTAGATCACTCTGAGTTTTATAAAATTCAAAGCATAGCAACGCATATTTGTCTCTTTTTTTCCCACTTTCTTTTGCTTCTGGAGATCCACTCTCAAATAAATTACCTGAAACCAAGTCCTTGTCTCAGAATCTGCTTTTGAGGAAACCCACAGGAGCTGTCTTAACATTCTTCATGTCAAACATTCTGTCTGGCTAAGAACCAATGAATGTCTTATTTCAGTTGCACAGCAAAAAATAAGTTATCAGCATAATACCACCCAATACTATACACATACACCAACCTATCTGCTTTTCAAATCATGTACTCTGTCTTTTTTTTATTGCAAGAATGGGGTCTCCCTTCTATCTAGTGCCAACTGCTTCATTTAACCACTGGAACTTATTTTCTATTGTCTAGTTAAGGACTTTGCTTTTGCAGTTATCTCTTACTCTTTATTCAGCATTATTTGGAATTCTATATATTATCATTACTATTAAAACATCTATGATTTTTTTTATCTAATGGGGAAAAGGAAAATCTTTCTTGACTTTGCATCCTTTTCAGCTGTGTTCCTTCCCCTCCATCCCACTTAACAGAAAAGTTCTTGTATGTTATTTGTACTGTTCTCTTCATTTCCTTGGTTCTACTCACTCTAGAACGCACTCCTATAAGACTTGGATTCCCAGGTCTTATGCTACCGAAATCATTTTTATTAGTTACCCAATGACTTCTGCATTAAGAAAGTCAAAGGAGAATTTTAAATTCTCATCCCATTCAAACCTACAATAGCATGTGACATTTGACCACTGTTTTTCTTCATAGCACTTACTAATATTTGACATTTTATTGGTATATATTTATTTGGTTTATGTTCTCCCACTAGAAGGTAGGCTACATGAGGGCAAAAACTATGTATTTTTTTTTTTAGTTTACTATTTAATCCCTAGTGCTTAGGACAGAACCTAGTACCATTACTAAATAAATCAATAAACAAATGATTGAACCTATACAATGTTAATGGTATAGGAAGCTACAAGAATGTTAACTTTGGGTATTTCATGATGTTAAAGAAAATGCCACCTCGTCATCTTAGGTATCATTAAAATCAGATGTAGAAAAATTATGCTTTCCTTATCTTTAAGCAAATTGAATTTCTTGAAATGTTTAACAAAACATCAGATACTTTTCAGAATTGGAAATTCTAAAAGAGCAAAATCATTTTAGTAGACTTTTAAATTAAGATTTGGTGGTTTTGTGTATCTTAACAGAAAATTTAAACATGATAAAGGGGAGCATATTTCTTAGGTCATTTTATCATCATTTTAAGGTGATGAGGCTGGAAAGAATAACCTGTATCACAGGCCAACATATGTAAAAGCTCAATCACAATAGGCTAATTAATAGCATTTCTACAAAAGAAATAAGGCAAACCATATGTTTATTTTAAAAATGTATTTAGATTTACTGTCCGAATCGCTTTAGTGGCTGACTGATTGCTATATGATTCAAGGAATAGCGGCATAGACTCAGTTGCCTGTCTTCCAAAATGTCTATTCAACAAGTATGTATTTTTAAAAAGTTAGCGAAAAGTATCAACTGTTAACTTATATAGAATGTTCATAATTTGAAGTCAACAGGCATTTGGAAGTCAGCCAAAGTTCCTAGCTGTGATTTGAAGAAAACCAAGAAGCAAGAAAGCAAATGCATTTCTTATCAAGTCTTGACAAAATCTGTTTCCTAATTTTCATTTTTCTCAATCAGCTGCTGAAGGCACTCATTTTCATCTCCTTGATTAGATGCTGTAGTGACTGATTACTGGATTTAATAGTTCTTTTTAATGGAACATCGTCATTTGCTTTTCTATGATTACCTTAAAATACCACATATCACCCATTCATTGTTGTTTTTTTTTTTCTGTTTCTTTTCTTAAATTGTTAGTTCCTTATTTATTTCCCGTTTTTTCTCTATGTATTCCAGCTCCAACCACCAAGCCCCTGATTTCTGCCAAACCACTCAGGTTGCCCAAAGTAATCTCACATTGAGCATTCCCTCGTCATTTAGTTAAGCTTATGTTAAATCCATCTTGGGCCATAAAACCTTTCACTAACTTACAGGAAGCAGTGATAAGATATCTAAAAGCAACTCATAAGCTTTACTACTATTTAATGTCTTTTTAATTTAGAAATGATGAAAAGAAAGAAATTATGTTATTTCTCCCTGATACCGAGATTTTTTTCTATTCACAGTAATAATAATAGCTCACATTTTTTTTTTATGCTATTACTGGATTCTATAAAGTTCTGTGAGGTAGATAGGCTTGGGATCATTTTCTTTTTCAGAAGAAGAATATGCTGGTCTTAAGGAGTATAGAACAAAATTTTATTACTTATTAATAATAGTCTTTCCACCAGACCATATTAATAATCGAAATAACATCATAAATGATAACTTTCTTTGAATCATTGAATTTATTATTATTTGATATTTCCTGAGACTATGCAATATACATGATACTAGAGAGTTTTTTTATGATATACTGTTTTAGTTTTTAATTGTTAAACACCATTTCTTTAAAAATAGTCTCATCTAAATAATGTTAAACTTTCACATGTTGATGACATTTTCTAATTATAAAAATTATATCCTGAATAAATTTGAGCCTTATTAATAATTTAATATTCCATGGTCATGCAATCTCCAATTGAAATTAAAATATCTAATAACTGTGCCTCATTTCTGAATTGAAGTCTTTCACTGATATTTGTATAGTAAGTATCATTTTACAGAAAATGCAAACTTAAAGCATATTAGTAGTTATAATGAAAACCTCTACGTGGTCTGTAATATAACATAACTACATTTTTATAATGACTTTGTCAGGTTTAAGACTCATTTATAGATTACTCCGCTTTCAGTTGTCAAAATTGAATCTCATAGCAGTGCTGACTGGTGAGTAAGCAAATATTAGCAAAGTTTTAAACATGAAGTGGCTGAGGTTCTGAAAGGTTAGGTAACTTGCCTAAGGTTACAGAGCAAGCATGAAAATACAAAAAAAATGAAAACCAGATTTCTGACCCATAGGCTCAACACT
>NW_006431043.1:36501-46926 GCF_000325575.1 Pteropus alecto | reverse complement strand
TGCCAGAAGGGATTTCTATGTTAATTATTTCCATATCTCTAGCTTTATAGATGAGTAATGTGGATCTGGATGAGATAGATGCCTTGCCCTTTCCTTCTCTCAGTCTCTCCCATATGTTAAAATCAATCATTTGGAAGCTTGTTTTTTCCTCCCTTTGCATATTATTTTTTAATGTTCATCAGTTTCTTTGAACATTTTTTTTCATATTTTTGGACTCAGTAGTATTAAATCTTATTTTCTTTATTCTTCCCCTTTCAATTTCCCGTCTTTGTAGCCATCATTGTCTTCCTTTTCTCCTTCTTACTCTTCTACTATACATTATAATATTCTTTTTTATTCGGATCTAGTTAATCTTTGGTTGCTACCTGAAACATAAACTGTGTATCTGTTTCTCTTATTAAATCTACTAAACCTGAATTATTTCTTGAATTTCTTAAGCTAGTTTTAATTTGGTTAAGAGAAAAAGTAGTATTTTATTAAAAAGAAAAATGACAACTGCAACATTTTGCTTTAATAAATTCAAGTTTTCATTAAAGTACAGCAAGCATACAAGAAAGTATGCAAGTCATAAGTTACAGATTAATTAATTTTCACAAAATAAAAGCACCCATGTGACTAGCATACTGAAGAAGAAATTTAACATCATTAAAAATGATGGGATTTTAATTGGGATTATATTGAATCTGTGACTCAGTGTGGAAAGATTAAAAATATTGAATTTTCCAATCCATAAAAGCATTATACCATTCCAATTGTTCATGTCTCCATTAATATTTCTGAACAATTTTCTACAGTTTACTGTGTACAGACCTTGCACATCTTTCATTAAACTTATACTTGGAGTTTGATATTCTTTGATGCCGTCGTAAGTGGTATTTCATAGTAATGTGATTTTTAAATTACTTGTTTGTGGTCTCTAGAATTACGCTTGATTCTTTTTTCTTAGGTTTGCACTCAGTAATCTTGCTAAATTGACTAACACACTAACCATAGATTATTTCTAGATAGTATAGATAGATAATGATACAATCTGTGAATAATGGCAGTTTCATTCCTTCCTTTCCAATCCTAATGCTTTTGTTTTCATCTTTTACTTGCATTGTGACCCTGGTTAAGGACATCCCTAAAATGCTGAGTCAAACTGGTGACAGCAAGCATATTTGTCTGTTCCTGATCTCAAGGAGGTAAGTTTTCATTATTTCACCACTAATCATTATATTTGCTTCAGATTTCTAAGGGTTTTTTTTTTTTTTTTTTTTTAAATAGTAAATTTTGTCTAGTGGCGTTTTTGCATACTTTAGGATAACCATATGATTTTATTCATTTGTTCTATTAACGCTGCTTGATTTCCAACTGATACAAAACATAGATTTATTCTTGCATTAAACATTATCATTCATGTGTATTACAGTTGATGTATATTGGATTAAGTTTGTCAAGCATCCTTCTTTTTTCATTTGGTCATGAAAGAGATAAACCTTTGATTTTCCTTTCCTATAAAATCCTTGTCGATTTGGCATAAATTTCAAATGGGTCTAATTAAATCGTTTTGGAAGATTTTTACTATTTTTATTTTCTGGAAGAGGTTGTGCAACATCAGATTTCCTAACTTTTTTTTTTAAGTGTGTTTTTCTTGGAATTTTGTCATTTCATCTCGTCAAATTTATTGGATATAACCGCTTATAATTTTATCTCTATATCTCTAGAATGACCCCCATTATATTTCTAATGTGAATTATGTGTACCTTTTTTCTATATGTCTCACTAGGTGTTTATCAATTTTATGAACCTTTTCAAAAAAAGATCTCTGTTGGTTTTGTTGATATTCTCTTTGTACTTTTAAAAATTCATTAAATTTTGATTTTATTTTAACTATTTTATTTCCTTCATTTTACCATTTTATTTTTTAAAGTCTTGTGAGGAATAATCATATCCTGAATTTTCTTTAGATGTATGTTTTGGTGCATCCCACACATTTAAAAAGATTTAATGAGGTATAATTGATATATAATTGACTGCACATATGTATATATTTATGAAACAAGATAGCGAACATATCTGTTACCTGCTGAAATTTCCATGTGGACTTGCGGAATCACCGTTCCTGACTCTCCATAGCTTCAAGCCCAGGCAATGAACATTCTTATTAAAATAGGTATATGGACATATGCCTTAACTCTCAGGGATAAACACCAAGAAGTGGAAGAGATAGATCACACCATAAGTCAGATGAAGTCAATAAGTTCTTTTCCAAATAATTGAATAATTTTATACTCTATCAGTAGCATATGGAAATTATAGTAGTTCTACATCCTTGCCAGCACTTGGAATGATCAGTACTTTTAATCGTCGTCCCTCTAACTGGTGTACAGTAATATCTCACTGTCACTCTAATTTGTATGGGTATAACCAAGTCATTGATCTTTCTGTTCCAGGCATCCACAGTAAATAAAGAAAATATAATATAGGCCTAATGTTAATCTTTTCTTTCCATTCATTTTTGCATGTATAGTTATTGTTGATTACAACTAGGTTTTCTGTATGAAATATTATGGAGATAATTGAAGGCCAGGGAACATTTTATTTTGCTTTTGAGGGGCAGTTAGCATGAGAGCAATTCATCTTATAACAATGAAGGATTGAGTCCTTTTGAAGCTAGGTCTCAGGTTTTCTAAGTTTTATATTTCTGGTTCATATTTACATTTAGGGCATATTCTCTCAAAGATGTCAAATGATCTGTTGGATTGTTTTCCAGAGCCTCTCCTTCCTGTGTGTAGTCAGATCCAATTTGTGTCCTCTGGGCTGGTGAGACTACTAGAAGGCCTGGTCAGCTGCATAGCTTCTCAGCTACAACTTTCTGCTTAGCATTTTGGGTCTTCAATTATCTCTCGAGTTAGTAAAGGACTGAAAGAGAAAAATGTGATACCAAATTTGGTCTCACTACTTGGGTTTCTCCTCTCTCCAAGATCCTGTCCCTTCTTTGGGCCTTTCATGCCTTTCAATAGCATCTTTAATATCTTCCAGCTCTCCTAGTTTTTCTGAGTAGGATGGTTGGGCTGAAATGGCTGATCTGCCATTACTGGAAGCAAACATCTATACAATTACCATTTTTGGGGGGGACTATGTATTAATTTGTAATAGTTTTGCTTCCTATAGCCAATTAATCCAAATCAGATATTAAGAAGATGAACAAATTCTTTCTAGGAAAATATTCTTGGAAATTCAATCCTTTTTGTCATTTGCTTAATTTTCCTCCATTTAAAATTTTAATTGAATCCATAAATGTTTCCCCAGTTCCCATCATGTGCCAAGTATGGTCCATCTCTTGGAGGTACATTATTTAGTCATTGCCTAATGTGGAAAAATCAAGTTATTAAGGAGATATATTAAAGATAAGGGCTAAGATCCAGGTATGTACATGTTCTTATATTAGCATAAATAATAGACAGCTGATCATATATTAAATCTCAAAATAAGTATTAAGGATTTTTAAAAAGTTTTAGCAAGCAAATTATAATCTCTGACCAAGTCAATCTATCAATCATCTGTCTGTCTATCTATCTATCTATCTACACACATCTATTTATCTATCATCTCTCTCTCTCTCTCTTTCTCTCTCTCATCTATCTATCATCTATCTCTCTATCTACCTATCATCTATTATCTATCTATCTATCTATCTATCTATCTATCTATCTATCTATATGATAAAAACAACCTAAATGTCCATTATTTGAAAATAAATATACTAGAACTGTACAGATCAACATGGATAAATCTTACAAACATAATATTGAGTCAAAAAAACAAAGTCAGAGGCACATTAAGATCCATAATATGTACTCATTTATATATTGGAGATGCTTGTCTGATCAAGGCAGGCTAGGTAAACTAGATCATCTATATCATCTGAAATGGTGGAGGAGAGAGAGAGGTTGAGAGAGAGAGAGAGAGACAGAGAGACAGAGAGAGAGAGACAGAGACAGAGACAGAGACAGAGACAGAGAGAGAGAGAGAGAAGGAGAAGGAGGAGAAAGAGAAGGAGAAAGGGAATTAACAAAGGCAATGGTTTGCTGGAAAAATTACAAAGTGAGTATCCATGGACTTCAGTTGAGCATTTGCAACTGTCTTTCCCCTTGACGGATTTATACGTTCAGGTAGTTAGAGGCAGAACTTTCAATAAACTCACCAGACCACAGGAAAACCAGATTTCAGGATTCACTAATCAGTGTCTGTGTGTGGTGGAAAGCAGGATAAGAGGCTGTAAATTCTGCTGGATTTGGGTGGGACACTGAAGGCTATGATTGGGAGCAATGGTAAACCTGAAATTAACCAACTCTTACCAGGCTCAACTTTGAACCATTTGAGTCTCTGTTTGGATTAAATAGTTCTGGAAATGATAGGGCTGTTAGTTGCTCAGCCATAGTAAAAGTACATTTGAAATATCTCTACAATTTTTATATCTAGTTTCTGGCATTCAATTAAATATCACCAGGATAAGTAGGAGAAAAAACATGTGACCAAAATTCGATTGAAACAGTAGATAGTGGAAATAGGACTATAAGTTAACCAGGTAAAAGACATATAAGATATGCATTAAGAATGCCTGAAATGTTCAAATAAATAGAAGACTAATTAAGAATTATAGAAGAGAAATAAAAATTACAAAAAAATCAGATCTTGTTTTATGTACTTTGAAGTTCTGCAGTTAGGCACTTAAACATTTAGGAGTATTGTCTTCCTGATAAATGTATCTGTTAATTATAATGCGATGTCCCTGTATATCGCCAGTTATATTCTGTTTCTTAAAGTCTATTTTTGCATAAATGTACCCATTCAAGTTTTGTTCTGCTTAATTTTACATGGTACTGTAATGGCCTGCTGAAATGTGAAAGGGTTAAAGAATAATTAAAACCTGAAACTGGACAAAGGAAGTCTATAACTTAGGCCTAGTTTCTGGAACCCCTAACCACATTCTGTTAATCATGAAACTTGTAACAATGAGCTCATACGCTAACTGCCAATTTTAGCCTGTGTAACCCTGCTTGCTTGCGTGGCATGAAAAATAATCAGTTGTATATAAGCTGAAAATTACTGTTTGGCCATCGCCCATGGGAACACTGGCTATTGTCCATGGGAACATAGGCAATCACCCATAGGAACATAACATTCTAACACAAGCTTTCTGCTTCTGTACTTCCCGCTTGCACACCTGACTAGTGGGTTGACAGGTAGTGAATAGGAGAAAGATGGACCTTTGTGTTTAAGACAGAATGAGGAATGGGATTTGGGGCTTAAAAACCTTGTATCTTGGCATTTCGAAGCTGCTCCTTTGCAAGGACAGCCGCCGGCTAATAAACTGTCTCCTGGTTAAGAGCACTCAAGTTGGGTCTGGTTATTCTGGACACAACAGGTACATTATTTTTATACTATTACTTTCAAGCTAACAGTGTCTTGCAATTCAAATTACTTCACATATAAACAGCATATAATTGGGTTTTGCTTTTTATCTAGACTGAAAAACTCTTCATTTTAATTGGAATGATTACTTCTTTTTAAATTTAATATTATTATTAATATAGTTTGCTTTAAATTTTACCACCTTGTCATTGTTTTTTTATTTTTTTTTATTTTTCCCTGTTTCTGTTTTTTTTTGTTCTTCTTTTTGTGTCTACTTTTGTGTTTATTGAAGACTTTTTACTACTCAATTTAAATTATTTTTCTGAATATTTATTTGTGGCAGTCTAAAAACATGTCCACACATTTTTTAACGCCCTTTTCTTAAAAAGATGGGTTTTATGGCTCTGTCCAGCGTTTTGGGCCAACCTTAATGAATCATTGTGACCAAGACAATGTAACAATTGTGATGCTGCATAGATTCCCGGGCTGAAATGCCAGCCAACCGACATTACCTACGCCGACCAACAGAGGGCGCCATCTTGGTCTTCCTCCCAGTGCTGTTCACACATTTCGGTTCTTCTTAGTTTCCATCTAGAGCCATTTCCCTTCAACCTTTGAACTTACGGTAGCAACGTCAGTAACAGGTCGTAACAGACGGATCATCTCGGGTTTGTTTATTTGGGTCCGTCTTAATTTACTTTCAATTTGGAAAGATAATTCTATTGCCAGTTTTATTTTTTCTTTCAGCATCAGAAAGATTCTGCTCCATTATCTCCGGTTCTCTACGGATTCTGTTGAGAAGGTGGCCATCGTTTATGTCGTCGTTCTGAGGGAGGTAACGTGTCTTGACTTATCAGAGGTTTCAATTTTGTACACTTCACTAATATTCTTTATATTTCATATACATATCTAATATATAGTTTACTACTAAAATATTTAAAAGTTTAAATAGAGATTTTGTCAATCCAGAATTTCTCATTTGTATAAAAGGATAATTTATTGGCTTTAAAATAACCAAAGCAAAAGCCAAAAAAAAGCTCACGTGAATAATAGCAAAAGCCAAAGCATTCATTTTTTCTTACTAAGATATGTAAAAATATACATAGATTATATACAAATTAAAGCTAAGCATATTCATAAGCAAAATATCAAAATGGCTTGTTATAATTGTTCTAATATTATGTTATAATTGTTGAATTGGATGAGAAACTAAGACTCTTGATAAAAAACAATGAAGTGACACGCATTACCTATAACAAAATATTTATATTTACTGGAATTATATAATATACAATAAAATTCTTTGGAAAACATTGTTGGTGAAATTATTTATACAGAGTACATATCAGAACCAGTTCAATAACGGAATATATAGAATGGGAGTGGAAGTAATATGTTTATGCATATATACATGTAAACATACTTAGGTAATAATTTTAATATTCGAATAATTATATACTCTTTAAAAATTATGTTAATAAAATGCATGTGATATACACAAAAATAAGTACTAATCGGCAATTAATATACAATGTGCTTAATACTTAGTGGAAATTAAATAAATAAATAGAAAGATATAGCCTTTTTTATATATCGATACCAGAATTTGGAGGGAGTATAAAATGGTATTGAGTTTTGGAAATTAATTTACTATTTTTTTACCAATATTTTAAAGTTGCCTACCCTTTTCCACAGTAATTGCCTTTCTATCACTGTATCTGACAGAACCTGTCAAATGTGTACATAAAAATATACAAGAAGGCAAAACAACTATTTTAATGGACTATATTGTGTTCATACTCTAAGTGCACCGAAGGTTTTACCCCCAATCAGATAGCTCTTAAATAATTGTAGAAGGTATCTCTAGGACATATTTTTAATAGAAAGCAACCAAATTATAATTTATTTCACATGTTCACAAGTATATAAATGTATTTATATAAATGCATATTCATATGTATATTTGTTAAATTACACTGTTTACTGCTAGTCATAGTTACGTCTGTGAAAGGATATGTATCTGCATAGTTTGGAAATTTTATGCTGAGTGAACATCTTATTCGTAATCAATTAAAATAAATTGCCACATGACAGCATATCACTAATGATTCTTTTGAATCATCAACATTTTTTCATTTTTATAAGTAGTATAGTTCAGTGAGAAGTTATGCTTAAAGCCAGAATTAGACCAGAGCTAGATAGGAAAGAAATTATAAGAAAAAGTACAGAAAATTTAAATGGAGAAATAATTTTAGTTGTGAACCATTTATAAGAAGCTGACCTCTATTTAGTCAGTGAAATCATTAAACTAGGGGCCGTAAGTAAAATTGTCACAAAGAATGCTCTTTTTACTCTTCTAGGGTTAAATGTCAAGTTTAATGTAGAGCTTACTATTGAGGGGCCTCCGTTGCTGTGATATCAGAAAAAGTGGCAACAGTAATCAGGGTTAAAATCCTCACTTTTTATCTGATCAGTATATGGAAAAAGGCTTAAAACTATGCTCTTGTGTAGGGTTTTCATGCCATTTCTTATCATGTGCACAAAATGTTTAATGAGAATTTCTGTTTTCAGACAAATGTGTTTAAACTATGGAATCCAGCAATAACACTAAATGCAATTATCTTAATTTATTAATATAGATTGTTTTTAGATAGTCTGGAAACATAAACATACAATATATAAATAAAGATGTGTTCTTTTCTTTCTTTCTTTCCAATAATTTATTTTTTAACTTTTCCCTGTTTTATTGGCCTGACTATGATCTCCATAAAATGTTGAATAGAACTGGTCATAGTAGGTAACCTTTCCTCCATCCTGATCTCAGGTTGTGTTTTTCAGTATTGCATCATTAATTATATTTGCTATAATTTTTGATTTTTTTAACTCATAACTTGATAGTAAATTTGACAAATGGTTTCTTGGTGTCTGTTGTGATAATGACATGATTTTGTCTTTTGTTTTGTGAAAGAGATTTGCTTTTAAAATGTTGAGCCACTAAGAATCCATTCTTGAATTAAACCCATTTAATTAATGGGATATTGTAATTGAAGTGTGTTTGAATTTTGTTTTTCAAAAATAAGGAATTTTTTTTATATGTTGTCATGATGCATGTCAACCATTGATTTTCCTTTCTTTTAACGTCCTTATCAGTTTAGTGTAAAATGTATAGGGATCTCATTAAATATTTTGGTGAGTGCTTTTACTGTTCTATTCTGTGGAAGAATTTGTGCAAGATTGGTGTTATTTTTATATTCATGGAAAAGTTCACACAATTAGGCATCAGCACATAGAAATCATTTGTAGGAAGGATTGTTGTTGTGGATACAATTTAATTAAAACATAAAATTTTAAAAATTGTTGTTAAGCTGTATCTTTCTGGAATTTTGTCATGTAATATGACTTCAGGTATTATGTAAGGGTGTATAGCATCTGTGGTGATTTACTCTATATATCTGGTATTAACGATGTGATAATGTCTTTCTTTTTTTGTGTGTGATCAGTTTTGCCAGGATTTATGATTTTTTAACCTTTTCCAAAAAAAATTAGCAATTTTTGGATTTTTGATCTTTGTATTTTTTCTGAGTTTCGTTAAATGATTCTAATTTTCTTTTATTATTATTTAGTTTAATCAATTCTTGTCTTGATTTTTGAGGTGGATTATCAGATCTTTTCAGGATTTCTTTTTTTGCTTTTAATGTTAAAATCTCTTTAGATACATATTTTGGTGGATCCCACACATTTTAATAGTTTTTCATAGATGTAGTTAATTAAAATAAACTATGCAACATTAAAATAGTGTAACTTTAAAAATATCTATATTTTTGAAATCATTGTCACAATTAAATTGATGAACATATTCATCCCCCTCCCAGGTTTCCATGTGCATCTTCAGGTTTTTCCCTATTGTGATCCAGCCCAGGCCCTTCCCTATTTTTCATGCCGTGAACATTTTCATAGAATTCTTTGTGAGCATACCCACTTCATTTTTCTTGTATAAATATCAAGGAATGGAATGGCTGGGTCACATGATATGTATATCTTTAAGATACTTTAGAAAATACCGAAGTGCTTTGTAATATGATTATATGATTTTATATCCTACTAGCAGTGTATGAATGGCACAGTTGCTCTATATACTTGTCAGTGTTATGGTCAATATTTTTAATGGTAGCACTTTTAGGTGTGCAGTGATATGTCAGTATAAGTCTAAATTGCATGGGTGTAACTAAGTCATTGTTCTTTCTGTCCCAGGAATGGAAAAACTGGATGCAGGCCTGACGCTGATCCTTTTGTTCTCATTCATGTTTTTGTATGTATAATTACTTTTTTATTGCATGCAGGAATTTATACATGAAATACTATAGAGGTAATTGGAGGTTCTGGGTGATTTTATCTTTCTCCAGCGAGCATTTTCTTTTGCTTCTGGGAAGCAGTTAGTGTGGTAAGACAGTTCATCTCATTACAATCAGTGATTGAGTCTTTTAAAGCTGGGTCTCAGATTTTTTGAGTACTTCTCTGTTTCAGGTTCATTTCAACATTTAGAGCTTAGACCCTTAAGGATGTTAAATTCACCGCTAGATTGTTTTCCAGATTCTCTATGCCAGGGGGGCTTGAAACCAATCTGTGTGCTCTGGGTTGGTGAGACCACTAGAAGCCCTGGTCAATTGCTTAGCTTCTCAAGCTGCAACTTTTTTCTTAGTTTCCTGTGTTCTCAGTCACCTCTGAATCAGCAAAAGGCTTATGGAGAAAAGTGCTACCGAATTTGTGTCTTATTGACTGGGCTTCTCCTCTGAGATCTTGTTTCTTCAGATGCTTGCTTCTTTGTGTTTGTGGTACCTTTGAACAAAATGGTTAATATTTTACAGCTTTCCTGCTTTTCACAGCAGGATGGTTGGGCAGAAGTGGCTAATCTACCATTACTGAAGAAGACAGCTCTGCACATACTAATTTTTGAAGTATGTTTTAGTTTTCATTATTTTTCTCCTTTGGTCAGTTATTTATTCTTTTGCCAAAGTGTTTCTTTAG
>NW_006431043.1:29212-36063 GCF_000325575.1 Pteropus alecto | reverse complement strand
TCTCCAAGGATTCTTTTGAGAATACAGCCATCATTTAAATCCTCGTTCTTGGTAAGTAATGTGCTTTATTTTTCAGAAATGTTTGCTCTTATACATTTGTGCACTTCACTGTTATATGTATATTTCACATAGATGTCCAAGATACATTTTACTGACAAAATATTTTAAAACTTTAATAGCTGTTTTATCAATCTAAACTTTTTCATTTATGTAAATAAAGACAATTTATGGGATTGACAATAGCAACAAAACAAAAGCAAAAGAAATCTCATGTGAAAAAATATTTCGAAAAAGCCAAAATATCTAATTTTGATTTCTCCTTAAAATATATACAAATATCTACACGTTATATACAAATTAAAATAAGTTGTCAAATTCCCATGCAAATATCAAAAGCATTTATTTTAATTATTAATTTGATTCTCATATTGACATGCATGAGAAATTGTATGAGAACAAATAAAACTCTGGATCAACAATAATGTAATGTTAAATACTACTTAAAGGAAAATATTTTATACCCGTAGTAATTATAATATATAATAACATTCAATTTGGCAGACATAGTGTACATATGAAATAATTTGTATATATAAATACATATTGGAATAAATTCCTGAGAGGCTCACGTTCTCTATATATATGTGAAAGTAACAGGGGTATATGTATATATGCAATTAATATATAATAATTTTTAGTATTTCAAATGTTTATAAGATAATAGGCTATTTAACGAATAGAATAGTAAAATAAATGAATATTATCCAAATAAGAATAAGAAAATGCTATTTATTTGGAGCTTGCTATAGCAAGGAAGTCAGCCAACATTACTTGTGTTTGGCGGAGACTCAAAGGCAGACTAGTGGAGTTCGAAAGCTTTTTGGTGGGAAAAAGGAAGGAAGGCTTCAGGTGTGCCCTGATTGGAGGTTGTTGGCATGGAGAAGGTAGACGCTGGCTACGTGGAAGTGGGATGTTGTATATATTTGGCTAAGGGTTCATATATGTATGATAATGGTTGTGCTTTTATTTTTTTAATTGTTACTGAGTTTATGATAGTTATTTGATATTGAAATTTTTATCTCACTAGAATTCCTTCTTGGTTTAAACTCAGTATGTTGCCGGGGGTATTATAGGTGAAGTACTTTTGGTTTTTCTTGTCAAACATAATTTTTTTTTGGGGGAGAGTCAAGGATTGATGAGGAATATACACCACTGTTTTTTATCTTTTCTTTTTCTTATCATTTTGATGTAAAGTTTATAGGGATCTCACAAAGCATATTGAGAAACACTTTTAATATTTCTATAATTTGGAAAGGCTTATGCTAGATAGGTGTTATTTCCTTTTTCATTATGTGGAAAAGTTCACAACTTAAGGCACAGCACATGGGATACATTGTAGGAAGATATTTCATGATAGACATAGCTTATTTACAAGTTATAGGACAATTGAGATTCTGTAAGTTTTATTGTTCATCAAGCTGTGTCTTCCTTGCAATTTTTGCTTTTCATATATCAAACATTTTAGCATAAAGTTGGTTATATAATTATTCTTGTGTCACCAGGATATGGCACGAGCATTTCTTTTTCACATAGTTCATGTCGCATGTACGTTTCTTCATCTTTGGTTTTCCTTTATCAGTCTCACCAGAGGTTTATGTAACTCTCCCCGCAGCTCCACCAAAAAAAAAGAAAAAAAAATGGTTTTTTTTTATCTTTTCTCTGTATTTTTTGTAATACCACTCATAGACTTTAATTTTGTTGTCTCATTTGGATTACTAGTTTGATATTGATTTCTCCCTAATATTAGGAGGTGGATTTTACAATCACAAATTTCAGGATTTTGCATTTATTGCTGCTGTAAATATTTCTTTAGCCATACAGATTGTTGTAGCTCGCACTTTGTGATGGCTTCATTGAAATATAATTGAGTTTAAACAAACGTTACAAGTTTAAATTGAGCAATATAAGTTTTGACTTAATATATATTTTAAATACCATCACCAGAAGCAAAATACTGTACATATCCATCCCTTCACTAAGTTGAGTTTCCCCCTCCTTTTTCTACCTAAACCTACCTCCTTTCCTATGGTGTGTGCATTGTTGTACGATACATGTCTTTGCGTGGATGTATATTTTTATTTTTTTGGATGAACATGAAGGAATGGTATGGCCAGATCACATGAGAGGTGTACCTTTAAGCTATTTTCGACTACGTGAAAGAGTTTTGCAGTGTGGTAGTAACAGTCTTCCATTCTAGCAGCAGTGTATGAGTCTCAGTTGCGCTACATCCTTGCTAGCACTTCTTGTGGTCATCCTCTTTTATTGTAGCCCTTCAAAGGATGTGTGGTGTCCGTGTAAATCGCATGGATGTAAGCAAGTTATACTCTTTTCTTTCTCTGGCATGCCCAGTAAATGGAAAAAATAGATCCACAGGGAGAGGGACAGTTTGGGTTGAGTCTTTACAGCCTGGTAATGGTGAATGTCTAGGTTCTTTACTGGGCCTCTGCTGGTGTGGATGAGGATGGTGTTTAGCATGGAACTGTTTTATGTATGAATTTCCTCTGTTGTTTGCCTGGATCTTTCCTGGTCCTTTGCCTACCTAGAGAGAACAGGCTTTTCGTTGAGCCTTCTTTTTTATTGTAACACTTATAATCTTGTTTGTATTGGTTTCTGTTACGGATTTACCATATATAAATGAATATATCCTTAAACAGTACAGATTAATATTTCCTCCTTTAAATGTTCTATAAATGTTGTATTCTCTCTTCTTTTGTTCAGTATTGTTTGAGATCTGTCATAGACCTTTCATATAACAGTAGCCTATTCATTTTTTTAAATTGCTGGGGTGACATCAGTTGATAAAATTATATAGATTTCAAGTGTACAGTTCTATAATAGATCATCTGTATATCGCGTTGTGCAGATTTCAAGTGTACAGTTCTATAATAGATCATCTGAGTTCTATAATAGATCATCTGTATATCGCGTTGTGCGTTCACCACAAAGTCAAATCTCCTTCCGTCACCATATATTTGATCCCCTTTCTCCTTATCTACCACCTCCCTTCCCCCTTTCCCTCTGGTAGCCATTAAACTGTTGTCTGTGTCTCTGAGTTTTCGTTAGTCTTGTTCGTTTGTTGCTTTCAGTTTTATGTCCCACATCTGAGTGAAATCATACGATTCTCAACTTTTCCTGTCTGACTTATTTTGCTTAGCATGGTAATCTCAAGATCCATCCATGTTGTTGCAAATGGCAGTATTTCATCTTTTCTTATGGCTGAGTAACATTCCATTGTATGTATGTACCACATCTTCTTTATCTGATCATCCATCGAAGGACACTTTGGTTGTTTCCATGTCCTGGCCACTGTGAGTAATCCTGTAGTGAATATCGGGGTGCATATACCTTCATGGATAAATGTTTTGAAATGTTGGGGGTAGATTCCCAGACGAGGGATTACTGGGTCATATGGTCATTTTATTCTGAATTTCCTGAGGAACCTCCATACTGTTTTCTGTAGCGGATGTACCAGTTTACATTCCACGAACAGTGCATGAGGGTTCCCTTTTCTCTGCAATCTCTTAGCACTTGTTATTTCTTGTCTTGTTGATAATACAGGTGTGAGGTGGTATCTCATTGTGGTTTTGATTTGCATTTCCCTAATACTAGTGAAGTTAAGCATCTTTTCATCTGTCTGTTGGCCATTTGTCTTGGAGCAGTGTCTGTTCGGGTCCTCTGGCCATTTTTTAATTGAATCGCTTCATTTTTTGTTGTTGTGTGAGTTTTCTATATATTTTGGATATTAGGCCCCTATCAGAGGCATTGTTTGCAAATATCTTCTCCTATTCAGTTACTTGCCTCTTTGTTTTGTTGGTGGTTTCTTTTGCTGTGCAGAAGCTTTTGAGTTTGCTATAGTTCCATTCATTTATTTTTGCTTTCACTTCCCTTGCCTTTGAGGTCAAATTCATAAAGTCCTCTCTAAAACCAAGGTCCATGAGTTTAGTGCCTATATTTTTTTCTATGAAATTTATTGTTTCATGTCTTATATTTAGGTTTTAGTCCATTTTGAGTAACTTTTGGTAAATGGTGACAGCAGTCTAGTTTCGTCTTTCGCATGTGGCTTTCCAATTTTCCCGGCACCATTTATTAAGGAGGCTTTCTTTTCTCCATTGTATGTTTTTGGCTCCTTTGTTGAAAATTTTTTATATATAAACCCGATCTATATGTGGTTTTATTTCTTGACTGTCAGTTTTGTTCCATTGGTTTGTATGTCTGTTTTTCTGCCAATGCCATGGTGTTTTCATTATTGTTGGTTATTAATATAATTTGAAGTCAGGCAGTACCTCTGGCCTTGTTCTTTTTTCTAAGGTTGACTTTGGCTATTTGGGTTCTTTTGCAATTCCATAGAAATCTGTTGATTTTTTGTTCTATTTCTTTAAAGAATGCCATTGGCATTTTGATGGAGATCGCATTAAATCTGTTTATTGCCTTGGGTTATATGGTCATTTTAACTTTGTTGATTCTTTTAATCCATTAACATGGAATATCTTTCCATTTGTCTCTCCTTCAGTTTCTTTTGATAATATTTGATAGTTATCAGTGTATCGCTCCTTCACATCCTTTGTTAAGTTTATTCCTAGCTGTTTCAGTCTTTTTAATGTAATAGCAAAAGGAATTGTTTCTTGATTTGTTTTTTGAAATTTCATTGTTAGTATATAGGAATGCAATGGATTTTTCTACTTTGATTTTTGTATCCTGCAACTTTATTTGTTTATTGTTTCCAATAGTTTTTTGGTGAAGTGTTTAGGTATTCTATATAGAGAATCATGTCATCTGCAAACAGAGATAATTTGACTTCTTCATTCCAAATTCGAATGCCTTTTATTCCTCTTGCCTGATTGCTCTAGCTAGGACTTCCAATACTATATCGAATAAGAGTGGTGAGAGTGGGCATCCTTGTCTTGTTCCTGATCTTAGAGGAAAAGTTTTCAGTTTTTCACCATTAAGTATGATATTAGCTGAGGGTTTGTCATTTCTGGCCTTTATGATGTTGAGGTACTTTCTTTCTATACTCATTTTATTAAGCGTTTTAATAAGAAATGGATGCTGTTTCTTGTCAAATGCTTTCTCTTTATCTATTGATATGACCATATTTTTATCGTATAGTTTGTTAATGTGGCACATCACATCGACTGATTTGCCTGTGTTGAACCATCCTCGCCCTTCTGGAACGAACCCCAACTTAATTGTGATGTGTAATCTTTTTAATGTGTTGTTGTATTCGATTTGCTAGTACTGTGTTTAGGATTTTTGCATCTGTATTCATCAGAGATATTGGTCTGTAATTTTCTGATTGTTTTATACTTACCAGGTTTTGGTATCAGAGTAACGTTGGCCCCATAAAATGAGTTAGGAAGTATTGCTCTTCTTCAATATTTTGAAGGAGTTTGAGAAGGACAGGTATTAAATCATCTTTGAATGCTTGGAAGAATTCAGTAGTGAAGCCATTTGGTCCTGGTCTTTTACTTTTTGAGAGGTTTTAGATGGTCATTTCATTTTCCGTACCGTTAATCGCTCTATTTAGATTTTCCAGTTCTTTGTGATTCAGTCTAGAAAGGTTGTGTATTTCTAAGAACTTGTCCATTTCTTCTAGGTTATTGAATTTCGTGCCACATAGTTTTTCATAGTATTGTTGTAATGATCCTTTATATTTCTGTAGTTTCTGTCGTAAGTTCTCTTTCATTTCTGATTTTGTTTATTTGTGTCTTTCCTCTTTTTTTGTTAGTGACTCTAGCTAGGGGTTTGTCATTTTTACGGATCTTTTCCAATAACACGCTCTATGTTGAGTTGATTTTTTTTTATTTGTCATTTTGTCGTCAATTTCATTCAATTTTTCTGTAATTTTTATTGTTTCTGCTGTGTTTGGGCTTCATTAGTTCTTCTTTTTGTAGTTCTTTGAGATGTAATGTTATGTTGTTTATTTGGGATTTTTCTTGTTTCTTGAGATAGCCGTATAATGATGTAAACTTTCCTCTTTTTCCCACTTTTGCTGTTCTCCAAAACTTTTGATATGTTGTATGTACATTCTCATTAGTTTTTGTTTCTTTTTATCTCTCCACTTATTTCTTCTTTGATCCATTCATTCATTAGTATTATGTTGTTTATTCTCCACATATTTATGATATTTCATGCTTTTTGTTTTGCATTTCCTCTCCGGTCAGGACCAAATGGCTTCACTACCGAATTCTTCCAAGCATTCAAAGATGATTTAATACCTGTCCTTCTCAAAGCATTGTTATTGGAGAATATGTTTGGTAGGATTTCAGTTTTCTTAAATTCATCGATGCTAATTTTGTGTTCCAACATGTGGTCTATCCTTGAGAATGTTCCGTGTGCACTAGAGGTTATACTAGGTAATTTATAATCTGGTGATTTGGGATAAAAGGCTCTCTAATGTCAATTATGTCCAATAGGTCTAATGTGTCATTGCAGGCTGATATTTCCTTATTACTTTTCTATTTCAACAATCTATCCATAGCTGTCGATGGGTTATTTCGGTCTTGTACTATCGTTCGTTTTTGTCAGTTTTTCCCTTTTATTCCACTAGTAGTTGATTTACATTATTTTGGACTCCCTGATTGGGAGCATATATATTGATATGTGTTATGACTTCTTGATGTATTGTCCCTTTTATCACTATGAGATACCTTTTTTCTTTGAAGTCTGTTTTGTCAGATATGAGAATGGCTACTCCCGCTTTTCTCTGGATGCCATTTGCTTGGAGTATCGTTTTCTGCCCTTTCACTTTGAGTCTGTATTTATCCTTGAGTGAGATGTATCTCAGGAAGGCA
>NW_006431043.1:0-29168 GCF_000325575.1 Pteropus alecto | reverse complement strand
TTCCCTTTTTTTTGTGTCTGTGCGTTCTGTCCATTTTCATTTACATTTTATCTTTTGCTTTCTGGTAGCTAGGTGTCCCCATTGTTTCTTTGCCCTTGTGTTTCAGTCTGTTATTTTAGTTTGGTGGTTGCTATGATTTTTTTTTCCCCTCTCTTCCCTCTTTGTTTACGTTGTAGGTCTCAGTTCTGGATTTCTTTGTGTGTGTGTGATCACCATTAAGTTTATGTAAAAAAACATTTCGTATGTACAGTAGCCCTTTTTCTTCTGTGTTTGTCTTATCTCTATTTCCCTTTGCTAGTCGGACATTTACCCCCTCCTTTTTTCTCTTTTGGTTGTCAAAAATTATCCGTATTTATGCTCCGAGTTCATTTTGGAGTTGGAGTAGTTCTTCTCTTTTTAAAGTGTTTTTACAACTTTAACCATTATATAATATTTAAGTATATAATACCCTTTTCTGAATAAGGGTTTCAATTTCCTGCTTCTGTTTGTCTGTTAGTCGTCTTACTCATAGTTTTGTATTTTTTTGTCTGCTTCAGGTAGAATAACCCCCTTCAGCATTTACTGTAATGCAGGCCTTGTGCTAGAAAATTCTTTCAGCTTCTGTATATTTGAAAATGTCTCTTATTTCTCCTCATATCCAAAGGATAACTCTGCAAGATAAATGATTCTTGGGTGGTAACTTTTCTCTTTCAATAGTTTGAATATTTGATTCCACTGCCTCCTAGCTTTTAAAGCTTCCTCTTAGAAATCTGATGATAATCTAATTGGATTTCCTTTATGGGTTACTGTCTTCTTTTCCCTGGCTGCCTTGAGAATTCTTTATTTATCATTAGTATCTGACAGTTTTAATATAACGTGCCTTGGAGAAGCCTTTTTGGATTGAGATAATTAGGTGTTGTGCTAGCTTCTCGGATTCGAGGATCCAGTTCTTTCCATAGGTTTAGGAAATTCTCACCGACTATTTATTTGAATAGGCTCTCTGTTCCATTCTCTCTTCTCCTTCTGGCGTACCCATTATTCTTATATTGCTCTTTCTCTCTTTTTTTTTTTTTTTTTCAGTTGAGGCAACCCTTGGTTGACCTCACAGATTGCAAGGACCTTGTCAGCTTACAGTCTTTTACTTTTTATTTTTTTATACCTACAGCACCTGATCTTCCCAGGTGGTCTCCCATCCAAGTACTAACCAGGCCTGACCCTGCTTAGCTTTCCGAGATCAGATGGGATCAGGTTTGTTCAGGGTGGCATGGCAATAGGCTCTTTCTTATGGAGTTAGTTCTTGTAATGTTCTTTCATTTGTTTTTTCACTCTTAAATCTCTCTCTTCATCCATCTGAGTCATTTACAGGTTTCTGTCTTTGATATCACTAAGTTTTTCCTCCATTTGATCAGCTCTATTTCCTAAGCTCCTATATCATTCTTTATGTCTTTTATTGAGTTCTTCAGCTCCAGAATTTCTATTTTGTTCTTTTTTAGAGTTTCACTCTCTTTGGTAAAGTATTCCTTTTGTTCACTGATTTTACTTCTGAGTTCATCAAACTACCTGAGTTTTCTTGCATGTTTTTGAGTTTTCTCAGAACTGCAATCTTGAATTCTGTCACTCAAATCATATGTTTCTATGCCTCTAGGTTTACTTTCTGTAGCTATTGCATTTTCATCAGAGTGCCTTGTTACTTTGATTTTTCATGGTATTTGATGAACTATTTCTGTTACTAGGCATTTATGGGAATGAACTCTTCTTTTTCAAAGTTTTGTTATTATTAAGAGTGGTGTTTCTTCAGCCGGTGGATAAGAAGAGGTTTTCCTTCTGTTTTCCAGTAGGTGGCGCTTGAAGGAGCGCATGCCTCCTGCACTGCCCAGGCCTGCTCATCTCTGCTCAATGAAAAATGCCCTTTCTTCCCAGGGGAGGAGGGTGCTGCCTCTGTCTCAGGGCTCCACCCCTGTGGGAGAATGTGATTGGTGATGTGGTTATGAGTCCCTGAGGTCCTGGCGCTGCCCCAGCAGCCAGACACAGTGTTGCACTTCCTGAGATATCCCAGTGGTTCCTGCTGGCTAGAGGGAGTGTGGAGGGTGGGAGGGGGGAAAAGGATGTCCAGAGAGGTAGTTGGTGTGATTGTGGCTTTGTTCTCCTCCCAGTAATGTCGACTGCCAGGCCTCAGCTACATCTCCTCTGTATCTCTACCCTTATCATTGAGATTAGCTGCAGTGTGTTTCTGCCACTCAAAAGAAGTTTCTCCAATACTCGGGCTGTAGATACTGGGGTTTGAGCTTCACACTTGCTGTTACATTACTTTCTGGGGTTCGTTGCTAGCTATGGGAGAGTTGGGGGAGGTGATCAGGCTCCGTGGCTTTGTGTTCTGCCTGGCAGTGGCAGCTGCTAGAGCACAGCTATCGCATTTCTGTATTCTGGCCTCTGCCCCATAGATCACTGGGTTCCGCCTTAGTATATGCTGATCATTCAGGCAGGAATGATCCAGGCTACAGAGAGTGCATGCAGCGACCTGATTCCCTGATTCCTTCCCTCTCACCGAGCCCTGCAGTGAGCTCTGGAGTACGCCCAGGACACCCGTCTCACTCTTCTTTCCTCCTTCCGTGTTTGCCCCAGATTTGTCCACCTTCAGATGTTTCCGAGGGCAGATCTCTCAGAAGTGTTTGTGTGTTAGGCTGGGAATCCTTTGTTAGATTATAGCTGTTCGACTTGTAGATTGAAAGAGAGAGCTCAAGGGGACCCCTCATTCCACCATACTTCTGATGTCACATTTTTTTTTTTTGACTGCACACTTTCACATTTATTTTTCTGATCCAGGTCTAAGATGTATGAAGCAAAAAAGAAATAAAACATACAAAATAAAACGTGGAAAGTAGCAAGCACCATGTTGCTCCTTGGATTTTGAGGTTCCTAGTTAGTCTTCCTTAGTCTTTTCACCCTTTAGAGTATTTTTATGTTTGTTTTTATATATACTTTCCAGAAATTTTAGTTGTAATTAGGATGAGAAATAAGGAAAGTATGTCTGTTCCATCTTCTGGGAACCAGACATCTACAATTTTTTTTTTAACCTAAATGTCCTTTATAAGCAATAGATGTTTTTTTTTTTCCTGACATTATTTGCTTAATTTCTTTTAATGTAATTATTTCATTCATCTTATTAATATTTTTTCAATTTCAAGCTTGTACCAAGTACAGGTGATGTGCCTGAGTTAAATTATTGAGGGAAAGCTTAGTGGAAAAACAGCAAGGATATATGGAGGATAATAGAGAAAATCAGTATTATGGTTATTTGTTATTCAGTAATAACAAGTAGAATATTATGTATTTATTATTGTTATGTTTAGTAGTTGCTCAAGGGATGTATATTTGAGTCTTTACTTTTCATACTCTCAATGGAATTAGATAGTATCACTTCCTGTAACTGTAACCTCCCTCACTACACTATAATTCTCTTTATGCTACCTTTCGTTTGTGTTCTTGTTCTGTAGTTTATATCAATAATATCATTTGCCATTTTTCCTTTAAAGTGTCAGATGTCTCTCAGATAAACAATAGAAAGCATTAGTTTTTTATATTTATCCACTCGTTTGCCTTATCTAGTGTTCTTCACAACTTCTTGTAGCCCTGTAGTTCGTGGTTTCCATCAGTTGTCATTTCCCTTTGGCCTGAAGAACTTCCTTGTTGAATTGTGTCGCTCAAACAAGTCCTAACTCCTGGTACTTTGGAATGTGACCTTCTTTGGAAATAAGATCTTTACAGATGTAGTCAAGATGAGGTCATTAAGTTTGGCCCTAATTGGTTGTGACTGATGTCCTTCTATGCATATCTGTGTCTATGTCCCAAGGAGATATTTGGACACAGACACAGATATGCATAGAGGGAAGACTATGCGAAGATAC
Source organism: Pteropus alecto (assembly GCF_000325575.1). Lineage (NCBI taxonomy): Eukaryota > Metazoa > Chordata > Mammalia > Chiroptera > Pteropodidae > Pteropus > Pteropus alecto. The sequence goes on along the minus strand of NW_006431043.1, from coordinate 25,284 downwards.
ACCCAGAGCGAATGCCATATGAAGATGGAGGATTTGGAAAAATGCATGTGTAAGCAAAGAAATGCCAAAGGTTGCTGCTGGGAAACCACTAGAAGCTAGGAAGAGGCCAGAAAGGATTCCCCTATAGGTTTTAGAGGGTGCACAGCCATGTCTTCAGCTTGGTTTCAGACTTCCAACTTCCAAAACTGTGAGACAAGACATTTCTTTTCTATTTTTTTAAAGCAATCCAGTATATGGAATTGTTTTTATGGTAACCATTGGAAAGTTATACATTCCTTAAACATTACTTGTATCCAGTTAGGCCAATGACAAATTGTCTCAGATTTACTTATGTAGATACGTCTTACTCACTCTCAGTTTAGAAGAGTAATTTGTTGAATCTAAAATTCTGGTTTGAAAGTTTTATCTTTTCATTTATAATTGAAACAGGATGCTCTATTTTCTCAGATTCTCTATGGATTTTCTGGAGAAGGCCATAAACGTTTAAATCATCATTCCCAGATAGGTAATATATGTATTTCTTGAAACTTTTGGTGGATATCCATTTATTCAGTTCATTAAAATGTTTTGCATTTTATGTGTATTTCAAATATAGTTTACTAATGAAATAAAAAACTTGTTGTGTTGTAAACAAAAATCATCCCATTTATTTAAAAAAATTACTTTTGATAAATAGCAAAAAAACTGAAATGAGAAAAAAAGGGTGCATGAAAAGTACCATAAGCAAAATAGAACCAGTTTTTCTTATAATATACAAATGTCTTCACTGTTTATATACAAATGAAAATAATATCAGCACAAAAGTAGAATATCAAAAATGTTTTAATTGTTTCTGATCTGATGCTAATGTTCATCAGGATGTGATAATGTACGAGAGCGCAAAAATCTTTTTTCCCCCACAGCTTTATTTAGATGTAATAGACAAATAGCTCATCATTTTTACATTGTACAATTCAATGAGGTTTTCTTAATTATAGTTGACATACAATAATATATTAGTTCCAGGTGTAGAGCATAGTGATTAGAGATCTGTATAACTCAAAAAGTGATCACTGCACTAAATCTAGTATCTCTCTTCTCCCGTATATGTGTATTACAACACTGTTAATTATTTTCCTTATGCTACACTTTATATCTCCATGAGTACGTCGTATATGTCCTTTTGTATTTCTTAATCCCTTTGCCCTTTTTCATTATCTTCCCAACTGCCCTCTTGTGTATTAGCTCTCAAAATACTCTCTGTAGCTATGAGTTTGTTTCTATTTTTTGTTTTGGTTGTTCTTGATTTTGTCCTTTAGAATCCACGTGTCCATGAAATCATGTGATATTCGTCTTTCTCTATTTGACTTATTTCATTCAGTGCAATTCCCTCTAGGTCCGTGAAGGGAATATCTTTTTCCATCCCCTTCTTTTAGTCTGTGTGTGCAATTTAATCAAGTCAGTCTCGTGTAGGCAGCATATATAGGGGTCTTGTTTTCTTATCCATTCAGCCACTCTATCTTTTCATTGGAGTACTTAATTCTTTTCCATTTGAGATACATGTTGATAGGAATGTAGTTATTACCATTCTTTCTTCACGGTTTTGATACATGTTTTTTCTTCTTAAAGAAGTCTCTCCAAGATTTCCTGTAATACTAGCTTGGTGTTGATGAATTATTTTAGCTTATTTTTGTCTGGGAAGCTCTTTATCTGTCTTTCGACTCTCAATGATCGCTTTGCTGGATAAAGTATTCATGGTTATAGAGCCTGGGTTTTCATCACTCTGAATAGTTTGTGCCAAGCCCTTCTGGCCTGCAAAGTTTCTGTTGAGAAATCAGCTGCCAGTCTTATGGGTGTTCACTTGTAGGTAACTGCTTTTCTCTTGCTGCTTTTAAGATTCTCTCTTTGTATTTAACCTTTGCTGTTTTAATTATGTTATGTCTTGTGTGGGTTTCTTTGGGTTCCTTTTTTGGGAGACTCTGAGCTTCCTGGGGTTGTATGTCTATTTCTTTCACCAGGTGAGGGAAATTTTCCATCATTATTTCTTCAAATAGGTTTTCAACTTCTTGTTCTCCCTGTTTTCCTTCAGCTACCCCTATGACACAGATGCTTTTACATTTAATTTTGTCCCATAGGCTCCTTAAATTATTATATGCTTGGCTACTTTCTTCTTGCCATTTTGACTGGGCGTCCTTTGCACCCCCATCCTCTATATCGGTGTTTCAGTCCTCTTCCTCCTCCACTTTGTTGATTCCCTCTAATATACTCATCATGTCATATAATGTATTCTTCATTTCTGACTAGTTCTCTTTTATAATTTCCATTTCTATTTTTATGTTTTTATCTCTTTGTTAAAATTCTCACTGAGTTCATTAACTCTTCCCTACATTCATTGAACATCTCTATAACCAGCCTTTTGAACTCTGCATCTGTTAGATTGCTTGACTCCGTTTTTCCTGGATCTATCTTCTGTTCTCTCCTGTGGTTTCTGTTTCTTTGTCTTCCCATTTTGGCTGCCTTCCTGTATCTGTTTCTACGTACTAAGCAAAGTTCCTAAGTCTCTCGGTCTTATTAGCATGGCTTTGTGTAGTAGGTGTCCAGTGGCACAGTCCTGAGAGGGGTTCAGCTGCAGTCTACACTTAGACCCGGCCTGTGCCCCTCTGGGGCCACCTGTTAAGATTCTGCAAGCAATCCACAGATGCGAGGTCAGCTGCCACCAGTGTGGGTCTTGGAGCCACTCGGCACGGAGCACGAGACTCCCCAAGGACACACCTGGATGTGGCTTGGGTGGGTCCATGAGTTGTGGGAGGCAGAGTTTCAGGGAATCTTTTGGGCTGAGCGACCGCTTTTATCCAATTTGATGAGGTTTCAGCTATGGCAGCACTGTGTCCACGCACTGGGAGTGGGGAGGGCTCAATGGAGGAACAAAGGATACTGCCAGCACTTCTGCCCGTGAGAGAGCCTCGACTCCAGCCCTCGCTTCAACAGCTCAGTGTCCCCCTGTAAGTCCCTGGTGCCCGCCCCCAACCAGCTGACTTGAAGGTGATACTTAGAGTGAGTCTGTCACTGTGACGTCTGGTTGCAGACACAGACTCTTTAAGAGGAAAGACTGCAGCTACCGCAGCCTCTGTCCCACTCACCGCTGGGGACCTGGCAGCCTCTGATCTTTGCCCCCTCCTACCTTCTACCTTTGCAGGGGGATTCTTATTTTTCTCTCTAGTTGTAGGGCTCTGTTCATCTAGACCTCAGGTGACTTAGCTTACTTTTGGCTCCATGTTTCCGTTACAACTACATGTGGTCACAAGAAGGGATGAACAGAGCTTCTGTCATCTACTCCATTTTTCCTGGTCTCCCAGGCAAAATCTTTTGATAGATTTAAGGCAACAGGTTTAGAGAAGAGTTAGAAGAGAAAAATAAGAAAAATATAAACAAAATTTGAGAAGAAAATAAATTAATGGCGAGTGTTTTATAAGGGGCTAACCTCAAATTAGTCAATGAGATAATTAAACTAGAGGCGATATGTAAAATTGTCATGAAGAATGCTCGTTTTATTTTTCCACCAGAATTAAATTTCAGGAGTATGGTAAAGGGCCTCTGTTTCCATGATAGCAGAAAAATTGATAGCAGTAATCAGAGTTAAAACACTCTCAAATACCATCTGATCCATATATGGAAAAAGCCTCAAAAATATAACCTGGTCATGTAGGGTTTTTGTGTCATTTCTTATGTGTATGTAAAGTAACAATTTTTTATTTTAGGAACAGTTACTATTTTTTAGTCATTTTTATTTTAGTAATTTTTAAATTTTATGAACATTTATTAGTAAACGTTTACTATTAGAAAATGCTGATGTTTAACAGAATGGAATCCAGCAGTTTTGCCAAATTTAGTATTTAATTCTAATGCAGTGTCTATAGAATGCTTTTATGTAATCTGGAAATATAAACATGCAATCTGTGATAAAAAATGATTTAGTATCTTCTAGTCTAATTGTTATGCTTTTTAAAATTTAAAACTTTTTTTATTTATTTATTGCCTTGGTTATGATCTCTCCAAAATATTGAATAGAACTGGTGATGGTAGATGCTTCCTTGTCTCCTTTCTGTTTTCAGGGGAGGTTTTCAATATTTTGCTACTAGCTATGATGTTGACTATAGGTTTTTTTAAGTTTTGTAAAATTTTATCATGACTAGATGGTAAATTTGGTTTTATTGTATTTCTCTATTGTGAGAGTGACGTACATGTTGCTCTTTCTTTCATTAAGGTAATTTGGTTCCAAAATTTTACTCCCACTGAAATGAATTCTTCAGTTAACCCAGTTTGTCACAGGGTATTATAGTTGAAATAGCTTAGAGTTTTGTTTGTCAAACATAAGTTTTATTGTGGGAGGATATCTACACTTTTCCTGAGGGGGATATGTACTATTAAACTTCCATTGTTATAATATCCTTATCATTTGGATGTAAGGTTATTTAATAAGGATATCACAAAACATTTCTAGTTAATATTTGTAGTGAAATCCAGTATGTGTCCTATGGGCTGGTGAGTCCATAATGTTGCTCAGCTGCCTAGCTTTTCAGCTAAACCTTTCTGCTTAGCATCCTGGATTTTCAATCTCTTCATTTGAGGATGGATATTCCCATGGGAAGAAAGGCTACCAGATTTGGTTCTCACCCCCTTTGCTGGTCTTTTCCCTGAGATTTAGTCTTTTCAGTGCTTGATTATTTGGGTTTGTATCTTCAAACAGATGTCTTATATTTTTCCATATTTCAGTTTTTCTCAGTAGGTTATTTGTCCTGAAAGTCTGGTCTGCTATTAGTAGAAGAAGGTATGTTCAGAAACACTATTTTGAAATGTTCTAATTTGTACATATATTGCTTCTTATATATCCAGTTATCCCAGTATGTAGATTAAGAATATACAATTTAAATTAAATGTTCAAAATAGAATGTTTCAAAATAGAAAGGGATAACATGCATTCATTTGCAGATGTGAAAAATAATAAAGATCCCTGTGTACCTTTTAGCCATTCCAGCCAATTTTAACATCTTGTAAAGGGAAAGGAAAGTTTCTCAGTCAGGACGTTCACATTAGTACAGTCAATATATAGATATTTCCATCACCACAAAGATCCCTGTGTTGCCTTTAAAGACATACGCACCTCCCTCCTCCCCTCCCGTCGTTGAATTCGAGCAACACTAATCCGTTCTTCATTTCTAAAATTTTTCCTTTCAAGATTATTATAAAAATATAGTCATACTATATGTGACCTTTGGGATTGGCTTATTTCAGAACAGATAACTCTCTGTAAAGTCATGGAAGTTATTTTTTCTATCCGTTGTTTATTCTATTTTCTTTTTAAGTAATATTTCATAGCGTGGATGTACCATAATTTGTTCAGCGATTCACACTATGTTGTTTTTAATGTATTTTTATTTTATTTTTTGTTAAAAGTTATTGGGGGGTGACATTAACAAAATCAAATAAGTTTCAAGTATATCATTCAACGATAAGTTGTATATATTTTGCATTGTGTGTTCACCACCCAGAGTTAAATTTCCTTTCATCACCCGATATCTGACTCTTTTACCTCTCTCTACTTCCTCTCTTTCCTTCTTCCCTCTGGTAACCACTAATCCACTGCCCGTGTCCATGTCTCTGTTTGTTTATCATGTTTGTTTGTTGCTTTCAGTTTTATATTTCACATATGAGTGATATCACGTGGTTTTTAACTTTTTCTGTCTGATTTATTTCACTTAGCATGATTATCTCAAGATCCATCCATAAACCATTCACACTTTGAAGACATATATGGTTGTTTCCACTGTGGGGCTAATACTGATAAATCTACCATAAACATTTGTGTACCGTTTTCCTGTGAACATTGTCTTCGTTTCTCTGGAATTAATAACCGAGAATGCAGTTGCTGTATGATACATTTCCAAGCTCAGTTTTTAAAGAACCTACCTATTTTTTCAGAATGACTGCAACATTTTACATTCCCACAAGTATTATATGAGTGATCCAGTTTTCCTCTATCTTGTCAGCATTTGCTTAGTCATTACTTTTTATTTTATTCATTCTTTTCTGTGATGTCTCACTCTGGTTTTAATTTGCATTTACCCAGTGGTTATAATGTTGAACATCTTTTCAGGTGCCTGTTCATCATCTTCACATGCTCTTTGGTGAAATTTTTGTTCATATCTTTTTCTCATTTTCAAATCGCATTGTTTATTTTATATTGCTATTTTAAGAGTTCTTTATACATTCTAGATACTAGTCCTGTATGCGATATATGGCTTGAAAATGTTTTCTCCAAATCTGTAACTTGTCTGTTTATACTCTTAACTGATGATGCAACTTTTTAAATAGCAAAATCTTTAATATGGAGTCTAAAGTATCAAAATTTTCCCTTTTTAGCTCAGGCTTTGGTGTCAAGTTTAAAGACTCCTTAGGCCTAGGCCTAAAGATGTATTGCTGCTATTTTGGGAAAAAAAAAAACAAAACTATGTTTCATTACAGGCTCATTTTTGTATAATTATTGAGGTTTAGATAGGTTTACATTTTTGCCTGTGGATATCCAATTGCTCTAGCACCATTTGTTGAAAAGTTTATTCTTTTCTCCATGAAATTGCTTTTCCAGCTTTATAAAAAATGTGTTGGCCATACTGGTGTGGGGCTGTTTTTGAATTCTTTTTCTATTGTGTGAGTCTGTGTCTACCTCTCCAACAATATCACACTGTTGTGGTTACTGTAGCTAGAAAATATGCCTTGAAATTGGGTAGAGTGATTCTTCCAAGTTCATTCTTCTTTTTAAAAATAGTTTTTATTTATGTCCTTTGTCCTATTATATACATACTAGAACAATCTTGTCTGTATTTTTTAAAAAACTTTGTTATAATTTTGCTAGGAGTAGGATTAAACTAGTATATCAGTTTGTGGAGATTGAAATGTTTATTTTACTATGTTGTGTCTTGCAATACATAAATGTAGTGTATCTCTCCATATCTTTATATCTTAAATTTCTTTGATCAGTTTTTGTAGTTTTAGCATATAAGGCCTGTAGATTTTTTGTTCGATTTACACCAAAGACTTTTTTTTAGCAGTTCCACATTGTATTGTATTTTTTAGTGTCTACACGCTTATTGCTAATATAGAAATAAAATAGATTTTATATGTTTATCTTGTGTCCTGCAATTTTGCTGATATATTATATAAGATATAATATTATGATATTATTTAAAATACAATATTATGTATTTCTTTACCACATATGACTTTTATTTCCTTTTCTTGCCTTATTGCTTGGGCTAGAACTTCCAGTTCCATGTTTAGTAAAAGTGGTAAGTAGTCATGACATCATAGATTGGCCTTGTTTCTAATCCTAAGTGAAAAGCATTCAGTTTCTCAACATTAAATGGACTGTTAGGTGTTTTGTAGATATTCTTTATCAAGTTTAGGAAGTTTGCCCCTGTTGCTATTTTTCTGAGAATGTTTATTATGGGTGTTGAATTTTTGTTAATTGCCTTTTCTTTATTGATTTTGTTGATGTGATTTTTCTACTTTAGCTTGTTAATATGTGGATTATATTGAGTGATTTTCAAATATTGATCAGCCTTGTATCCCTGAAATTAATCCTCCTCAGTCATCATGTATAATTTTTTTTAATATGTTACTGAGTTCTATCTGCATGTGTTTTGTTAAGGCTGCTTGCAAGTATTTTGTTAAGGCTGCTATATCTGTGTTCAGGAAATATTAGTTTGTAGTTTTGTTTTTTTTTATATACTTTGTCTAGTTTTGTTATCAGGGTAATTATAGTTCCATGATATGAATTTGGAAGTGTTTCCTCCTCTTCTACTTGCTTTTATTTCTATTTCTGTTTTTTATTATATATTTTGAAATGATGTATTTTTGTATTCAGTTGTTACAATGAATTGTTTTGAATTTTCCTCTTTGACCAGTGGATTATAATTGTGTTTTTGTTTTGCTTTGTTTTTGCAAATGTTTGGAAATTTTCCTGTTATGATTTTAGTTACCGATTTCCAGTTTAATTCCAGTGTGCTCAAAGAAGTCACTCTTATTCTTATCATTTCATTTCTTTTAAATTATTTGAGTCTTGTTTTATGCCTTACATTATGATCTATTCCATATATGTTTCATGGACACTTGAACTAAAACTTTGTTCTCTGCTGTTGCTGGGTGCAGTGTTTTATAAATGTTGATTAGATCTTGTTGGTTAATGGTACTGTTGATTTTTTTTTTATATCTTTGCTTAATCTTTGTAATTGTTCTATCCATTGTTGGTAGTGGGTGTTGTAGTATTCAGCTACGATTGTAGATTCATGTGTTTCTCCTTTGAGTTGTACCAGTTTAGCTTCACACATTTTGTAGCTCTTTTGTTGGGTACATACACATTTAGGATTGCTGTATCTTCTTGTTCAGTTGACCATTTGTTGTCATAGAGTTCCTGTCTCTGGAAAATTTCTTTGCTCTGAAGTCTACTTTATCTGGTATTTGTATAGCCGTTCCTACTTTCTTTTGATTATTGTTGGCATGATATATCTTTTTCAATCCTTGTATCTTCAGTCTGCCTTTATTGTTATATTTGAAGTGAGGGTTTCTTTTTTTTTTTGCACTTTTACATTATTTTATGTTAACTTCAAGTATACAGTACAATGGTTAGATATTTATATAATTTATGAGATGACCCGATTTCTCTAGCACCCATCTGGCACTACACACAGCCATTTCAGTAATATTGACTATATTCCCTGTGCTGTACTCTAAATGTGACTGTTTTGTAACTACTGATTTGTACTTCTCATCCCTTTGAAGTGAGTTTGTTGTAGATATCAGATAGTTGAGTCATGTTTTTTTTTTTGAGTCATGTTTTTTATTCCACTTTCCCAATGTCTGCCTTGTCATTGGCATGTATCCTTTTCATTCAATGTTGATATCAATGTTAAGATTTCAATATGCCATTTTTTCTTATATCTATTTTTGTTTCTTTTTTCCCTTCTCTGCCTCCCCATGGGTATTTGAACAATTTAAAAGATTCAATTTTTATTTATTTATAGTGTTTTTGAGTGTATCTCTTTGTATCACTCTTTTTAGATTGCTTTGGATATTTTATACATCTATATAGTTCCATGATGTGAATTTATATATATATATATATATATATGAATAAATATATGAAAGTAAATGATATGTATGGATATATATGTAAATAAAAAAGACACAGACATATCTTATCATAGTCTGTTGGTGTCATTTTTTACAACTTCGAGTGAAACATGGAAACTTCTGTCTTATATCCCTTTACCTTCCTTCCTTTATAACATAATTGTCTTAAATATTTTTTTTCTACAGACTTTGAGAATCAGTTCAGCGAATGTTATAATTTTTGCCTCAGTCATCCAACCTAATTGAGGAAAAAAAAAGAAGGGATCGTCTATTGTATTCACCTACAGTTTTTCTTTCTTACCTTATTCTTTCTTCTTTTCTGATGTCCCAAGATTACTTCATTTATCATTCCTTTTCATTTAAAGAACATCCTTTAGTGATACTTCTAGGGTATTATGATGGCAAACAATTCTTTTAGTGTACCTTCATCTGAAAATGCCTTGGTTTCAACTTTTTTCCTGAAGGATATTTTTGCTGGATATGAGATTCTGGGTTGCCAGTCATTTTCTTTTAGCACTGGAAAATTTTTGTGTCACTTCTGTCTATCCTCCATTATTTCTCATGAGAAACTTTTGCTCATTTGAATGTTTTTTGACCTCTAGTTAAGGTGTTCTTTCTTTCTTGCTGCTTTTGGTCTTTAGTTTTCAAAAATTATGTCTTGGTGTAGACATAATTTCAAAGAAATAATAGAAATGTTAGCTTTTAGGAGCTGCCTTTTTGACTCTGTAGGCACATGTCATTTGACAAATTGCAAAGGTTTAGGGTATTATTTCTTCAGGTCCTCTTTCAGCCCTGCCTTTCTCCCCTCATCATGGAATTCCAATGACATGAGGCTTTTACTATCGACTCACAAGTCCTTATGTCTTTTTTATTTTTATTTTTCAATCTATTTCCTCTCTGTTGTTCTGATGGGGTAATTTCCCTTCTGTCTTCAAGATTATTGATTGTTTCCTCTTAAACCACAGCAGCAGGGGAAATGCAGAAGTACCATCCCAATTGTTAAGTGTAGAAGTCCACATTCTTCCTGTGGCCTACACTGACTTGCAAGTGAGGGATGCTCTTGGTTTCTGCTGATCAAAGTTGGGAATTCTGGCTCCCCAAGGCCTCCATTAATTCCTCCCTGATAGGAGTGTGAGGTCACAGCTCCTCACGTGGACTCCACTGACAGCATACAAGGTGACTTCTTTACAATGGGCTCTGACAAAAGTTATTGATCTCCACTAATCCTCCTGTGACACCCCAACAAGGAGAGAAGTAGCACGTCATTACTTCTCAGGAAGTGGCAGTCTGGTCTCCTTACATGTCTGCATTGATACCGTGATGGGGGAGTGCTTTTTAACCTCAGCAGTATGAAGTCTCAGTTCCTACTTGGTTTCTCTGACATCATACAATGGGCAGTTTTGGGCGATTATGTTGGTGAGTGTGGGACTCTAAGCTCCCCACAGGGCCTTTGCTAGGCACATGTGAAGATGAGACCTCCATTTTGTCTGTCATGCTGGGTAGAGTATGATGCCTATTGTCTTAAAGTTTTCTGTCTCATAAGGCTGTCCTTTTTCTACTCTTTAAAGATTTTTGTGTGGGGGTAGGGGGCAAGGGATGGGTTGTCTACACCCTTTGTTGTTTACACGTTGTTGGATTTTTCAGTGTCATATCTGGTATATATGAGGCAAAAGCAAAACAAAACAAAATAACAAAAAAACTTAAAAAGGAATTTGCCATCATGTTGTTCTGTGGATCCCAATATTCATAACTATCCTCCCTTCTCTCCACAATTGAGTCCTGTTATGTTTGTTTTGTATGTATAATCTAGGGTTTTTAGTTGTGTTAGGGGGAGAAATAGAGAAAAATATGTCTATTTCATCATCTAGGAGGCCAAAGTCCAACAAATATTTTTTATCATCACTAAAATGGGATTTTTTTCTCCATTATGTGCTTCATCACTTTCAACCTAATTATTTCATTCATCTCGTAAATGTTTCTTCAGTTCCCAACATGTATCAAGTGTGGACCATGTACTGGAATCACATTATTGAGGGAGAAGCTATTGAGAAAACAGACAAGTTTTTTAGTGGTTTCTTTAGTGTTACTTTTAGTGGTTTCTCAAGGGATTGCGATTTGAATTCTTTATTCTTCATGTTCTACTTAGAATTGTGTCACTTCCTATAATATACAATACTATTGTGCTTTGGCAAAATGTATTTAAATGCAAAATGCCTTATATAAACATAACACATATCAGAATCAGTTAAGTACCAAGGAATATATAGAACATAAGTGCAACAAGTGTTTATGTGCCTGTCTATCACCTACCTACCTACCTATCAGTGTATCTATCTATCTACCTACCTATCTATCACCTATCTATCTATCTACCTACCTACCTACCTACCTACCTACCACCTATCTATCTATCTAGTATGTGTGTGTGCTTCATGTACTGTAATTTTGATGAACAGTAATTATGAATGATAGAAAAGTAATAAAAATGGAGTTAGTAACATTCATCAAAGGATATACAAAAAATACATATAAATGGATAATTACCTCTAAAGTGTACTTTAAATTTAGTATAAATGTGTTTTAGTTATAGTAAGTAGACTATTATATATTTTTGTGTTATGTTTGGTCCTTGCTCAAAGGATTGGTTATTGAATTTTTGACTTCTTGTGGTGTACCTAGTTTTATACAGTATCATTCCTTACAAATGTAACCTGTTGTGTGTTATATATTGTTGAGTCAGCGCAGACTCCTGGGAACCCTGTGAATGAGTGATGTGCACCATGTCCTGTCCCAAACAGTCTGCTCAGCTGACCTCTGGTATCTCTGTTCCTCTCTTAACCTCACATCCACTGTCTACTAGGCCTTGATATGTCTTATGCATTTGTGTAGCCCAACCTTTGAACAAAAGATCTGTTGTGAACTCCCACTCAGACTAATGCCTTGGTCCTGTGTTTAGCTCCCTCATCTTCAGTGCTTTAGCCAGCTGCTTTAGCTGCCCCAAGTCTGCCTCATCAGCTCAGCATCACCTCCATGTTCTGCCTGGTTTCAAACTCCCTACCATGGAGGAATTTGCCCCTGTCAGAGGGCCTGGATAGCCTTGAGGCTCTCACCTTGGCAATACGTTGTATTGGTGAGGAACTCTCACACATTGCTTCTAGAAGGATAAATTGCAGCAAGGACTGTGGGAAAGTTTAGGCAGGTTCTCTTAAGCTGATTAGACATACAAAAAAATCAGTAATTCTAATCTGGCTTATACAGGTAACCTAAAAATGTACATGTGTGCCAAGAGGCATTTAGAAACTCTAATTCCTCATTGCCCTAAACTGGAAACAACCTAAAAGTTCACCATCTCTTAGAATGTGTAAAAATAAAATATTTCAAAAATTTAAAAATATTTTTTCAATTAAATTTATTTCCTTTATGTGAAGTAGAGGATACCTAATTGACTTACAGTAGAAGCAAAACAAAAAAGGATGAAAAGTTAGAATAAAATATCACAAAAAACAAAAAAAAATTAAAATTAAAAACTCATATTAAAATAACCAAAAATCTGAATAAACTGTACCCAAATTAATAATTGAAGCATGTTCTTAAGGAAATTTTCAAAATGACTTGTTCTGTTAATTGGTGATGTGAATCTAATGTTGACCTAGATGAGAAATTATGTGAGAAGTGGCAAATTCTATTAATATAGAATAGTAAATTGACACCTGTGTTATCTATTTGAAAAAATTTTATTACCGTAGTAATTATATAATATAGAAATATAATATACAATCACAGTCAATTCTGAGAAAACGTATCAACAATATATAGACTTATTTAAAGAATGTTAAATTAAAAATATAATACTCTTTTTTCAGTCTCTGGTACTTGAATTTTTTAGGGTTATGAAATGGTACTGTATTTTTGGAAAACTATTTAACATTAGCAAAATGTTGAGTTATATATGCTTTATACAGCAATTCTCTCTCTAGGATTATATAGCTACTCAGGCAAGTGCCCAAAAGTATGGGTATGAAAAAAGCAGCAGAACAATTCTGAAATAAATTATGATGTATCTATACTATGAATACTATTCACCTTTTACAGTCAATCCGATATGTATATATGTTTTTACACAAAACATCTTCAAGAAATATTGCTAAGGGGGGAAAAATACATTGTACTTTAATTTTAGTTATGTGCACAAATACATAAATATGTATGTTAATGTATGTTTATGGATATATCTGTTCATCATATACATACTTATTACTGCTAATTATGGTTACTACTGAGAAGAAATATGTGTCTGCGGTTTTTCAAAATTTTACACAGGGCACACTGTATTTCTAACTGAGAAAAGGAAAAATAGAAATAGTCACGTGATGACATATCACTAATGATTATATACAGGATCTCTTTGCTTTTTCTTGTTTTTGTAAGTAGTACAAAACAGGACAAGAAGTTATACTTAAAGTACAATGAGAAAAGAGAAAGGAAAGAAATAATAAGGAAACATACAAATAAGCTACATGGAGAAAATACTTTATTTGTGGAGGACTGAAAAGAAGCTGACCTTTAGTCTGTGAGATCATTTAAGCAAGGAGTCGTAAGTAAAATTGTCACATAAGGATAATTTTTTATTGTTCCAACAGAATTAAATGTCATGTGTAATATAAGTTTCTCTTATCTTAAGGATTCCTGTTCCCCCGATATCAGGGAAAAATTACAATAGTGGTCAGGGTTGTAATGACTCTCATTTTATAGGACATACATAGAGAAAAAAGCATTAAAAGTATAATTTTGTGCTGTAGATTTTTTGTGCCATTTCTTATGCTGTGTAGACAAACCTTGTGAAAGATTGTTATTCTCAGAAAGATGCATTTATGTTTACCTGTATGGTAGGACCATGACCAAGTGCAGAGAGCCACTTAGATGCCATCAAAATCACTGGACGGTTCGACATATTTTGAAAGGGAAGAGTATAGTGTATAAGAAAACCAGCTTCCAGAAATTATTTATTTATTTACTTACTTATTTATTTACTTATTTTAGAGAGAAAGTTTCATTTTTATGCCTCTAAGTGAAAGTTATACAATGAATATTAAATTGCATATAAAACTGCCTAATAAAAGAAAAACTACATTCTGTACTTAACATTATTTTCTTCATAAAACAAAGTAGCATAATTTATCCGAAATCTAATTTATTAAATGCTAAAATTAATTTACAGAGGATCTTGCATGCATTACGTTAAAGTTCTTTACTGATACATACTTGTGAAATTTTGAGAAGTTACAGATTTGTCAGTGATTGCTCCTTCATTTTATTAATAAGTGGGCCTCCTTTAAACAGGAGGTGGATACATTCAAAACCATAAGAATAATTTCCTCAGATTTGAATAGACGCTTTAACTGGACTCTGTTTCGGTCCAAATCACAACTAATAATTTTTTCAATTCCTATAATATGTAATCACACACAAACTAAGCATTGTGCTTTAATAAATTATTTCTAAAATGGTAAGAACAGCAGAGTCCAGTTAAAGAATCTATGCAAATCTGAGGAAATTATTCTAATGGTTTTGAATGTATCCGCCTCCTGTTTAAAGGAGGCACACTTGTTAATAAATGGGTATTTTTATGGAAACTCACCTTGAGAGAATAGCATAGTGTAACACTCTGTTGTGCCATTCTCTCTCCATAAACTTGGGAAAATCACTTTGCTTCTCTTCTCTGACCTTAGTGTCTTTTTCTTAAACGTGTGATGCAAAACTTCTTAAGTGCTTAAATTCTGTGGGATCTATATGCTCCAGTCCATGGCACAAACACCAGCGTAGCTCACAATATCCCATACCGATGGTAACATTGAAATGTTCAGCAAATTATATACCCCACCTTCTATATAAGCATGCCATTTAAAAATAATCCTAAAAATGAAAAATCTCCCCATGGTTTAAAAGATTGATTCTGGAATACTAGGCTATAGAAAAGTCAATAGGTTATCAGATACCCAAATACTCTAAAATAATAGAATCATATGTCAGCTATTAACATATAAAGTGTAGCTGTCATCGACCATCAGCCTATCTTTAATTTTCCAGTAGAATATCTCCAAAAAGGTACTATACAGCTGCTCCATGAACTTCAGTGGCAGGCAACCACCAATTTTCAGAACTGTCCTTAACAGTCACCAGTAGGTTTTCCCTTCTTCCTATTTAACCGGGATCTAACTTTCTATTAATTCTCCTCATTAGCCCCAAAACATTTTTTACTTATGCCTTTACAGAACATACTGAATTCCTGGAAATGCTGGGCTTTGACTTGGGTTCACATCCAATGAGATTGCATGTGCTTCAAAGTGGGAAGTGTTGGTCACCTGAAAATAACGGCTCTTCCATTTAATAAGCTTTGGACACCATTCAGATTGTTCATATCTTCATTAATTCCTATCGATAATTTTTCACAGTTTGCCGTGCAAAGAGCTTGCACAATTTTTATTAAAATTATACCTAGGAGTTTGGTGATCTTTGAGGTTGTTGTAAATGGTATTTATAATCAATTTAATCTTCTAATTATTTGTTGCTGGCATTTGGAATTAGTTACCATTGATGTTTTATTATGCATCCAACAATCTTGCTAAATTCACTTATCAATTCTAATATATAATATGTAGATTGATTTTAGGTAGTCTAGAAACATACTCTTTAGGCATGTGAATAATGGCAGTTGCATTTTTTCCTTTCTCACCCTTATATCTTTTTTCTCTTTTTCGTGTATTGTTGTCCTACATAAATATTGAAGTGAAATGATGATAGGAATCCTTTTCTCATTCCTAATCTCAGGGGAAGATTGAAATATTTCAGGCCTTATTATAATAGTAACTGCGGTTTTATGAATTTTTTAAAATAATCCTATGTGGATGGTAAGTTATATTATTTTTTGTATCTATTATAATAATTACACTATTTAGTTCCTTTGTTTTACTGAAATACTTTGATTTAAAAGTTAATCCATCAAGAATTTATTCCTGGGTAAAACCTAGTGTGTTCATGGTGTTTCAGATTTGATGTAACTTTGGATTCAGTTTGTTAAACATACTTTTCTTTTCTTTTTTTTGCATTTGGCCATGATTTCTTTTTCTATGTGATATCCTCAGTTTGGTGTAAAGTTTTTATAACATTCTTTAAATATTTGGAGGGGTTGCCTACTACTTTTATTCTCTGTAATGTCTTATGTAAGATTGGTGTTATTTTTTTTCTTAATTATACAAGGCAATTTACCAATTAAATCACCAGAGCATGGGACTTGCTTATAGATTTTTCATTATAGATTCAACTTATTTACTAAACATAGGACTGTGTAGATTTCCGTTTCACTTTTTGTTAAGTTGGGTTTTATATTTCATATAATTTCATATTTATTGGAATACAATTGCTTATATTTTGTCTTTGTTTCTAAATTCTTTAATGACATTTCTCACATATATAATGCATTTCTTCCATTACCGATGAATGAATTTTTTAATCTTAATGCAATGTCACTCTTTATCTCCAGTTATCCTCCTTTCCTGAAAGTCTAATTTGTTTATCATTAATTTACTCTTCTCAGTTTTTTTATGCTTAATTTTGCATGGTGTATCATTTTTCTGTACTGTTACTTTCAACCTTACAATATCTTTCATTTTAAATTGCTCTTCATATAACCAGCATGTAATTGGGACTTGCTTTTTTTCTAGTCTGAAAAACTTTACATTTTAATTGGAAAGTATAGACTTTATAAAGTTAGTATTTTATGAATATGGATTGATGTATAGTTGTCCATTTTTTCCTTCCTTTTCTGTTTTTCCCATCTCTTTTTATTTCTCTGTTCTTTTTGTGCTTGCTTTTGTTTTTTATTGAGTAATTTTTGCCATTCAATTTAAATTCCTGTCTTGGATTTTTATCTTCGGCAATTTAAACACATGCCACAAGGTTTTGACACTCCCTTGCTTCAAGAGTTGGAGTTCATGGCCCTTCCCAGGATTCTGGACAGTTGCCACATATGTTTTGACACTTTTGCTTCAAGAGATGCCCTTTATGGCCCCTCCCAGGTTTATGGGCCTACCTCGGTGACTCTCTTGTAACCAATAGAATGCAGCAGTTTGGTTGCTTTGTGAGCTCATAGGCTGAAATGTCAATCAGCTGCCATTACCAACGACCAACAGTGGAGGGCGCCATCTTGGCCCGCCATCTTTGACTCTTGTTTTCTGTTGGTTTTGTATGCAGCACGGGCTGTTAGCCATGTAATTTACAGTTTATCGACCAAAAAGTTGTCTCAGGTTTGTTTATGTAGCTATGTCTTATTTAACTCTCAGTTTGGAAGCTTAATTTTGATGGATGTAGAATTCTGGGTTGACAGTTTTATATTATCTTTCAGCATCGGAAGGATTCTTCATTTTCTCTGGTTCTCTGTGGATTCCATTGAGAGGGCAGCCATCTTATAAATCATTTTTTCTGGGATAGGTAATATATCTTTATTTTTCAGATGTTTTCACTTGGTATATGTTTGTTGATTTTACTTGTATTCTTTTTATTTTATATAGATGCCTAATATGTAGTTAAATAATATTTCAAAAATTTCAAAACCTATATTGTTAATAGAAATTATTCCATTTATCTAAAGAAAAGTATTTGATTGACAGTAGCAAGAAAACAGCAAAAGCAAATCTCCCATAGGAAACTATATTTTATTTTTAACTCTTATTTAATACACACCTACAAATTACATAGAAAATAAAATAATTTAAGTACATTCCCAAGTAAAATATCAAAATTGCTTTTATAATTGCTTATCTGTTGCTAATGTTGACATGCATGAGAAAATGTATGAAAAGAAATTAAATTCCTTTATAAAGAATCATGAAGTGACTCGTATTACCTACAGTAAAATACTTGCATTGGCAAGTCATATTATATATCTGAAACTATTTGTGTAAATATAGTCTATCATGGGAATTGATTCAATAACAGGCAATACATAGAAGATAAGGGAAAGTAACAAGTACATGCATACATACAGTTTTACTATATAAAATTTTTGTTCTAAATAATTAAAAAGCGATAAACTAACAAACGGAATAGTAAAATACAACAGTTTACACAAAATAAGCATGAATTGTCCATAATTATATTGAATGTGCTTAATAATTAGTACAAATTAAAGGAAAAACAAAATTCGCTTTATCGTGATAACAAATTATTGAGGAATTATAAAGCTGTACTGGTCTTTTGGAAATTAATTTGGCATTTTTACCAACTTTTTTACATACTCTAAAATAATTTGACTTGAGGACTATATCACAATTGAGCATAAATGTATGGTTACATAATTGGCAAAGGAACTATTTTTTAATGAATTATATTGTGTTCATTTTATGGATATTATGTAACTATACAGTCAATCAGGTGTATCTTGTATACTTATACATAATATCTCCATGATGTATTGCTAATAAAGAAAAAAGGTAATTAAAATTTCAAATGTGTGCGTATATAAATATATTCTGTATGTAAATGCATAGTTATGTATATATCTGTTTCTGTGCACACTTTATTGATATTCTTGGATATTTCTGAAATGAAATATGCATTGCATTTTTTTTGAAAATTTTTGCAGTGAGCAAAATTTGCTAGTAGTATTAAAAGAAAATATAGTTATATGATGGTATATCACTAATGATCGTTTTCTGAACCTCTACTTACATGATTTTCCCTCTTACGGTAGTACAGAATAGGTAAGAAGTCATGCTGAAAACATTGACTGATTTGAGATCAGCTTTTTTAAAGTGTGTCATAATAAATTATTTCCCCATAAAACTTATGATTTTATTTCTCTCGTTTCTAAAATGAGATCATTAAATAGGAATCGTAGGTAACATTGTCACAAATAATGCTCTTTTTGTTGTTCCCCTGGCATTCAATGGCAAGTGTATTGTAAAGTTTCTAATCTTTTGTGATCTCTATTAGCATAATATCATTAAAAATGACAATATCAGAGTTATCATGACTCTCGAAATTTATCCGAAAGCTGCATAGAAAATGCCTTAACAACATATCCTTGTCCTGTGGAGTTTTTGTGCTATTTCTTATGATGTATATGAAAAGGTTATTGCTATTCTCAGAGAAATGTGTTTATGTTTAACTGTATCCAACAACCTTGATAAATCAGTTCTAATGCTTTACCTATAAGTTGCTTTTAGATAGTATGGAGACATAATTATGTGATCTGTGAATAAGACGTGTTCATTTAGTCATGTCCAATCTTTATGCTTGATTTCTCTTCTTTTTCTTTATTTCATTATTGTCCTGACTAAATTTTCCCTAAAATGTTGATTACAAGTGGTGTTAGTAGACATCCTTGTTTCTAGTTTGATCTCAAGGAAAAGTTTTTCAATATTTCACCAGTAAATATATATGCTGCAGCTTTCTAAGGTTTTTTTAAAAAAATCATAAGTAGGTAATTAATTAAATCAAATATGTTTTCTCTACCTAGACATCCTTGTTTCTAGTTTGATCTCAAGGAAAATTTTTTAATATTTCACCAGTAAATATATATGCTGTAGCTTTCTAAGGTTTTTTTTTTTAAAAATCATAAGTAGGTAGTTAATTAAATCAAATATGTTTTCTCTACTGACTGCCATAGTGACATGATTTCATTCCTCTGTTTTTCAAGGGAGTTTTACTTGAAAGTGTTAAACCAACAGGAGTCCATTCTTGTATTAAACCTAATTTGTTTCTTGTGTATTACATAGTTGAATTATCTTTGGATTCTGTTAGTCAAACATAAGGTTTTCACTTACTTTACTTTTTTGGTGTTTGTCATGAGGCATAAAAACTTTGATTTTCCTTTCATTCAATGATATCATTTTGATATCAAGTTTCTAGGGGTCTCATAAAACATTTTGGCAAGGGTTTTTTGCTGTTTCTCTTTCGTGGAAGGGGTTGTTCAAGATTGGTGTTATTTATTTCTCAGTTATATGAGAAACATCAGGATATCAGAATATGGAATTCAGGTTTTGGAAGGTTTTTCTATACAGTTGCAGTTTATTAAATAGATAGAGAATCCTTGAGATTTCCTAGTTTAACTCTCTTGTTATTTAAGAAAACATTTATCATTTCATAAATTTGAAATTCATTGCCATATATTTCCTTATAACAGAATGTATGTGTCTCAGGAACCTAAAGATCATCCGCTCTATAATCCTGCTATTCATAGTGTGTGTCTTCTTCATCCCCTTGATCAGTATTGCCAGGGGTTTATCATATTTTTATCATTTAAATAAAAAAGTCTTGGATTTGTCATTTATTTATGTTTTCATAATTGGTGTTAATTTTTCATGTTCAAAATTTCAGTTTTAAATTCCTTCTTTATATTCTCATTTTGTGAAGTGTATTTTCAAATCTTAAATTTTTAGGCTATCCTCTTTTGCATCAGTGCTCTAAATTTTCCTTTAGACACATATTTTGATGCATCCCACATAATTTTTAACAACTTAATTGAATTTACTTGATTTAAAAGGAACTGCACGACTTAAAAGTAAACAAAATATATTTTGATACATGTGTGCATTTATGTGTGCATGTGTGTGTTTGTGAAACCTTCACCACACTCAAGATAGCTAATGAAGGTATTCATCCTTCTCCCTAGATTTGGATTTCTCCCTCGTTATCCTGCTCAAGCACTCCCCACTTTCCCCTGCTAGGGACATTCTTATATGAGTCTTTGCGTGGACATATAATTTCATCTTTATTGGATAAACTCTGAGGAATAGAATGACTGGATTATGTGAGAGGTGTATTTTAAAGTTGTGTTAGAATGTGTCAAAATGTTTTGCAACTATACCAGTTTACATCTAACAGTGTGAGTCATAGTTGCGTTAGATTCCTGGGGGCACTGGTTATGGTCAGTGTTTTTAATTGTAGCTCTTTCAATGGGTTTGCAGTGGTATTTTTTATTGTATGCTGGATTTTCTGTATGAAATATTATTGAAGTAGTCAGGGGCTCTGAATGATTTTTTCTTCTTCCAGTGAGCATTTGTTTTTGCTTCTGAGAGGCTGACAGTATGTGGGCAGTTCATCTCATGGCAATCAGGGAATTAATTCTTTTGAAGCTGGGTCTCAGGTTTGGTGACCGGTTTTCTGTTTCTGGTTGATGTGAACGTTTAGGGCAGTGGACTCGCCGGGATCACAAATGAACTGGGTCGTCTTCCAGAGTCTTCCTCTCTCTGACGCATCTTTTCTCCAGGCTGTGTTCTCTGAGCTGGGGAGACTGCTGGAAGCCCTCCTCAGCTGCGTAGTTTCTAAACGACAACTTTCTGTTTAGCATCTTGGCTTCTCAACACCCCCTCACGAAGGTACCAAATTTGGGTCTCATCACTTGGGCTTCTCTTCTGTGCTCTCGTCTCTTCAAATGCTTGCATCCTTGGGTTAGCGGTGTCTTTGAGTAATATCTTTCCTATCTTTCTGGTTTCTTAATTTTTCTGAGCAGACTAATTGGGTTGATAGAGGTGCTCAGTCATTACTGAAAGCAGACAGATACATATATACTCTTTTTTTGGAATAAGTTTTTATAATTGTTTTTTCCTGCTATACTTTATTAGTTCAGTCTTTATATCAATAAGAAAATAAATTTTTTTTTTAAGGCATGTAATCTTCCAAAGAGTGGATCTTTCCTGTCCTTATTTGCCTAATGTACTCATTACTTTTTTTTATCGATTGCCTAAGTGTTTCTCTAGTTCCCAGTGTGTGCCAGATATGGATTATGTGGTGCAGGTACATAATTCCACTTGGTGTAGCCTAGTGAAAGCCAAACAAGTGAATGTGGGTCATATTACAAAAGATAAGTTTTCTGATAACTTTTAATGTACAGTAGTCTAAAATGTTACCTATACCTCTTTGTATTATGTTTACTGGTCCCTCTAGAGGTTGGCAGATGAAACGTTACTTACCTTGGTCTACTTAGAGTTAAGAAAGTATCAATTTAAGTAAATGCAGTCTCACAACAGGATAATCCCACGTATCTCGCTCCCCCTTTCTTTGTGGTCTTTTTTTCCACATATTTTATTTAAAAATTTTATTATAACCTGGAATTCTTTGTGTGCATACCCACTTTCACTTTCATTTTTTTTGTATTAAACATCAGGAGAATGGCTTGATCACGTGATATGTGTACCTTTAAGACAAGTTAGAAAATACCAAAGTGCTTTTTAATCTGATTGTATGATTTTATACCCTACTAGAAGTGTATGAATGGCACAGTTACCCTATGTACTTGTCAGCAGTTGTTATGGTTAGTATTTTTAATGTTAGTACTTCTTGGTGTGCAGCGATATGTCAGTGTAAGTCTAACTTGCATGGATGTAACTAAGTCATTGTTCTTTCTGTCCTAGGTCTGGAAAAAATGGATTCAGGCCCGATGCCGGTAGTTTTGAAATGCTATAGAGATAATTGGAGGTTCCAGGTGATTTTATCTTCCTCCAGGGAGCATTTTCTGTTGCTTCTGGGAGGCAGAGAGTGTGGTCAGGACAGTTCATCTCATTACAATCAGTGATTGAGTCTTTTAAAGCTGGGTCTCAGATATTTTGAGTACTTCTCTGTTTCAGGTTCATTTTGACATTTAGAGCATAGAGGACATTAAATTCACTGCTAGGTTGTTTTCCAGATCCTCTATGCCAGGGCGGGGCTTGAAACCAATCTGTGTGCCCTGGCTTGGTGAGACTACCGGAAGCCCTGGTCAATTGCTTAGCTTCTCTTGGCAACTTTTTTCTTAGTTTCCTGTGTTCTCAATCGCCTCCACTGAATCAGCAAAAGGCTTGTGGTGGAAAGTGCTACCGAATTTGTGTCTTGTTGCCTGGACTTCTCCTCTGAGATCCAGTTTCTTCGGATGCTTGCTTCTTTGTGTTTGTGGTACCTTTGAACAAAATGGTTAATATTTTCCAGCTTCCCTAGTTTTCTCAGCAGGATGGTTGGGCGGAAGTGGCTAATCTACCAATACTGAAGAAGACAGCTCTGCACATACTAATTTTTGAAGTATGTTTTAGTTTTCATTATTTTTCTCCTTTGGTCAGTTATCTAGTCTTTTGCCAAAGTGTTTCTTTAGTTTCCTAAATATGCCATGTATGCACATAGAGGTATATTATTGAAGTCTATCCTGGTGGAAAACATACAAGTAAATATAGAGTATATTACGGAAGACAAGTTTTGTGGTACTTTTTTATGCTGCAATCACAACCAAAATTTACCTATATCTATTTGTATTATATTTACTGGTTACTCAAAGCATTAACATATGAATCTTTAAATTATCTTGATCTATTAGTTTAAGGTATACCAATTTATGTATATGTAACCTCAAAACAAGATGAATCCATTTCTTTTCCCTTGACTCGTTTGTCAAATATATTATTTAAATATTTTTATTTAAAACTTAAACTGATTATATGTAAATTATTTTTGCCCATTAATTTTTAAAAATATATTGTATATTCAGTTAAATGCATGAAGCTTAGACGCACAGATTAATTTTGCAAATTAAAGTATGGTTTATATTTTTCAGGAAACAGTTTTTTAAAAGAAATATAGAAAAAGTAGTTTTTTACGTTTATCTGCATATTTTCCGTGTCCAGTGCTCTTCTCTCTTTTCTGTAGTTTTCTATCAGGTATTTTTTCCCTTCAGCCTGAAGAACTTCCTGTAGGATTTTGTAATATTTTTTTGACAGGAAAAATCGTCTCAAGTTTGTTTATGTGTCTGTATCTTATTTCACTCTCAGTTTGGCAGGATAATTTTGGTGAATAAAAAATTCTGGGTTGAGAGTTTTATTTTTTCTCTCAGCATTGAACGATGCTGCTCCATTTTTGCCATTTCTCCAAGGATTCTTTTGAGAATACAGCCATCATTTAAATCCTCGTTCTTGGTAAGTAATGTGCTTTATTTTTCAAAAATGTTTGCTCTTATACATTTGTGCACTTCACTTATGTATATTTACATGTATATTTCACATAGATGTCCAAGATACATTTTACTGACAAAATATTTTAAAACTTTAATAGCTGTTTTATCAATCTAAACTTTTTCATTTATGTAAATAAAGACAATTTATGGGATTGACAATAGCAACAAAACAAAAGCAAAAGAAATCTCATGTGAAAAAATATTTCGCAAAAGCCAAAATATCTAATTTTGATTTCTCCTTAAAATATATACAAATATCTACACATGTTATATACAAATTAAAATAAGTTGTCAAATTCCCATGCAAATATCAAAAGCATTTATTTTAATTATTAATTTGATTCTCATATTGACATGCATGAGAAATTGTATGAGAACAAATAAAACTCTGGATCAACAATAATGTAATGTTAAATACTACTTAAAGGAAAATATTTTATACCCGTAGTAATTATAATATATAATAACATTCAATTTGGCAGACATAGTGTACATATGAAATAATTTGTATATATAAATACATATTGGAATAAATTCCTGAGAGGCTCACGTTCTCTATATATATGTGAAAGTAACAGGGGTATATGTATATATGCAATTAATATATAATAATTTTTAGTATTTCAAATGTTTATAAGATAATAGGCTATTTAACGAATAGAATAGTAAAATAAATGAATATTATCCAAATAAGAATAAGAAAATGCTATTTATTTGGAGCTTGCTATAGCAAGGAAGTCAGCCAACATTACTTGTGTTTGGCGGAGACTCAAAGGCAGACTAGTGGAGTTCGAAAGCTTTTTGGTGGGAAAAAGGAAGGAAGGCTTCAGGTGTGCCCTGATTGGAGGTTGTTGGCATGGAGAAGGTAGACGCTGGCTACGTGGAAGTGGGATGTTGTATATATTTGGCTAAGGGTTCATATATGTATGATAATGGTTGTGCTTTTATTTTTTTAATTGTTACTGAGTTTATGATAGTTATTTGATATTGAAATTTTTATCTCACTAGAATTCCTTCTTGGTTTAAACTCAGTATGTTGCCGGGGGTATTATAGGTGAAGTACTTTTGGTTTTTCTTGTCAAACATAATTTTTTTTTGGGGGAGAGTCAAGGATTGATGAGGAATATACACCACTGTTTTTTATC
>NW_006431042.1:0-1452 GCF_000325575.1 Pteropus alecto | reverse complement strand
GAAGCCCTGTGACATGAGCAAACCGCACGCTACATTAGTCCGAGCTAACTTTTCCGGTGAAATCTGTGAGCTTCTTCGGGAGCTCCTGGAGGGTGGCCGGCAACCTCTGCCTCGCTCGGTCCAGCCCTCATCCCTCACAACGCGAGGGGCAGGCAACTGTCCCGGGCCGGCCTCTGCCCAAGGCCCAGGTCGCCCCCTGCTCATTATCCCGCGGGCCCCACGCGTGACTCGGTCGCGTGCAGCGCATGCAGAGGCCCTGCGTTCCCCGTACCAGCCAGCTCTGGGGCCCCTCGTTCAAATACGGACAGAGGAGGCGCATCTTCCTGCCGGGGATGACGATGACACCTGCGATGAGCTGTGCGGGCTGCCAGCGTGCGACTTTGGGCTCCGTAATTCTCTGCCTCTCCTGACCCCCCTCCTGCTCAGGACAAGTCATTGCAGCCCCGTTTTTACTGTCACGAGTCGTCACATCCTGCCGGCCCAGGGTTCCCCGAAACACGCACCCTCCAGCCCATCCCTGGCCCCACAGACGCTGGCACAGAAAGCCCGTCGCTGGCCTGTATCAGACGCAGGCGAGACACCTCCCTCGTCCTCGGTGCCCCACGGGGATGTCTGGCGGGGCCAAGTCGCAGGAGGTCTGCACTGTGCTCGCCCGTCATAACCGCCCTGCCCCGGCGGGAGCCCCGCAGACCTGCCCCGTGCGCCCCGGAGCCTCACCCTGCTCTGGTCCCACAACTGCACCAGCATGGGGCACCCACGGGCGGCGACCAGGCCACCACGTCTGCTGTGCTGGAAACCGTGGCTTCCCCCCGGTCTCGCGTCCAGGGCCAGGCCGACCCCCGGGCCTGTGGGGGTGACGAATGCTGCCCGGCCGCCCTCGTGGGAGAGACTGCTGGATTCATCAGGATCGCGATGGGGCGGTTCCCACAGCGTAAACGCCCACGTAGCTCCTTTCGTGGACCAGCCGTCCCGCCGGCTCTCACCCCACGCACGCCGATGCGGACGGACCGAGAAGCACGGGCCGCAGCCCCCGGACGCGAAAGAGGCCGGGAGAGGGAAAGGGCAGAGCCGGCCACTCGCTCACCGTGCCGTGCTGGTGACAGTGACGCCCTGGTCAGCGGTCATAACGCCCCTCGCTCCGCAAACCAGGATGCAGAGACCGAGGCTTTGGGTAAATTGTCCACTACTGGGCGTGAGTGGACTGACTGGCATTTCAACCTCCTCCCGGGCGGCCCCCCAAGCCCCGTGTGGTTGAAGCATGCCTGCTCCTCGAAGCTCCCGCTGCAGCTGGCCTTGGTCCCAGGGCGTGGGGACCACACTGAGCCAGGTGTGCCTGCGTACTCTCTCAGAGGCACAGAACACGCAGGCGGGTCGTGCCTGATGTGCGCCACCGAGGGCGAGGCCCCCAACTGAAGCTGCACTTCACTGTGTCCAGCGCTGGCTTCCAGCGGC
>NW_006431041.1:0-559 GCF_000325575.1 Pteropus alecto | reverse complement strand
CAGATTTTAAACCTGGATTTCTTAACTACTTGCTATAGTATAATCTTTCATTGATTACTACAGGACAAAAAGGTGAGCAAAAAGGTGAACATTTTCCCTCTTTTTGCAGAAAAGCACTGATCCCCAACTTCTTCAAAAGAAGATTCCTGGTGGTTTCTTTTGGAAATATCTCCTTTACTTATGATTGAGTGAGACTCTTCTCTTTCTTTCTCAACTGTGTCATTTCCAATTATCTGTGGCATAACAGATATTGGGCACCCACTCTCTATTTCGCCACAAGGCTTAACTGCAGCTTCTCTGGAGGACAGAACTCTGGCTTTAGACCCCTCATGACTTATGACATATAACTTCTCATCATGCTTGCTTGCTCTCTTTTTGACTTTTCCTTCAAGGCACCTTTCTGTATCATGGGCACATAACTGAGGCATAGGTGACTCTATTGAAGACTTTTCACCTTGTTCTTTAATGTCAAGCCATATTTGAGAAGAAACTGTTGACATATCTTCTTCAATTTCTGTCTTGAGGGGTAGGGCTCTTTCCATCATTACTGTCAGTTTCC
>NW_006431040.1:950-2424 GCF_000325575.1 Pteropus alecto | reverse complement strand
CGCGGGCGGTTAACCGCGTCTCTGTCCCACGCTGCCGGCACGGCGTCCTCTCCACCGCCAGCTTGTCTAAGTCAGACGCGCCTCGCTGACCTGACAGCCCCCGGCCCCAGGGGACCAGCCGTCCACGCGAGCTTTCTGGGCCGCCGCGCCTGGACCGTGAGCCTGTGCGGTCGGGCCGGGCAGGAACTCTGTCCCAGCGTCAGGCGACTTGCTTATCCTGCCCTCCGGGTGGAGGGGAAGCGATCGTTTCCTCGCTAGCCTTTGGATTTGTAGGAACCGACGTTAGGTCTGACGATCTGTGTGCACAGGCGAGGCCTTGCTCTGATGCCCGCTCACTGAATGTCTGCGCCTCAGAGCAGAGGCTGGTGGCTGGCGTGGAGTTTGGGGACATCAGGACCTCCCACCCGCAGAAGGGACGTGAGCACGTAAAGCACGCCATGCTCTTCGATGCAGAGGGGCCTCCCGTGAGCTTTGTGCCAGTGGCCACTGTTAGCAGGCGTCTCCTGAAAGTCCCCACGTAGCCCCTGCGGCCAGAGGTGAGATTTGAAGCAACGACTGTCGTGTCCGGGCTTCCTTCCTCGTGGCTTCCCGCGGCTCACGTGTCAGGCTGGAGTGTCCCGCCTCAGCCTCCAGGCCTGGCCAGGGCCCCTCGGCCGAGGGCCTGGCTTCTAGGGGCAGACCTCACTTGCCCTTTGGCAGCGAGGGGCCTAAGCCATCACTGCGCTTCCACTGCAGGGCAAGTTCAAGCTCAGGCCACTGCCACTTGTTTGCTGCCGAAACGGGCTTCATCGCTTTGCATCTTGTGCAGAGATTGAAACTGACTTTTATCAAAGATGAAGAGAAAACAGCTTTGTTTTCATCTCGATGACCCCCGAAGGGTCTGGCGACGATGAGTTAATATCTCGAAGCCTCCAACTCCATCTTTACTTAGATTTTCCATTTTCAATTGTTCTCAAAAACTCTTTTTTTCTCCGTCTCTCTCTGCAAGAATATTACTTCCTATATCGATCTATTCTTTCCTGAAACATAACACAGGGGCCACTGACGCTTCATCATAGGGCCAATATTATAAGAATTAGGTAATCTTTGTAAAGACCTGTGAAGGTAAATGGATCCGTCTAAACGCTGAGCCTGCCTCAATGATTCCGTGTGATCGCTTTACGCGGGTTTCCAGTCCGCGCTTCCAGACGCCCCCGGAGCTGTGGAAGCCGGGATTCCCAGACCTCGCGTGGCCGCATCGCGACCCCAGGGTGGCGTGTCCTCTCTCACCCGTGTTTGTCGGAGGCGCTACGTCAACTCCAACTGCATCGTTCAAGAGGGCGGCGTGCTGGGCTTGCCGGGGACAGACGCTCCGGCCGGCTGACGGCCTTCCTGGGACAGCGTCTCTAGACAAAAGGGACGGAAGCCTCCGTACTGACTGGGTCAGAAGGGATGCGTGAAGTGGGTGAAACGGGTCCCTGCCCTTCCCCTGGGC
>NW_006431040.1:0-391 GCF_000325575.1 Pteropus alecto | reverse complement strand
CGGAAGCTTTTTAAAAATAGAACAAACTGATGATATCACTGCTCTGAGGTCTCAAAACATCACTCGCCATCCTTGGTTCTAAATGAACCACAGAACGAGGTTTTTTTCCCCCACGGAC
The DNA here is from genome assembly GCF_000325575.1 of Pteropus alecto. NCBI lineage: Eukaryota > Metazoa > Chordata > Mammalia > Chiroptera > Pteropodidae > Pteropus > Pteropus alecto. The sequence goes on along the minus strand of NW_006431040.1, from coordinate 273 downwards.
GGCAAGGCGTTGATTTTGGCAGTGAGGAGACACATAAAGATGTTACTTGTAGTCATCCAAACGAGAGTCGTTTTGGAGCCGTGTGCGCACAGACAGGCAAGGAACAAAGGGAATGAGTATCAGAAAGGCCTAGTGGACAAAGGCGGTGGCTCTCTATCCATTCCGGAGTCTGCTCGAGAGCAGCTATCGCGTGTTCGCTTCGTGTCCTGCAGCACGTGCAGAGGGACAAGCCCCTGGAAAAGCACCCGCGTCGTGGTCCTCGGGAGCGAGCGA
>NW_006431039.1:0-563 GCF_000325575.1 Pteropus alecto | reverse complement strand
ATGTATATATAGTATGAAAAATAAATAAACAAACTGGCATTTAAAAAAAAAGTTTATGTGACAACATGGATGGATCTGGAGGGTATTATGCTACCCTCTAGAGTGAAAAAAGTCAGACAGAGAAAGACAAATACCATATGATCTCACTTATATGTGGAATCTAAAGAAAATAAATGAAAAAAAAAAAAAACAGGAAGAGACTCATAGATACAGAGAACAAACTGATGGTTGCCATATGGGAGCGGGGTTGGGAACCTGGATGAAAAAGGTGAAGGGATTGAGAAGTGTAAATTAGTAGTTACAAAGTAGTCACAGTGGTGTAAAATACAGCATAGGGAATATGGTCAATAACATTGTAATGACTATGTATAGTACCAAGTGGGTATTAAACTGATCAGAGAGAATCACTTTGTAAATTACATAAATATCTAACTACTATGCTTTATGCAGGAAACTAATATAAAATAATATCGACTGAATTGTAATTGAAAAAAATTTTTTTTAAAGTTCAAAAATTTAAAATCCTCAGGAGCATTTGAAATCTTGCTCCCCAGCATATGTCA
>NW_006431038.1:0-418 GCF_000325575.1 Pteropus alecto | reverse complement strand
CAATCAAAAGATAGGGTGGATGAATGGATAAGAAACAAGACCCTTACATATGCTGCCTCACAAGAGACTCACTTCAGATTGAAAGACACACACAGACTGAAAGTAAAGGGATGGAAAAAATATTTCATGAGAGGTCAGAAGCATGACAACGTGAGAGGTCACCTTGGTCTCTGTCCTTAAAATTACAACAAAGTGAACAGATATAATCAAACAGATAACACCCAGCCTAACAAAGGAACACATCTGAGAGATCTGCATATCAGAGCATCAGAAGGTGGGTGAGTTGGATGAGCAAGGGAGGAGAAAAAGGAGAAGAGAGGAGACTGATGCTGTGAACACAGCCTGAAGCTCCCTGAAGGATGTAGGGAGAGGAGAGGAATTAGGTGGTGGTTTGCACTCTTTGTAGCCCCAAGCATTC
>NW_006431037.1:0-551 GCF_000325575.1 Pteropus alecto | reverse complement strand
CTCTTTGTTGCATTTATTTTTTCTATTGTTTTATTTTTTTGTTATTGTTTTCAGTTACATTTATTTCTGCTCTAATTTTGATTTTCTTTTCTTCTGCTTACTTCATTTGTTGACTTTAGGCCTCATTTGTTCTTCCTTTTCTAGTTTTTTAAGATGAAGTGTTAGATTGTTTATTTGGACTCGTTCTTGTTTTTAAGATTACGCCTGTAATGATGTGAACTTTCCTCTTATGACAGCTTTTCCCTTGTCCCAAAAGTTTTGTTACATTGTACTATCATTACCATTTCTTTCTATGTGTCTCTTGATCTCTCTTTTAATTTTTTTCTCTGACCCAGTTATTCTTCAGTAGCACATTTTTTAATATCCATGTATTTGTTATTCTTCTTGTTTTCTTTTTGCACTTGATCCCTACTTTCAGAGCATTATGATCAGAGATTATGATTGGTATAATTTAAATTCTCTTATATTTATTAAGATTATCTCTGTGTCCCAGTATGTGGTCGACCCTTGAGAACATTTCATGTGCACTAGAGAAGTATGTATAAGCAGCT
>NW_006431036.1:0-755 GCF_000325575.1 Pteropus alecto | reverse complement strand
AGTTCCCTGTATCTAAATATTTTCCTGCATTTCTCATGGCACTTAATGCCAGTGGGATCTTCCAGCCAGAACCAGAATGGTGACGGCCATGTAAGAGTCCCAACATAAATTACAATTAATGTTTTCCTAATGCCAATTGCTTCTCTTTCCATGGGGAAGTTACAGAACTTTCAAGTTTGACATCTATCCCAGACAGAAGGCAACTGAGAACAAAAGACACCTGATTGACACATTCTAGATGTGTTCATTTATCAAATAAGTTAATTAACCAATATTTCTTTCTACTCAGATTTAGGAGGAAAAAAAAAGCATCCAAAACTATGTGAAAAGTGGGTTATTTTAAATAAATTTTTCTAAGGTATAGTCTAAGGTCGATAGGAAATCCCAATATTCTAAATCATCTTCATTTTTAGTAATGGTCTGAAGGCCACAGGATCCTACAAAATCCAGAACTGCTCAGTAAAAACTATGTCACACGCAAGAAAGCACATTTATCTAAGACAGAAAAGCAGGTTGATACATACTTGCTAATTACTAGAATTTCAACAAGGATTGAAGCAAACTGGATTAACCCTTCAGTGTGAAGAGAACAGTGCAGTCCCAATTATGATTCCACAGAGGTGATTTAGGTCATAGTCAGGGACGAAGGAAGTTTGAGTGCTGAGACTAAAAACCGCATTCTCATTTCAACCCAAACAGCGTGCTTCTTTTTGTGTTACCTATGGTTTCTACTGGATTTTATTCAAAAAAAAAAA
>NW_006431035.1:0-558 GCF_000325575.1 Pteropus alecto | reverse complement strand
TTCGGCACCAACTATTCGTGTCCGCAGCTCCCGGACGCGGCGTTCTGGGCTTTGTGCGTGGTCTGTACGAAGAACGCTGAGGTCTCAGGTCACTCCGGCCAGGGGTGGTGTGAGGGGTCGTCCGAGCAGGCTGGACCCGTTTTTGTCGCCTCCTGTCACTGTCTCGCTCGCGATGGCGGCCCCGGCCCCGGCGCCGGTGAGTGGAGGGTTCCGCAGCGCGACCCGCGCCGCGGTTGTTGTTTGCACGGTTCCACCCCCTGTGATAGAGGGTATCCCTGGACTCCATCTTTCCATCTGAATGCTCTTGGTGCTGCAGGTCCTGGGGAAATGGGGTTTGGGGGCGGCAGACCTAATCACTTCCGACCCAGGTTTCTGACTTCAGGCCGGGGGATACAAGGACAGGGTCCCCCCTTCCCCCATTTCTGGCTTAACCTTGAACTTGCCGCTTAGCCCTCCCCCACCCCCACCCCGCCTCCTTTCCCTCCAGTCTAAAATTGAAATATTGATTTTTCTCTCTCGGTTCAGAGAACTGGATCAGGTATACGTGTGACGTGCGTC
>NW_006431034.1:0-721 GCF_000325575.1 Pteropus alecto | reverse complement strand
CACGGAGCGTAAACGTGGGAGGAGGTTTGGGACACCGAGATGCAGCTGAGTAATAGTCTCTGAGAAAGTGCTCACCTGTTCTGTGAGTTGGGGTGACTCTAACCAGCTCTAACTGGCGAACCCCGCATCCCACCGTTGCTGACAGACAGTCTTAAGCCCAGAATGGGTGATTCTGGTCCATTGCTCATGCTTCTCCAGTGTCGGTTGAGGGATCGCGTGTCTTTCCGCTCAGCAGCAATGAGTTGCCTCCGACGTCACCACATAGCCGCTGTCTAATCAGAGGACCGAGGATAACAAAGTGCATCTCATTGCTAGATCTGCTGTAACAAAGGGCCCCAGACCAGGACACCGAAATCACAGACATTTATTTCTTCCGGTCCCGGAGGCTGTAAGTCTAAGACCCACGCGTGGGCGGAGCTGGTGCTCCTGGGCGGGCACCCGCGTCCCCTCCCTGTGCCCTCATGTGGTCGTCCCTCTGTGCATGTCTGTGTCCCATCTCTTCTTGTAAACACGCAGTCCTACGGGATTAGGGCCTACCCTGGTGAACTCATTGTACCTTAACCACTTTTTTAAAGAGCCACCTCCAAACAGAGACACCTTTTCAGGTTCTGGGGGTCAGGCCTTCAACATACGCATTTTGTGGGGACGCCCCTCAGTCCATAACGAAAGTCATGCCTACTTGGCCACCTGGGCCAGGTCCGACTTCTACGCACCCTCAGCT
>NW_006431033.1:0-642 GCF_000325575.1 Pteropus alecto | reverse complement strand
GCTCGGTCAGGGGAGGCGTTTTGTGCTCCGTGCTCGGTGCCGGGTGCTCCGTGCCCCGGGACAGGCCGGGGGCTCAGGGAGGCTCGTTGTGCTCAGAGTCCTGCCGGGGGTCGCGCCGCAGAAAGGAAAGACGTTCGGGCGGGCTCCCTGGAGTATGTGTGTGTGCGTGTGTGGCCGTTCGCTGCGGCCTGTCGCGAGCGAGAGGGCACTCGCCGCGCACGCGCGCGCGCTCTCGTATGTCTCAGCCTCTCTGCGGGACCGCCTGGCGCCTGGTCCGAGGGCACCTGGCTGTCAGATGAGAAGGGCGGGGAGAAGCGTGCCGGCCGAGACTTGAGGCCTCGGGCGGAGCAGGGCTGGGCGGGGCGCCGACGGGCGAGTGGTGCTGGCCGTCCGGCCTCCCGGCGGTGCGAGCGAACTCCTAGCGTGTGTCAGAGACGGCGGTCCTAGGGGCTCGACCTTGCGGAGCCCAGAAAGGGAAGGGCTCGGAGCGGAGAGCGAAAACAGCCCACGGCTGGCTGCAGGAGCGCTTGGGCTCGCGCGGCTGCCCGGGACCCCCGAGACTGAGCGACCGAGCAGGGCCCGAGGGCGTCCAGGGGCACCCTGGCTGGAGCCTCCCTGAGCCCCCGGCCTGTCCCGGGGCAC
>NW_006431032.1:0-2590 GCF_000325575.1 Pteropus alecto | reverse complement strand
TCCTTAAATGGTAGAGGCTGGATCTGTGCTTTAAAAATACTTGTAAAATATTACAAATCTTCAAGTTCTCAAGAGAAGATGATTCAGCATGGCCACTCTCAGGTGTCTTCTCCTTTGTAACAACAGTTACAAGGATCCTCCTCCCCTCCTGCTCCTTGCTTGGCCCAGGACCCTGAGTAGGAGGGGGTGACCACAAGCTGTGACAGAGTATCCTCCTTATTATGATGCCCGATGAATCCAGCAATTGAATAAGATCAAGTGCAGCTTTTTTAAAAATAGGAACTCATGAATACCAAATAATATGCTTCCATGACACAAATTGGTTAATTAAGAAAATAAAGAATTTTAGGAGGATGCCTTGTGTCTATTAATATGTTTACAGTCTTTTCTAATAAATCATATTTGTGACCAAATATCTGATATATCCTTTTCAATCTAGGAAATGTAAGGAAATCTAAGAAAATGTAAGAAAACTAGTGATTAGTTTTAATGTCTGGCTTCAGACAACCGATTAAATTTCAACATAAAGATAATACCATATAGCACATTTAGTTTTCATTGATGTTGACATACTCATATTCCAGCCTTTCTAAGAAACTTAACAACCTTCTGAAATTCATTTCTACCATTCATAGTTTTCTACCCTTTGTCATAGATAATGTATTTTATTCAGTACACAGTATTTAAAATCAGATAGTTTGATGCTTAGGCCATTTTTGAAAGATACTGGATTAAATTTCCTTTTTCTTAAAATTTGAAGTAAATTTAGAAATTATCAAATGATGCTTTACCATATATTTTAAATAGTTTTCAGGAAATAAAAGCGTATTCAGGGAATATATATCAAGAATGTAAAGCTATTCTCTACATGTTTTTATATATAAATAACTTAACAAAATATGAAAGCATTATTAATTATAATTTCTTTCTCTCTGTAGGAAATTGATGGGAAGGCTCTGCTACTACTCAAAAGTGATATTATGATGAAGTATTTGGGCCTGAAGTTGGGGCCAGCTTTAAAGCTATGCTATTACATTGAAAAACTTAAAGAAGGAAAGTACGATTAAAAATGTGTAAGTTTAGATTAGATATAATTCTCACTTGTCCTGATAACTTATTAATTTAAAACTATTTTTATTCTCTTAGCAGTTTTAGTTTTCTAGACAGTTCCTAAAAAATTTATTATATCCAGATAGCAGAACTACAGTCCAGTCCAGTTTACTTCCCTAAATACCATTTAATGTGTTAGTATTAGCATATTCAAATTGGCAGCTCTTTCTGTCTTATTATTATTTTACAGTTTACAGGATACTTTATGGTACAGTTTACAAATATACTTCATGTAGGAAACAGAAAAACCTTTGATATCGGTCATTTATATATAGAACCAAAACAGCTAAATCCCAAAGGAGAGAGTATCAGGGATTAGCAAGTTCTCTAATGAATAATCCATGAGAAGCTTTCTTTAGACAAGAATTTCAAGATGCAACTGCAGATGCCATCTCTTCCTCAGATAGTTTATGTTTGTTACTGCAATCTTCTGTCTGTCTTCTGCCAGTTTCCAGAAAGGGAATAGCCATATAAATTATTTTGCTTTTGTTATTATTTCTCTATATGCTGTATTTGTTCTATTTAATGAAAAAGCAAGCTTATAAACTTTCATAAAGTGTTCTTATCAATTTTTGATAAATATCAGTTATAGGATAGATAGTATACTTGTTTTATGCAGGAGATATTATACTACAAGGGTGTCTTGGATGGAGTCTGATTTTTTCCAATAAAATACCTATTATTTTAAAACTACATATTTTCACTAAGCTTAGATATTTAACTAAACATTCATTTCTCACATCTCTATATGAAGACACCTGTGCCCAGTTTTTTAAAAGATATATATTTTGTTGGCTGCATTTATTCCTTATATGGATACTATACCATATTTATATATTCTATACCTGTATGTATACAAACAAGTAAATCTGTTCCTTTTGAATTTAATATGGCACTTTACACTGCCACAGAGGTAATGATAAACTATTTATATAGTTAGACATTTTTATTCCGTAAAAAAATGTTTGCATTGTTTGCTATTACATGTACCTCTCAGCTAGTCTTCAGGGGATAAGAAACAATCCATAGATTGATTTCCATACAGGGGCGTTCTCTGTCTTATGCAATGTTTCTAGTTAATTTGCTTAGTTCTGAGCCATTTTGCTAAATTTTGGAGGATGCTTTAATTCTGACTTATCATTTTGGGCTTTATTTTTTAAGTGAGAAATTACAAGGGGAAATGGTGCTATATGTTTATTGTTATTACTTTGTGTAACTTTGGAGTGATTTATAAGCTATGAGAAACCGTGCTAAAAGTATTAGCCATTTGTTGTAAATGCCAATAAAATACACACCAGGGGCAAGAATGTACGTTTTCTTTCTCAAAAAAACCAAATGTCACTTTATACACGAATGCAACTATTTAAAAGGTGGTTTCATCTATGTTATTCCTTTTGTGTTATAAAATTCTAATTTAAACTTAGTCTTCTTTCAAATTGTTTGTATGAAGATGCTGTGCCCCATTGAACAGTCCTCAGGT
>NW_006431031.1:0-561 GCF_000325575.1 Pteropus alecto | reverse complement strand
ATAACAACTCACAGTTAAAAGTGGATTCAAAGTTGCAGCTCTTAGCTCGACTTCAGGTCAGATGTGCAGAAACTGTGCATGACCTCCCTACGCAGACCTGTGCCACCTGGCATTTCTGTACGACCAACAGGACCTTTTCTTTGCCTTTTTCTTTCTTTATGGGCCGTGTTAATGAAGGCCAATAGGTCTGTGACAGGAGGGGGAAGTCCTGTGAACAGGCGGCCTTGGGTGTCAGAGAGGAGTGGATGTGGCCTCCTAAGGAGTATAGGAGGTCCCTTCACTGTGCAGCTGGATGTCCTGAGTGTAAATGCGGGCGCCGAGTCTCTCACCGTGACGACTGCTCCTTCTACAACAGGGGACAGAGCAGTCACCCTGCGAGGCCTGACCTTGGCCTGGATGTCACCCTACCTAGGTTCCAGGAGTACCCCATGGTGAGGCGATGTCCCTGCGGTTCTGGGGGTGGACACAGCAGCCTGAGTGATAGGGGGATCGCGGGAAAGCGGTCTTTTAGAAGATAATGTCAGGGTTCCCGGCCTCTCATTGACGTTTTAGATGTGAACT
>NW_006431030.1:0-799 GCF_000325575.1 Pteropus alecto | reverse complement strand
TATATATATATATATATACCACATCTTTATCCATTCATCTATCAATAATTGCTTCCATGTCTGGCTATTGAATATTATGCTGCAATGAACATAGGAGTGCATATATTTTTTTGAATTGTTTTCATTTTCTTCAGATAAATACCCAGAAGCAGTATTGCTGGGTCATATGGTAGTTTTATTTTATTTATTTATTTTTTTAGGAAACTCCATCCTGTTTTCCATAGTGGCTGCTCTACTCACAATCTCAACAACAGCGCAAAAGGTTACCTTTTCTCCACATCCTCACCAACACTTGTCATCTGTGGTCTTTTTGATAATAGCCATTCTGACAGGTATCTTATTATGGTTTTGATTTGCATTTCCCTGATGATTAGTGATGTTGAGAATCGTTTCATATCTGTTAGCCATCTGTATGTCTCCTTTGGAGAAATGTCTATTCAGGTACTCTGCCTATTTTTTAATTGGATTGTTTGATTTTCTGCTGTTGAGTTATATGAGTTCTGTATATATTGTTGATATTAACTCCTTATAGAATATCGTTTCAAACATCTTCTCCCACCCATTAGGTAGCCTTTTCATTTTGTTGAGGGTTTCCTTCACTCTGAAAAGCTTTTTTGTTTTTTCTTTTGTTGCCTTTGCCCAAGTAGGTATGTCCAAAAAAAAATTTGTTCCCTGTGCCCAATTAGGTATGTCCAAAAAAAAAAATATTGCTAAGACAGGTGACAAAGTGTTTACTGCCTATGTTTTCTCTAGGAATTTTTATAGCTTCAGGTCTTACATTTAAGTCTTTAATCCATTT
>NW_006431029.1:0-810 GCF_000325575.1 Pteropus alecto | reverse complement strand
AAATATAAGAGGGTTGAAATCATACCAACCATATATTCTTGATGGCTAAGTGGAAGGCCAGGGAAGGGAGGAATCAATTGGGGGGATCATTTTATGAACATTCTAGATGTCTAACCAATGCACTGTATACTTGAAACTAATTTAAATAAATAAATTTATTTAAAAAAAAAGATACATAGAAATGACTGATAATGATAGTACAACATATCAAACCTTTTGGGTTATGGCAAAAGTGGTCATAAGAGGAAAGTTCATATCATTACAGGCCTATCTCCCAAAATAAGAATGAGCCCAAATAAACAACCTGACACTTCATCTTAAAAAACTAGAAAAGGAAAAACAAATGAAGTCTAAAGTCAGCAGACAAAAAGAAATAATCAAAATTAGACGAGAAATAAGTAAAACTGAAAACAAAACAAACAGAAAACAATAGAAAAAATAAATGCAAGAAAGAAAAAATAAATGCAACAAAAATAGAAAAAATAAATACAACAATTTAATTAACATTCTTTGAGAACGTTAATAAAATTTGACGAACCCTGGCCAGACTCACTAAAGAAAGAAAAGACACAAACAAAATCAGGGATAAAAGAGGAGAAATTATGACAGACATCATAGAAATACAAAAGATCATATAAGAATACTATGAAAAAGTACATAACACCAAATTTAATAACCTAGAAGAAATGGACCAGTACTTAGAAAAATACAATCTTCCTAGACTGAATCAAGAAGAACTGGAAAATCTAAATAGATGGAAATTGAAAAAATTATTAAAAACCTACCAAAAAGTAAAAGTCTGGGACCAGA
>NW_006431028.1:0-750 GCF_000325575.1 Pteropus alecto | reverse complement strand
CTTTTGCTGTGCAGAAGCTTTTTAGTTTGATGTAAATCTATTCATTTATTTTAGCTTTTACTTCCCTTGTTTTTGAGGTCTAATTCATAAAATCCTCTTTAAGTCCAAGGTCCTGGAGTTTATTTCTGCCGATGTTTTCTTCTATGTGATTTATTTTTTCAGGTCTTATATTCAAGTTCCTGATCCATTTTGAGTTAATTTTGGTTTGTGGTGAGAGACAATAGTCTAGTTTCATTCTTTTGCAGGTGGCTTCCCAGTTCTCCCAGTATCATTTATTGAAGAGGCTTTCCTTTCTCCACTGAATATTTTTGGCTTTTTTGCCAAAAATTATTTGCCCTTATAAACGTGGGTTTATTTCTGGACTTTCGATTCTGTTCCACTGGTCTGCATGTCTGTGTTTCTGCCAATATCATGACGTTTTGATTATTGTTGCTTTATAATATAATTTGAAGTTGGACAGTGTGATGCCACCCCCATTCTTTTTTCTCAGGATGGCTTTGGTGATTGGGGGTCGTTTGTGTTTCAATATAATTCTTATGATTTTTTGTTCTATCTTTTAAAAAAAAATGCCAATAAGATTTTGATGGGAATGGCATTAACTCTGTATAATACTTTAGGTCATAAGGTCATTTTAACTATGTTGATTCTTCCAATCCAAGAACACGGAATATCTTTCCATTTCTTTGTATCTTCTTTGATTTTTTTAAATAGATTATTATAGTTTTCATTATATAGGTCCTTGACATGTTT
>NW_006431027.1:0-496 GCF_000325575.1 Pteropus alecto | reverse complement strand
GAGAGTCAGGCGCATCCATCCGCCTCCCACGGTGCATTCTGTAGTGAGGCTGAGGGACGCGGTGAATGGATAAAAACCACGGGGAGTAAACGTGGCAGCTGAGTGACCTCCGCGTGGGCAGGAGGCTGGGCGAGCGTCCTTAGCTAGGCCGAGCTCTCCTGCAGCATAGAAGAGACTAGAATTTACTGTCTCCTGTGGGAGAAAGGACGGTTATGAGAACTGGGGAGCCTCAGAGGGGCTCATTCTGGCACAGGTTAGATGACCCTGAATCCAAGGGCTGATGGACCAGACCGTCAGGACTCACACAATGACCCTGGCATGGGAATTGTACTTGTCAGAATCGGAGAGGGGCCTGCTCAGAAGTGGGGGTTCTGGCTCCCCAGGAGTGTGGCCTGGCGGAGCAAACACACCGAGAGTTACACCAGCCAGAGCTGGAGCAGAAACACAGGCAGGGCTCCACGGCTAAGACCAGACCCATCCCATCTCAGCCGAGACT
>NW_006431026.1:0-937 GCF_000325575.1 Pteropus alecto | reverse complement strand
AAAACCACAATGTGATATCACCTCTCACCTGTCATCAATAATGGCTATCATAAATAAATCAAAAAACAAGTGTTGGCAAGGATGCGGAGAAAAGGGAATCCTCATACATTGTTGGCGGGATTGCAAATTGGTTTAGCCACAATGGAAACAGTCTAGAGGTTTCTCAAAAAATTAAAACTGGATATACCTTTTGACCCAGCAATTGTACTTCTAGGTATTTATCCAAAGAAAACCAAAACAATAATTCTTAAAGATCTATGCACTCCAATATTCATGTCAACACAATAGCCAAGATATTGAAGCAACCTAAGTGCCTATCAATAGACAATTGGATAAAAAAGTTATGGTTTCACATATATAATGAAATATCACTAGCCATTTAAAAAAATATCCTACCATTTGCAATGACATGGTTGAACCTAGATGTCATAATGCGAGTGAAATAAGTTAGAGAAAGATAAATATCATACGATTTCACTTATATGCAGAATCTAAGGGGGAAAAAGAACAAACTACCCAAAAACAGACTCACAAAGAGAGGACAATCTGGTGATGACCAGAGGGGAGGGGGCTGGGGAGCTGGGAGAATGGGATGAATGTTTAAAGAAGTACAAATTAGTAGTCGATAGATGGTCACGGGGATGGGGAGCACGGTATAGGGAATGCAGTTAACATTAATATGTTGGCTAGGTAGAGAGCAGAGGAGAGAAAGAGCAATTAGGGGGATCATTTTCTAAACTGTATAAATGTCTAACCAATGGACTATACACTTGAAACTAATAAAATAAAATTTAAAAAATATCAAAACTTTCGGGATTACAGGCCTATCTCAAAAAACAAAAAAATTCCAATTAACAACATAACCTTGCATCTTAAAAACTAAAAAAATGAAGAACCAATATAGCCCAAAGTCAGCAAAAGGAAGGAAATAATAAAA
>NW_006431025.1:0-370 GCF_000325575.1 Pteropus alecto | reverse complement strand
TCTTGGATTGGAAGAATCAACATAGTTAAAAATACTTTACTACCTAAAGCATTATAGAGATTTAATGCAATCCCCATCGGCATTTTATAAAGAAATAGAACAAAAAATAATCAGATTTCTATGGGAGCACAATAGGCCCCGAACTGCCAAAGCCATTTTGAGAAAAAAGAATGAGTCTGGAGACATCACTCTGACAAACTTCAAATTATATTACAAAGTGACAATAATCTAAACGACACGGCAGACTGTTTACAGCAGGTACACACACACACACACACACACCCACACACACACACACACACACACACGGACCAGAGGAACAGAATCAAGAATCTAGAAGTAAACTCATGTTTATGTGGGCAAATAATTT
>NW_006431024.1:0-482 GCF_000325575.1 Pteropus alecto | reverse complement strand
TCTTTCTGGAAAAAAAAAAGCAGAATACACTTCCAATAATGTCCCAGTGGAGAAATAGTGCATTAAACACCATGAACAACCAAGGTGACAAGGCATCTCAGAAAAAAAGAGAAAAATTTCCAGAAAATAAGCTTAAAAACATAGAAATATGTGACTTATGACAGAGAATTCAAGATGCTACTTCTGAAAATTTTCAATAAGATTCAAAATAATTCATATAAAAATTCTAGGAGTTAAAAAAAAACTAGATTAGCAAAATGAGTTTTTTAGTAAGGTGTTTGAAACCATTAAAAAGAAGCAAACAGAACTTCTGAAGATGAAAACACACTAAAAGAGATGAAGAATGAAATAGCAAGCTTGGGAAATAGAGTTGACCAAATGGAGGAAAGGATCAGTGATATCAAAGATAGAAATCTAGATGTAAATCAGAAGGAAGAAGAGAAAAAAAAAAGAATGAAAAATAATGAAAGAGAAATACAAGA
>NW_006431023.1:0-1125 GCF_000325575.1 Pteropus alecto | reverse complement strand
GACTGAAGCTCCTTAATACCATGTTTTTTTAATCTAATTTTTGCTTATCTGGCATTTATTTTTAGTTGTTAAGTATTTTTGGAATGGATGAGTAATTAGATAAAACATAATTGAATTATGACTGGCCCTGTCTTTCCTGCTTTTAAAAAGAGGTTAGAAGTTTTGTCATTTCATTTCTTTCCCTTTTCTCAGCTTCTCTGGAGGTTTCTGCCTTTGCTAGCCTGCATAGTTCTTTGGGATTTTGTAATAGAGAATTAAAATCAGAAGAAAGAGAGAGAGAAGAGAAGTCTTGAGCTAGAGCTTGAGGAGGAATTACTCAGTGAACCTTTGGAGAAAATTTGGAAAAGTTAAGTGTAGTATCTGAATAAAATGTATATAACACAATACATTTTATTGTGAGTGATTTCAGAATATGTTGCTATGGTCAGGAAATCCCTCTCAAATGTTGAGAATACATGTAGAAGAAAAAAAATATAGAAGATACAATTTAAAATGATTTGGTGACCTAATTGTGCTTATGCCTTGACAAAAGAGTAACAGATTCAATGCAGATACAAATAATTTAATACAGAATACAAAAATGATTGAGTGAACGAATAAATGAATGAATGAATGAATGAATGAACATTGTTATCTGGATGAAGGGTATTTTATATCTGCAGAGAATTTATTGCATGTTGTCCACAGGTATTGGTTCGTAACTACAGAATTCTGAGGCATTTGATTTAGAAGAGGCAATTTTGATTTAAACATTTTCAAGATCAGAAGATAATTATTTCACAATAGTAAAGATGCTTTAACAAAACTGTATCCGGAGGAACCTATTAAAATAAATTTAAATGTGAATATGTATCAAAGCACTGAATAAATTGATCTGTTTAATGAGATTGCTTAATGGTTTTCAATTAAATTATATTTGCAAATATAATGAGTTCAATTTTAAAATAGTTGATATGGAGCTTTGTATGTATATATTTTGTATTGGATAATGTTCCGCTAATGTGTTTAACTATCTTTAATTCACCTTTTAGTTATGTTAGTAAAACCGTTACTAACTTAGCAAAGAATCTAGCAGATACATCCAATCGCCTAGTAACCGTGTGTGTGTGTGTGTGTGTGTGTGTG
>NW_006431022.1:0-516 GCF_000325575.1 Pteropus alecto | reverse complement strand
TCACCCTAGAATAATGTATCCAGCTAAGCTCTCCTAAATATGAAGGAGAAATAGAGACCTTTCCAGACATACAAATATTGAGAGAATGCTCCACTATGAGGCCTGAACTACAAGAAATACTGAAAGGGGTCAGCTCACCTAAAACAAAAGCACAAAAAAAAATACATAATTAAGAGTAAGGTGACTATCACGCAAATAGAAGCAGAAAAGTACAACCTTATTAAGAACAGGGCATTTATAAGCTTAAACAATAAGAAGAGAATTACTATAGCAAGAGAGTAATGAACGTTCAGCATACATAGGGACAAATTGAGACAACACTGACTAAAGAGGGGATAATTCAAAGATCCAAACTCACAAACGGGAATGGAGATAAGTTACACGCAAAAGAAAATGAACGACTGTATATATATATATAACTATCCTTCTCATATTCGTAATGGTAACCAGCCGCCAAAGATTCAGAGCTGAAGTGTATAATATAAAACAAGAATAACCAGAGGCAAAACCCACAAA
>NW_006431021.1:0-2460 GCF_000325575.1 Pteropus alecto | reverse complement strand
CTTCTGGAATTCTTGTTCTCTTTTTCTTTAAAGGATGTTTCCCTGCTAACCTCAGTTTTTCACAAAACATGTAGATTCTGGCCAAATAATTCACTCTAGCTGTTTACAGAGCTTACCTGTCATTCTTCACCTACACCCATGCTTGGATTTGTATTGCCTAAGGGAGCAGCTTCTCATTTAATGAGTCTTATTATGCACAGCATCAGCTACAAGAATTTTCTAATTATGTTTAGTTTCAAGACAACTATATCTATAAGCAAATAAATGTCATAGTGTAGACCCCCCCCCTTTTATAGATTAAAAACACTTATTTACAGAAGACAATTTACATGACAGTATGAAGAGCTCCATGGCCCTTCTCTCAAATTAATCAACTGTAATGAGTGGGAATATTTTTTAAAAGGAAAAATGACTTCAAGTGTCTGAAAATTGTCCTCAAGTCAACATAAAAAAAAGTATTTATTCAAGAATATCTACCAGATTTCCATAGGAAGAGCAAGAGTCTGTAGCACTTTACCTATGATTGGTTTCTCCCTTTTTGACCTTCAGCTCAGCATAATGGAAGCTTCATTCTGAACAGGTGTGGCTGAAAAGACAGGGCACCTTCTCCTGCTAGTTTTGAGTCAAGGACTACAGTGTCTTCTTGGAAGGGCAGGCTAATGGCATTTCTTATTTTTTCTAGCTCCATGTTAGATGGCTAAATTTCAAGCTATATGTCTGAAAGGTTGGGGCTTCCTTCCTATCCCCAGCCTTGCAATATTTAGAGGCTCTATCCAGAATGATAAACCAAGAGCACTAGGGACTTGGTCATCCTCATCCTAGCTCACTGGTGGATTGGAGATTCTGTCCTGGGAAAGGCAAATTGAGAAGATAAGAAGCTGTAACTCCATTTCAACACATTATTGTTAAAGCAGTGTGTCACTCTGAAAGAAGTGTAGTGTTATTTAAACAGGGGCTCAGAGATCTTGCCAAGTGGGGAAGCAGATCGTACAAACACAATCGTATAAAACTAAAATGCAAATACAAGAAGAAACTGGAAAATTCACAAATATGTGGAAATTAAACAACATGCTACTGAACAACCAATGGATCAAAGGAGAAATCAAACCACATCTTGACACAAGTGAAAATGGCAATACACCATACTAAAATGTATGGAAAGCAGCAAAAGCAGTTCTAAGAGATATGTTTATATGGATAAATACCTCCATTAAGAAACAAAATAAAATCTCAAAAAAACTAATTTTACACTTCAATAAACTAGAATAAAAAGAACAAACTAAGCCTAGAGTTAGTAGAGGAAAGAAAAAAGAAAAAGAAACTAAAAAACAATAGAAAAATCAATAGAACTAAAAGCTTGTTTTTATGAAAAAAAAAACAAAGCAAACTTTTATCTAGACTCACCAAAAATGAAAAGAGACTTAAATAAATAGAATTAGAAACATAAGAAGAGAAATTACAATGAAACATAAGAGATTTCTATGAACAATTATATCCAAATAAATTTAACAACTTAGAAGAAATGGATAAATTCTTAGAAATGTACAAACTACCAGCATTGAGTCAGGAAGAAACAGAAAATTTGAACAGACCAATTATTAGAAAGAAGATTAAATTAGTAATCAAAAACCTTCCAAAAAACAAAAGGCTGAGACCAGATGACTTCCCTGCAGAACTCTACCAAATATTAAAAGAATTAATACAACTTCTCAAATTCTTCCAAAAAATAGAAGGGAAAAAACACTTCCAAA
Organism: Pteropus alecto; assembly: GCF_000325575.1. Taxonomy (NCBI): domain Eukaryota; kingdom Metazoa; phylum Chordata; class Mammalia; order Chiroptera; family Pteropodidae; genus Pteropus; species Pteropus alecto. The sequence goes on along the minus strand of NW_006431021.1, from coordinate 709 downwards.
CTCATTTTACAAGACCAACATTATCCTAATACAGACAAGGACTCCACAAGAAAAGAAATTACAGTTCAATATCCCTGATGAATATAGATGAAAAATATACTCAACAAAATAGTAGCAAACCAAATTCAATGATATATTAAAAGGATTGTATAATAGGTACTAGTGGTATTTATTCCAGGAATAAAAGGATGATTCAACATCTGCAAATCAATCAATGTGATATACCACATTCCTACAATAAAGGATAAAAGTCCTATGATCATCTCAGCAGATGCAGAAAAAGTATTTGACAAAATTCAAAATTTATTTATGATAAAGACTCTCAATAAGTGGGCGTAGAGGAAATGAACCTCAACATAGTAAAGACCCCATATAGTATAATCTCATAGCTAACATCATACACAAACATTACTATTTTCAGTAACAAAAAAGAAGGAAATTTTGCCATTTGCAACATGGATGGACCTTGAGGGCATTGCACTAAGTGAAATAAGTTAGACAGAGAAAGACAAATATTGTATGCTTTCACTTATATATGGAATCTAAAAGGACAAACTTCATAAATATAGAAACCAGATTTGTGGTTAAAACAGGTGGTGATAGTAGGGTTTAGGTAAATGGGTAGAGGAGATCAAAAGGTAAAAACTTCAAGTTAAAAGATGAATAATTTCTGGGTATATATTTTTTTCTTTTTTAAATTTTTATTTAT
>NW_006431020.1:0-911 GCF_000325575.1 Pteropus alecto | reverse complement strand
GGAAGAGGAAGCATAACATAGGGATTGATCGATGTTGACTCCATTCCACCTTCCAGGTGGAAACCGACGGTGCCGTTTTTAACCTTTTCCGTCTGTTTTTACACGTCATTGGGAAGGGAAGCCAGCATCACGCTCATCTGGCGGGACTGTCTGACACCGCAGCTCAGCGAGCCATTCAGAACCCCCGCCTCGTGTCCAGCCTCATCTGCGCGGAACCTCGTCCCCAACCTCCAGCCACGAGCGGGCCCCAACCTGCTTAAGCAGCTCGACCGGCGTCTCCCAGCACCCAGTTCTGTGCCCAGAGGGGCAGCCCGTGTCATGTCATCAAAACCCAAGTCTTTTACCCGAAGGACATGGCCGGAGACCTACGTGCACGGACCTGCGTGACAACACGGCGATGGCCAGGAAAGCACCACACAGCGGAAAATGTCTACTGGAGAAGCGTCCACACCGGACACCGATGGAATAGGAAACAATGGAACAGATTCTCGAGACGCGCTTTGGGAAGGTGGGAAACACTCGCGTACGTGAATCCAGGGGTGGGGTGAGGCAGACGTGTGAGTGAAGGCGTGCCAGTTTCCTGCTGGGCGCACACATGCACACATGAGCGTGCACACATGCACACGCACACACAAGCACACACATGCACAACCACGCACACATGCACACGCACGCACGAGTACACACATGCACGCGCATGCACAAGCACGCGCATGCACACACATACACACGCATGTGCACCCATACACACACACGAGTACACACACACACATACACATGAGCATGCACGTGCACACGTACACACACAACTGTGCGCACACGTACACACACAAGCACATGTGCACATACGTACACACATGCACGCCAGTGCACACACACATGTACGTGCACAAACACACATGCACATGTGC
>NW_006431019.1:0-299 GCF_000325575.1 Pteropus alecto | reverse complement strand
CTTGATCATGTTGTATAATCTTTTTAATATGTTGCCATATTAGGTTTGCTAGTATCTTATTTAGGATTTTTGCATCCTTTATCATGAGAGATATTGGTCTGTATTTTTTTGTGTGTTATCTTTACCAATTTTGGTATCAAAGTAATATCGGCCTCACAAAATGAGTTGGGAAGTACTACCTCCTCTTCAATCTTCTGTAAGAGTTTGAGGAGATAAGTATTAAATCTTCTTTGAACATTTGATAGAATTCACTGGTGAAGCCAGTTGGTCCTGAACTTTTACTTTTTGGTAGGTTTTTG
>NW_006431018.1:0-620 GCF_000325575.1 Pteropus alecto | reverse complement strand
GGATGGACGGACGGACAGACGGACGGACGGATGGACAGACAGATGGACAGACAAATGGATGAATGGATGAATGGACGGATGGATAGATGGATGAATGGATGGATGGATGGATGGACAGACGGATGAATGGATGGATGCACAGATGGACAGACGGATGGATAGATGGATGGATGGATGGATGGATGCACAGATGGACAGACGGAAAGACAGGTGATGGATGGATGGGCGGATGGATGGACGGACGAATGGATAGATGGATGGACAGATAGATGGACAGACGGACGGATGGATGGACGAATAGATGGATGGATGGACAGATGGATGAATGGATGGATGGACGGATGAATGGATGAATGGACGGATGGATGGATGGATGCACGGATGGATGGACGGATGGATGGATGCACAGATGGATGGACGGATGGACGGAAGAATGGATGGATGGAAAGATGGATGGACGGATGGACAGATGGATGATGGATGGACGGATGGACAGAAGGATGGCTGCACAGATGGACGGCTGCACAGATGGACGGCTGCACAGATGGACAGATGGATAGATAGATGGATGGATGGATGGACGGGCAGATGGACAGACGGATGGATAGATGGATGGATGG
>NW_006431017.1:0-847 GCF_000325575.1 Pteropus alecto | reverse complement strand
TGGTGTCAGAAGTGTTGTAAGTGTGGTAGTAGTGTCAGAGTAAAGGAGGAACACACAAGTGGAGTGAGTTTCTTTCCTATATAGTATATATTAGGATTCTAGCAAACTTTTTGGATCATTATGCTAAATCTTTTGAAAAGATTAAAAAGAGACATTGAATCTATAGGCTGTAACTTAGTAGCCGAACTGTTTCGTCTTCATTTGGTATAAATGTAGCTTTGAACATTTTCATGAAAATTATGGACCATATATCCACAAAAAGGACAAGTAGTCATGTGAGTAAAGAGTTTTCATTTTAGAGCAGTCATGGGCTCAAAGGATCTCCTTAAGGTCTGCTGCTTTCTAATGCGTCTTGTGAAACTAGCTTTTCAGGAATATGGGAAGAGAAAAGTCAATTACAATACATCCATAGTGTGGAAAGTTAAACAGTCATGAAAATGATGTTTTGGAAGAATATCTAATGATACAAAATATTTTTGATATAACATGAACTAAAAAAAAGAAAAGAAAAGGTTTTAAAACCAAAAATTCATGATCACAATGATGTATTTGTGTATGTGTATACAGGTGTGTGTGTGTGTGTGTGTGTGTGTGTGTGTGTGTGTGTGTGTTTCTTTACCCTGGGAGCGACTTAAGATATGAAAATTTTAAAAGCATTCAAAAGTACTGGATTGTAAATTATCCTCTTTATATATGTTGTTTAAATGTATGCAATGATAGTACTTTTTAATTAAGAAAAAGTAAATGTTAAATATGTTGAAAGACTAGACGGAAAATAGAAAACAGCAGTTATAAAGCATAATATACAAAATTGAAACATCTTTGGTTCCTTTCTATGCCTTTTCCA
>NW_006431016.1:0-702 GCF_000325575.1 Pteropus alecto | reverse complement strand
GTATGATACGGTGGGAACGTTAGACGGTGAGGATTTCGCCATTTGAGCGACATAGCGGTGCCGTTCAGAAGCTGCGTTTGTCTTCCAGGGCCACAACCGGATCATAACCTACAGCAGACCGATCTATTTCTGTGCGCTGTGCGGCCTCATCCTGCTTCTCGACGCCGGGGCCAAAGCCAGGCGCGCCCCCACCCACACCGTGTACGGCCTACAGCTCCTCTCCCCAGAGTCTCTGCGGTCGGCCAGGGACCTCGTGATGGGTGAGTCCGTTTGGGGTTGTGGGGAGCCTGCGGGGGCAGGGGCGTGAACCCCTGACTGATCGTGGGGTGGACAGACCTGCATTCCCTCCTGGCTCGCCCACCTTCAGGAGACTGTCGGGCCCCGACGTGGACCTACCCCGGGGGTTGATGTGCACGTCGTGGTGTCTGGACTGGTCCCATGGAGCCCGGTGCGGGGCGTCAGTGGGATGCCCCGGGATGGGTGGCGGGGGCTTGGCCATCAGGGTGGCAGCTGCAGCCTCATCTGCAGGGACAGATGCTTGGACGACACCTGAGTAGGCGTGGTTCTCAGTCCGGGGGGAGTCCCGGGTCGACTGGTCACTCAGACTTCCTCGGGCACACTTTGCCGGCCTTCAGCTCCAGGCAGCGTGCGATATAAAACAGTTCCTTCGCACATACTCGTAAGGGTCTAGAGCCTGGACTG
>NW_006431015.1:0-964 GCF_000325575.1 Pteropus alecto | reverse complement strand
AGTTAATCAAGAGTAAAAAGTAAGAACATAATACAAAAAGAAAATAATAAATCTAACTCTCTGGTGAATACATATTGGTCTAGGCAATTAATACACAGACCACTTTGGATGCTGCTAAGCTTTCAGATTCTTCAGGGACAATCCAAAAATTGCTTGGTATCTCTTCAGGGAGTATTCTAAATAACAAAAAAGAATCTATAAATTATTATCACTATTCCATAGCATAAGGCACATGGAGATACCAAGAGAGAGGTTTCATTACAGGTAAAGAGTATTTCATGTGATACTGTATTATACCCATAACCAAATTGTTTTGGTAATATTTGCGAGATAATATCTGTCCATAGAAAGCTTAGGAAAATAATAAGATTTCTGATTCACTTCAGCATGTATAATGCTATTAATAATGCATGAGCAGAATAGAACTGCTTTTTTTTCTTCAGATTAAATATGTTTTATACCTATTTTTCAAATATTTTCTCAAATGCAAAAATAAAAAAGCATCTTTGAAATGTCAGTGCCTAATTGCTTATGTAAAATTTATATTTCATATAAATACTTAATCCAGAAGACAAAACCAAGAGTCAAGAAAGCCTAACGAAAGAGTCAGGAATAAAAAACTAAAATAAAATTCCGGCAGAATTATGAAGCTGCAGGTATTCAGTTTCTAGTTCGATGACTTTCCAAATCCTTAGTCATTTAGTCACTCTAGGCTCTTTTTATTCCTTTCCAAAAATGTTACAATCATTAATAAATATTTAAATTAATGTATGAATGTGAATTTTTTCCTGATAATCTTGATGAGCTAAAAGGAGGTTCCCACCTTATACTGAGATGAAAAACCAATTTTTGGAGGTTAGAAAACTTTTAAGTTTTATGGTGATGGCATAATGTACACCCAGTTCAATTTCCATTGGAATCTGCCAGAGAGAACATATTTTCTCACAGAGTATAGCTTTAAAAA
>NW_006431014.1:0-447 GCF_000325575.1 Pteropus alecto | reverse complement strand
ACACATGCACATGCTCACACACGCACATGCACACACGCATGTATGTGCTCACGCACACATGCACATGCTCGCATGCACGTGCACACACACGCGTGCATGCACATGCCTACACATACACACACATGCACATGCTCACACGCACACATGCACACATGCATGTATGCACATGCTCACACACGCACACATGCACATGCTCACACGCACGTGCACACACACATGCATGCACGTGCTCACACACACATGCACATGCTCACACACGCACATGCACACATGCATGTACGTGCTCACATGCACACATGCACACACATGCACATGCTCGCACACGCACATGCACACACATGCATGTACATGCTCACATGCACACATGCACACGCATGCATGCACATGCTCACATGCACACATGCACACACACGCACATGCTCACACACGCACGTGCACACACACATG
>NW_006431013.1:0-763 GCF_000325575.1 Pteropus alecto | reverse complement strand
CTCCCCGTATGTCCCTGGCACCTTTCAAGCTGCTGGCCCAGAATTGGAACTCTGAGTGAGTGAGTCTATCAGTGAGTAAATCCATGTTCAGTCCATTAACAGGTGCCTCTGCTATTCCCAAAGACCTCCATCTCACTTAGCCACAACCTCCTCTGGTTGTCACAGTCAGATGTTGTGGGGACTTCTCTTTCTGGCACTGATACTATGGGCTGGGGAGCCTAGTGTGTAGTCAAGACCCTTTGCTCCCTTGGGGGTCCTCTACAGCTCAGATATCCCTCCTTATTATCAATAGCCACATGCAGGTGTGGGACCACCCCTTCTGCATCTCTGCTCCTTCTATCAGTCTTGAGGTGGCCTCTTCTGTGTGTACTCAGCTGTAGGACTTCTTTCTGTTCAGCTAGAACTCAAGTGATTCTCAATGATTGTTCTGTAGTTTAGTTGTAATTAGAGGAGACAAGCACAGCATTTACCTCCTCTGCCATCTTGACTGGAACTATGTAACATTTGTAAATAGTCCTAAAGCAACTTATACCTGAAAAGTTATATCCTTAAGAACCTAGTTCCAAGTATAAAAAAAACTAACAGCCTTAATGAGTGAAGAGGAAGAGGGAGAAAATATATTGATGGAAATGGCAAAGCTATCAAAACTTTTTTTGGTGTCCCTTTGATATTGCTTAATTCTTTGTTAAATGATTTACAGGCCAGGTGGTTATTTAATGCAGTCCTGATTATTTAATTTTTCTTTTGTTGCTTGTGCTTTTGG
>NW_006431012.1:0-1818 GCF_000325575.1 Pteropus alecto | reverse complement strand
GAGAGAGAGAGAGAGAGAGAGAGAGAAAGTAAAAATTCTTAAGGTATTAATTGCCTACCAATATTATCCTTCATATTTCTTCTATTATAGTATTCAGGTGTGGTTCTAAAGGAATAACTCAACACAGCATCAGTCTGATACTTTTATAGGTCTGTATTTTTCGATGCTTGATTTAAAATGTATCTTTTTTCTTTAATAGTAGGTGAGAGTTCTGAAGAAGACTCTAAGCAGGTAAGATTTTAAGGATTTTAAAAATTATATGTCACATAAAAGAAATTAACTTTGGTTGAGTGTTCTGTTCTGGATTAGACACTATATTTCGTGCTTAACATATGTTATCTTACATAGTCATCACGATACTTTTGCAAAGTAGCTGTGCTATTATAACCTACTTTTTATTAATTAGACAACTGTGGTTGATGAATTTACCCATGATGCCATAGTAAACAAGTGGCTGACCGATGATTTGACCTGTCTAGTTCCGTAGCCTATACTGATGAATCCCTATGCGGCACTGACATCAAGTCAGACCAACTCAGACAGTCTAATTTCATTATGTGTTAACTTAGATTTAGAGTTTTCCTAAGAAGCCCAGTTAATTCAAAATTTGTCTTAATATACTTGACAGTTGCAGCAGTAAGTAGTAACTTGATTCTTTTTAAAGATATTGCCAGCTTATTTTTATTTATTTGTTTATTTTTTTTAACACCTACAGCACCTGGTATTCCTAGGTGATCTCCCATCCAAGTACTAACCAGGCCCGACCTTGCTTAGTTTCCGAGATCAGACGAGATCGGGCACGTTCAGGGTGGCATGCCGTAGACAACTAGTAACTTTATTTTACCATCAAAGAGTTTAGGGGAGATCTCAGTTATCTATGGCCACAGAGCAAGGCCTATTCAGACAAGTGTTTTTAGGCTTAATAATATCTTCTGTTCTTGCCATGAATTATTTTTTTGTAAGTGAAGAATATCTATGTATAGACTATGCTATGGCAATTAAATTCAGCATGCATTTAGAGGTTATTTCTAATTGATTTCTTTACTTACTGACTTTCCAGTGTGATTTTCCCTTCTGGGTAGTACATTTTCCTAGTTCCGTAAAGTTTTTTCTCTTTTTTCTTAGTTTTTTTTTCTTGTTCCATGAGTTTCTTTGATTTTTTACTTTTCTCTGTTTTTCCTGGTGTTTCTTAGATTCTGTTATTTTTTTTCACTATGGCAGCTAAATATTCTCCCTTTTTTTTATAGACAGAATCAAAAGCACATAGAATTTTAGGAGGTTCATGAATCTTAATGAATAATTAATCAAAACACCCCCTAGTACTTCAACCTGTGTTTAAAATTCTGGCCAAGTTGTTTAAATGGAAATTTGAAACTCAAAGAGATTAAAGTGATTTATTTAGACAGAGTAAGTGATGAAAATGAGATTTAAATTCAGGTTTCTAAGCCCAGTACTCAATCTTATCATCCTGCATTGAGTGTTTTATACTAGAAAGGTGGGAAGAGAGGGTTTAGTAAAAGTGAGTAAGAGGATGAAAATGGAATTTGCAGGAGAACCCAAGATTCAAGAGGCACAACACTGGGTTGGGATAGGAATAAGGATTTTAGAATAAAGATCAGATCAGATTAGAGAAAGTTCAGAATTTTGATAAGTTATGATAAGTTAAAATAAATAACAAGAAAGAACACAGGATGTTGGGAGTTGTCTAGAAAGGCATATTAAAATAAGGGGTTCATAAGAGTCCTGAATAGGTTGCTGCTTTGTTTTTTTTGTTGTTGTTGAATTGGAAGAATTAGCAAAATTTAAGTTTTCTAGGGA
>NW_006431011.1:0-905 GCF_000325575.1 Pteropus alecto | reverse complement strand
TTGGCCCAGTAAGATTGGCCTGCCCCATTCAGTGTCTCTCTGAGACCCCACCCCATCCAACCTACCAATTGCCCACTGCAGCCCATTGCCTGGCAGTCAACCTGCCCTGCCCCTTCATACCCATGCATTCATTGCAAGCAATGGCCCTTGGCTCAGCTGGAGTGCTCACACATTTCAAGGGAGACATTTGGTGGCAGACCACTGGTGCCAGCACGAGCTGCAGTATCTCTTGGGTGGCTCACAGGGGTCCATGGGCCTGATGAAGAAAGCAGCTGGCCTTGCTGTGATCTGCGACTTTTGCAGGAGCCCATGGGCTCACCATGGACAATAATTCTGATCCTGCATTGACCTGACAAGAACAGCTTGCTCCATCCCATGTCTCCCACACCACCCAATCCTCAAATTACCCACAGCAAGCCCATTCCCAGGCAGTCCAGCCCCACCCTTGTGCTTTCCTCGGGCCATGAATTTGATAGCAAACAACTGCCTTCAGCTTTTGCGGCCCTCATGCAACAGGTGCATCCCAGGAGAAGCTTTGGTGGCAGGCCACAAACCCCTCCCTGAGCTACAGTATTTCTTAAACAGATCTCAGGTGTCTTCAGGCCCGAAGCAGGCAGCAGTTGGTTTTGCTGAGATGTGAGACTTTTACAGGAAGGCACAAATTCAGCACTGGCAAGAAAATGGACACTGCATTGGCTGGATGAAATCTGCTCACTAGACCTTGGTGACACCCTGGGTCCCTGCACCACCCAACTTGTGTAACATTCAAAGGCTCTTCCAGCAGCAGAGCCTTACGGGCAGCTGACAGGCAGGACTTGAGTTGCACTGGTCCTTTTGCTAAGCCACCACAGACCCGGTACTAGGGGTAATCAACCTCAGCTTACAGTGGTTTTTCTCCCACTTAC
>NW_006431010.1:0-643 GCF_000325575.1 Pteropus alecto | reverse complement strand
GTATGGAAGCACAAAAGATCCTGAATTGCCAAAGCAACCTGAGAAAGAAGAATGAGGGTAGAATAAGAGGAAAATGGTAAGAGGATTAAGAAAGGCAGAGACAGACAGTAATCAAAACGGCACGGTATTGGCAGAAAACTAGACACACAGACAAGTGGAACAGAATAGAGAGTCCAGAAATAAACCCATATTTATATGGGTAAATAATTTTCAACAGAAACGCCAAAAATATACAGTGGAGAAAGGAAAGCCTCTTCAATAAATGGTGCTGGGAAAACTGGAAAGCCACCTGCAGAAGAAGGAAATTAGACTGTTGTCTATCACCACACACCAAAATTAACTAAAAATGAATTAAAGACCTGTCTATAAGACCTGAAACAAAAAAATGTATAGAAGAAAACATAGAACTAAATTCAAGGTCCCTGGACTTAATGAGGATTTTATGAATTTGGCTTCTAAAGCAAGGGAAGTAAAGCAAAAATAAATGAATGGGACTATGTCAAACTAAAAAGCTTCTGCTCAGCAAAGAAATTGTCAACAAAGTAAGAGACAACCATCTGAATGGGAAAATATATTTGCAAAGAAATGCCTGCGATAAGGACCTAATTTAATCCAAAATATACAAAGAACTCATACAACTCAA
>NW_006431009.1:0-486 GCF_000325575.1 Pteropus alecto | reverse complement strand
GGTGTTAATTCTTCCTATCCATGAGCATGGTATATCCTTCCGTTTATTTTTATCTTCTTCAGTGTCTTATAATTTTCCAAATACAGGTTGTCTAATTCCTTGGCTAAATTTCTTCCTAGGTATTTTTTTAATACTATAGTAAATGGGATTGTTTTCTTAATTTTTCTTTTTGATAGTTCATTATTGATGTATAAAAAGTGATTGATTTCTGAATATTAATTTTGTATCCTGATACTTTACTGAATTCATTTATTAGTTTAATAGGTGTTTTTTGTTTTTGTGGAATTGTTAGTAGCCTCTTTGTGTTTGTTTCTATGTATTTAAGATCTGCTACATCTCCAGTCTTGGCATGGTGGCCTTATGTAGTAGGTGTCCTGTATGGCTCAGTGGCAGTCTCCCTGATCACCTGAGCTGGTTGCTCTGGAAGTGTCTCTTGTATAGGTTTTGTGTGCCCTCCTATTGTAGTTGAGCCTTAATTGCTGTTGG
>NW_006431008.1:0-324 GCF_000325575.1 Pteropus alecto | reverse complement strand
CTCCTGTGTTGGTTCCTACTCTATTTCTTACTTTCTTTGCACTTGATTTGTACCTCTTACACATTATAGTCCTAGCTTTCTGGGGCAGGGTTTCTCAGCTAAGACCCCACCAACATACATGTCTGCCATCTTCCTGGCGTACAGGGGGTGCTCAGTAACTATTTGATTAATGAATGAGTAACTGAATGATGAGTATGATGAGTAAGTAGGAAGGGTCGTCTCCCATTCGTGTAGATTGCAATGGCCATAGACCCTTTTAAAGCCATAGAAAGGTTGACTCTGTGGATACGTGGTGCAGACAAGATTTCAGCTGAATGAGACTAG
>NW_006431007.1:0-456 GCF_000325575.1 Pteropus alecto | reverse complement strand
AATTCCAAAGGCCATGGCTATGTGTGTGGCTGCTATCTTATTGATAGTAGGAGAATGACAGGTGATGAATGAAGCATTCTTGAACACCGATTCATTCTCTTGAGTGGAATACTTTGGGCTCTAAATATCTGGAAACCTCAGATTAAACTGGCTTAAACAACAAAATTAATTGCCTCAAATCATAAGAACCTGATGGCAGTTTTCTAAACTATTTTAATGGCTCAACACCGTCATCAAGGGCATAGATTTTCTTCTGTCTCTGTGTTCCGCCATCCTCATTTTTGGTTTTGCTATTATGGTTACAAAATATGCAGCAGTTATAAATATCATAATAAGTCAAAATTGGAGATAGAAAAAAATCATAGTTATCAGCTCAAGTATTTATTAAAATCTTACTAAATAGGACCACAACACATGGCCACCACCCTTAAACCTCTCTGAGGCTAGGAAATGAAA
>NW_006431006.1:0-585 GCF_000325575.1 Pteropus alecto | reverse complement strand
ATAAAGGGGGTGTCGTCCAGGGAGAAGTCCCAGGCAGGGGCTACGTTGGCGTGCCCACGAGTCCCGCAGGGCCCTGCCCCAGTGTCTGCCCGACCACGGCCGTCTCCAGGGGCTTGAAGCCCACGTTGTCCAGGGGAACTCCGAAGGCCAGGAGCTTCGCCTCGTAGGTGCGCAATAGGTCATTGTGGGCCTGTGGAGACAGCAGTGTCGGAGGGGCCGGGCCCACAGCACGGCTCTCCCAGCAACGCCAAGGCCAATACCCGCTCAGGCCCCCAGCTCCATGGTAGGAGATGGTGCTGGCGAACCACACAGCCGACCTTCGCCAGCTGCTCACTCTGCCAGACCTGATCCTGAACTCAGATGACCCACAGTGGCCAACGCTGCCACCACTCCTGCCCCACAGCCAGGGAGACTGAGGCGGGAGGTACAGACTCAGAGCAGGACTGTGGTCTGGGCCAGCTCCTGGCTCCACGGTCCCCAGCTGCCCAGCTCGGCCCCCTGTGTGTGCACGTTCCCTGTCTTGTCCAGAGGTACCTATCTCCTGCCCCCGGGGAGCATGTGGGCGGCCCCACCCATCCCAGAGAA
>NW_006431005.1:0-1717 GCF_000325575.1 Pteropus alecto | reverse complement strand
CAAAACCCATAGAATGTACAACACCAAGAGTGAATTGTAATGTAAACTATGGACTTTGCTTGATAAAGATATGTCAATATTAGTTCATTGACTATAACATGTCCCACTCTGGTGCAGTATGTTGATGATGGGGAGGCTGTATGCGTGTGTGGAAGGGTATATGGAAACCTAAATTTCGCTGCGAACCTAAAACTGTTCTAAAAAATAAATTCTGTGTCAAAAAAATATTAGGTGATGACAGTATAAAGAGATAATCAGGGTGATAAGATAGAGTGTGCTGAGACATGGTCATGGAATTCCTCTATGAGAAAGTGATGAAAAATGACAAAGAGTGGACCTTGCAGAAATGAGGATAACAACGGTCCAGCCCAAGGGAAGACTTGAAGCAGAAACTTGGAGTCAGGAACAAGCTTTCCTCCAGAGAACAGAAGACTTGAGTATCTAAAATATGATGAGAGAAGTAAAGAGAGCGTGAAAAATGAGACAGAAGATGTGGTAGAGGACAGGTCAGGTAGAGCCTTATGGGCTGGGGTAAAGGCATTAATTTTATTTCAAGAGTCATTTTGGAGTTAAAGAGTAAACAAGAGGGTGAAGAATGGATGGATGCTTGACTTTCCCAGTAGCCTCTCTTTCTACTTTCTTTCTAAGCACAGGTTGTGGCAAATCTCAGGCTGATCCAAACTTAGCCTGTTTTGTCTTATAAAAAATTTTTTTAAAGCTGGAACTATGCTCCTTCTGTTTCAGGAGTCCTGGATCTTTTGCTCAAACTCTCTCTTTGGTCATCTGCCTGCAGTGTCTCCTCCCTGAACCTGACTCTCAAGAGGAACTGGAGAAGGAAAGGATTATTGGTGCCATTCTTCTCATTATAACCACTCACCTTTGCACACTTCTTGAGAATTCACAAGTTTTGCATTTACTATTTTATTCGCAATTGCAATAAGGACTTTGATGTTTACCAACGATATTAAAGTTTATTTTAAAAGTTTTATCTAGCTGTTTTAAAAAACTAAACATGTCGAATGAATAAATCTGGAAAACACAAAAAAAGTATTAAAAAATTGGAAATAATTTGTAAATACCACAGATCAGAGATGAGCCATTTTTCATTCTTTTTCTTAACATGTTAGATGGGTTACTTTCCTACAACATACTAGGAAGTTTATCTTATAAAATCAAGATTATATTTTATATTCTATAGGCTGCTTTTTACTTAGAATATCTTACGTATCATACATGCTCAGGTAATTCTCACAGAGACTGGATTGAGTGGGAGCTGTAATTGCAGTCTTGGTGTTCTAGCTATGAGTCCAGGACTCCAGCCATTATATCACAGATACCACCATACTTTCACCACAAAAACCTACATTTATTGTCGATTCTCCACTTTTTAATATATAAATCCTGTCATGTATTCCTTGCCCCTAACCTCTCAATGGCTCTCTATTTCATTCAAAGTTAAAGTCAAAATGCCTACAGTCTGACCCCCACTGTCTATTAGACTCATCATTCTCATCTCCCTTTCCCCTATTTCACCCTGCTACAGCCTCCTTGCTATTCCCTCAAGCAGGAAGGTTGCCAGCTTAGGGTTATACTTGCTGTCCGCATGGCTCTCTGCTTCACTTTCTTCAGGTCTCAGCTCAGATGTCACACCATCAATCGAGCCCACCTGGACCATTCCATATAGTGAACCTCTGCCTAAAACCACCTGGCACTTCTC
>NW_006431004.1:0-567 GCF_000325575.1 Pteropus alecto | reverse complement strand
CGTTTCTATACTCTAATAACGAAGTGTCAGAAAAAAGTGGAAAAATAATTTATTTTGCAGTTGTAACAAAAAGAATAAAATACGTAAGAATAAATTTAACAAAACAAGTTAAGGACCTGTATAATGAAAATTATAATACCCTATTAAAAGAAATCAAAGAAGATACAAAGAAATAGAAAGATATTCCATGTTCTTGGAATGGAAGAATCAACATAGTTAAAATGACCATATTACCTAAAGCATTATACAGATTTAATGCAATCCCCATCAAAATCTCATCAGCTTTTTTTAAAGAAATACAGCAAAAAGTCATTAGATTTTTATAGAAGCACAAAAGACCTCGAATTACCAAAGCCATCCTGAGACAAAAGAATGAGACTGGATACATCACTCTGCCTGACTTCAAATTATACTACAAAGCGACAGTAATCAAAACGGCATGGTATTAGGAGCAAAACAGACACATGGACAGGTGGAACAGAATCGAGAGTCCAGAAGTAAACTTATCTTTATTTACGCAAATAATTTTTGACAAAGAAGCCAAATACATACAGTGGAGAAAGGAAA
>NW_006431003.1:0-978 GCF_000325575.1 Pteropus alecto | reverse complement strand
ATTAAAGTCAAAAAATTAAAAAATAGACTTTAGGACAAGAAATCCTGCCAGAAACAAGGAAGGATATTGAATAAAGAAAAAAAAAAAATCAGTAAACATATTAGTTATAAATTTATGTATAACTGATAAAGTACCCCATAATATATGAAATCAAAATGACAGGAATGACAAAGTAAAGAAAAAACATAACTCAGCTAAGGATTTACTAGCACTTTTAATAATTGGTAGAACGATAAAGAGAAGACCAGTAAGTGTATAGGAGTCTTGAGCAACACTCTCCAGCAGCTTCCGCTGAATAAAATCTATACAACAATAGTTTAGGAAATAATTGTGTAGGGCAGCTTTCTCAACCTTGGCATTATTGCCATTTTGGACTGGATAAATTTTTGTGTGACTTTCCTGGGCATTGTAGGTTATGTAGCAGCATCCCTGGCTTCAACTCTCTTGCTAGTAATAGCTACATAATCTTCTCAGGTGAACATTGCTATGTCCCCTGGGGGAAATTTACTCCCAGTTGACACCAGTAGTTTAGAGTGATGTCTTGGTATTTAAGTTAAAATATATAATTAAAACACTCATAGTCCTAAACCAGGTGTTCACGGTGCCTTCACTTTTGTCTGTTGTTGGCCGATAACTAGTTATGTAACTGTCAGAGAAGATAATTTTTTAATATATGTTTTTCTTTTGAGAAATAATAGAATGTAAGTTCTTTCGACATTTTCTACACATTAATTGTAATTCTAAGTCAAACTTGCTAATGAAGAATTCAGAGAAAAATTTCATTTTAAAGTGAACAAATCTTTATTGACCACCAACTAAGATCAAGACTCTCTACTAGTTTTGTTAATAGCAGAAAAAACATCATGAAGGAAAGGCCTGTTTTGTTTGCCCAAATCATATTTTAACTTTCAGGAACACGAAAGCCTGTTTTCTACTGACGACGACTTTCCTCAGAGCTTCTTTCACGTCTTTGTTCCT
>NW_006431002.1:0-640 GCF_000325575.1 Pteropus alecto | reverse complement strand
GTCTGCATCTGGTAGATTGCTTATCTCCATTTTGTGGAGTTTTTTTTTTCCGGAGCTTTGTTCTGTTCTTTCATGTGAGATATGTTTCTTTGTCTCCCCATTTTGGCTGCCTTCCTGTGTCTGTTTCTATGTATTAGGTAGGGCTGCTATGTCTCCCAGTCCTAGTAGAGTGGTTTTATGTAGGAGGTTCCAGTGGGGCCCAGTGGCACAGTCTTGGGAGGGGACCAACTGCATGCCAAGTTCAGCCGCAGCCTATGTACCTTCGGGCTCATCTGGTAAGAGTCAGCAAGCAATCCACAGATGACTGCCACCCATGCTGGGCTTATAGGTGCCTCAAGAGGCCAAACCAGGAATCAGTGCCAGTTGCCACTAGTGTGAGGCAAGAGGTTCGGGGCACACCAAGGCCAAATGCTCCTTTAGGTTTTGTGAGCTTTTGAGAGATTTTAGGAAAATCCACAGCAAGAGCAAGAGAGGCTATTTGTATGGAATAAACCACTGAAAGTGGCTTGGGTGAGCCTGCAAGTAGGGAGAGGCGGAGTCTCAGCAATCACCTGGACAGAGTGACCTTTGTGAGCCAGGTTGATGGCAACTCTGATATGGCAGGACTGCATCTGCATGCTGGGATGGGGGAGGGCTTAAC
>NW_006431001.1:0-1087 GCF_000325575.1 Pteropus alecto | reverse complement strand
TTGCCAGAGGTGGGGGTGGGGCTAGGATAAATGAAATTGTTATAAGATATAAGTTATAAATGGAATTTTAAAAGTTAATAAGATGAAGACAACTAATTAAATGTGGCATTTCAATCAAGTGTTTTCATGCTTTAGTTAATAACAGATATATTGAATAAAATCTTAGACAGTATTAATAAGTCTAGAAATCTTTTGAATGCAATTGTTGTTAGTTTTGTAGGATTAATAAATACCAGGAGCAATATCATTGATGTTAAGAGCAGCTTTTCATACAAGTCACCCAATGTCTATCAGTGTCATTGGGAAAATTTGGAGCATTTCCTACATTGGACCATGGCTCAGACAATGACATCATTTAGCCAGCAGCCACCATGTCATAAAGGAAGATCACATCAACATTTTCTAAAAATAAAAGAAAGATTAGAAATTACTAAAATGATTTGATAAACTATGCTACAAATTATATCACTTGATTTAGCAGTTTTATAATATATAGTTTTGTTTAGCTAGGAATAAAAAGAAATCATTTTATATTTTGATTGATTGATTGATTCATTGATAAATGCATTAGTATACTAGTTCTTGACATTTTAAAAATATCATCCTGTGTTTGCTGGACATGGATTTTTCTTGAAGACTCATACAATATCCAGGTTCTGGTTCCAGTTCTGCTATTTTGCTAGTTGCATAACCTTGGGGGAGAGATTTAATATCTCTGAGATTTAATTTCTCCATCTGTAAAATGGCTATAATATTATTTTCTTTCCCATCCATGATGTGGATCAAGATAACAGAAGTTAAAACAGGCTGAAAATATTAATACAAAAACACAAAAAATAAGATTTTAAAAATAACTTTTTCTTTTTATTTTCTTTTAGTTCAGTTTACACAATTTATATCTGTGAAAAAATTCAAATTTATTGATTAAAAGGCTTGCTTATGATTTATAAAACAACTGAAAAACAAGTTTTTGAAAAGATAGCATTTAGTGAATTAAATAATACAGTTTTGGGAAGGAGACCTGTAACCGTTGTGCATTAGACTGAAAAAAGAAATTATTTGTATTAGGTTACCATGCAGATTTATA
>NW_006431000.1:0-507 GCF_000325575.1 Pteropus alecto | reverse complement strand
TTCTTATTTTTTAATTTGTTTATGCGGCGTATCACGTTATTCGATTTGCGTATGTTGAACCATCCCGGTGCCCCTGGGATGAAGCCCACTTGATTGTGATGTATAATCTTTTTAATATGTTGCTGTATTTGGTTCGCTAGTATCTTATTTAGGATTTTTGCATCTGTGTTCATGAGAGATATTGGTGTATAGTTTTCTTTTTGTGTGTTATCTTTGCTAGGTTTTGGTATCAGGGTAATATCGGCCTCATAAAATGTGTTGAGAAGTATTGCCTCCTCTTTGATTTTTTGAAAGAATTTGAGGAGAGTGGGTATTAATCTTTGAATGTTTGGTATAATTCACTGGCGAAGCCATCTGGTCTTGAACTTTTACTTTTTGGTAAGTTTTTGATAATTATTTCATTTCCATACTGCTGATTGGTCTATTTATTTTCCCGTTCTTCTTGATTCAGACTAGGAAGGTTGTATTTCTGTAAATACTGGTCCATTTCTTCTAAGTTATTAAATT
>NW_006430999.1:0-619 GCF_000325575.1 Pteropus alecto | reverse complement strand
CCGACACCTGGTAGAAGTTTCTGAAACCTTGGCGCTCTGAAACCCTGGCAGCTGGTGGGCCACGGTCTCGCGAGAGCCCCGCTCTGGTGGGCCGCGGTCTCGCGAGAGCTGCTGTGATGACTTGCAGTTCTGAGGAGATTTCAGTCAGTGCAGCATTGGTCCTGGAGGTGCTGAGTTTCTGGGACGAGGTGGGACTGCGTCTGTACCTGGTTTACCTCAGAAGCTTCCTGGGACTTTGAGCCACAGGAGGAACAGGTAGGGAGAAGGTTCTTCGTGCACGAATGGTCCAGAGGGTTTGGCGTAGTAGTCTCGGTCTTCTGAGGCCGCAGTAGAGCAAGGGGTGGTGTGGAAAATTATTTTTCTTGGCTTGTCAGCTAGTTCTCTGTCTTTTTTCATGCGGCTGTCTGGTGACCCTAGCGACATTGATGTGGGGTCAGATTTGGGCTCTATAATGCTCCCTTGATCCATGTGTGTGCTATTTTGCCGATAATACCGTCTTTCGATTACTAGTTTGTTTTTTTTGGCGTCAGTGTTGTGGAATACTGTAATAGAAACATTTCACCGCATGTACTGCATCCCGGTTTGTTGTTCCCCGACACCTGGTAGAAGTTTCTGAAAC
>NW_006430998.1:0-559 GCF_000325575.1 Pteropus alecto | reverse complement strand
CAGTGTTGTGCTGGGGAAACTAGAGTCGATTTAAATAACTTCGCGGTTACTATTAACGTTTCTTGAGTTTATATCATGCTTACCCAACCAGATCAAAAGTTCCTGGAGAGCAGGAACCGTATCTTTATGACTTTTCCTATTCTCTGTAGCATCTAACTTGGGACTCGTTATTAGTGAGTTCTTGCTACAAATTTATTGATTTGTTTTATTTTCTTCCATTGCTTATTGTGCAGGACAGAACTTACAAAAAGTGTGGTGCTCCCTGAATTAATAGAACTCTCCAGGGATGAAGGCAGCAGTGTGCGACTTGCAGCTTTTGAAACTTTGGTTAATCTGCTTGACATATTCGATACAGGTAAATCTTCATATGGACATATCTTTGCTTCTGAAAGCAGTGTTTTCCATAAGTTTTGCATCACTAATAAGGAGTAAAGGTAGATGCAGAACAGAATTTCTTATGTTAAGTGTTATGATGAACGTTCAGCTTTCTCTCCTTCTTATCTCTCTTTTTATGGTCCCTTCGTTGCCCTCTCTGCTGCCCCATTTACCCTCATGGCAC
>NW_006430997.1:0-305 GCF_000325575.1 Pteropus alecto | reverse complement strand
TTTACTCCATAGATATTTTGGTTCATCGTTGCGGGAGACAAGAACATAGAGGTTGGCCAGCACGATGTGGACATGGTTGGGGAGTTTTTGGCTGAAGCGCTGAGTAATAATGGTGAAAACCCCTGGAAGGTAGAGCATGAGGTTGACACAGACATGAAAACCACAGGTGCTGTGTACTTTCATTCGAACATCCTGGGATGGAAGCCTGAGACTGCCCTTAGAATGAGCCTGTAGGAAATGGCTATTGTCACCATATCTAGCATAATACTAAGTAATGGCACAGAGATTCCATACCAAATACTGAT
>NW_006430996.1:0-398 GCF_000325575.1 Pteropus alecto | reverse complement strand
AGCCACTCCCCAGTGCTACATCACTGCCTCAGTACTGCCTCAGTTCTGCCTCAGATCATCAGGCATTCGATTCTCATAGGGGCACTGGTCCCTGGTGCCAAAAAAGGTTGGGGACCACTGTTCTAGGTAATATGGATACAGGAAAGAATAAAATAGAAAAAACTGTGCACCTCCATAAAGCTAACATCTTAGTAAGTGAAGACAGGCATAAAAACAAAGTTTTTAAAAGCAAGTTAGAAGATAAGTGCTATGGAGAAAAAAAAAGCAGAAAAGGATAAACAGTATGGACAAAGAAAGCTTCACTGAATAGATACGTGAGCAAAAAAAAAAAAAGGAATAACTCAAAATCTGCTTATACAAAATAACTTCTAAGCATAACAGTGCTCTAAGCATAACAC
>NW_006430995.1:0-757 GCF_000325575.1 Pteropus alecto | reverse complement strand
TAGGGGTGCATATACCTTTTCAAATTAGTATTTTGAATTTTTAAAATAAATACCCAGAAGTAAAGGCAGACAAAATGGGAAGACAAAGAAACAGAAACCATATTAGAGAACAGAACAGAGATTCAGAAATAATAGAGTCAAGCATTCTAACAAATGCAGAGTTCAAAGCACTGATTGTAAAGATGCTTAATGAACTTAAGGGAAGTGTAAATGACTTCAGTGAGAACTTTAACAAAGAAATTAAAAAGAAAAAAAAACAACCATAAAATGGAAATGGAAATTATAAAAGGGAACCAATAAGAAATGAAGATTCATTATCTGAGATGAAGAATTTATTAGATGGAATAAACAGAATTGATAAAAAAAGAGGATTGAAACACCAATATAGAGGTTGGGGAAGCCAAGGCATTCAATCAGGATGGCAAGAAAAAGGAAGCCAAGACTATAATAATAATTTAAAGAGCCTATGAGACAAAATTAAATGTAAAAATATCCATATCATAGTGGAACCTGAAAGAAAACAAGACAATGAAGAGTTTTTGAAGAAATAATGATAGAAAACTTCCATCTCCTGGTGAAAGAAATAGACATATGACCCCAAGAACCTCAGAGAGCCCCAAGAAAGAGAAACTCAAGGAGATCCACACCAAGACACATCATAATTAAAATTCCAAAGATTAATTACAAAGAGAGAATCTTAAAAGCATCAAGATAAAAGAAGTTAATTACTTACAAGGGAGCACCCATAAGACTGGCA
>NW_006430994.1:0-700 GCF_000325575.1 Pteropus alecto | reverse complement strand
GAGACACATCTCAGCTCCAAAGACAAATATAGACAGAAAAAGAAAGGGTGGAAAATGATACTTCAAGCAAATGGTGTTCAGAGAAAAGTGGGAGTAGCAGTAATAATATTAGATCAAATAGACTTCAAAATAAAAATGATAAAGAATGATACTGAGAGATACTTCAAAATGATAAAAGGAATTATGCACCAAGAAGACATAACACTTATCAATATCTATGTTCCCAATACGGGAGCCTCGAAATATATAAGGCAATTACTAATGGAACTAAAGGGAGAAAAAGATCAAAATTCTATCATACTAGAAGACCTAAATACCCCACTGTCAGATATGAAAAGATCATTCAAACAGAAATTCAATAAGGAAATAACATCCTTAAATGACACATTAGACCAATGGGACATAATTGACATATATAGAACTTCCATCCCAAAGCAGCTGCTTATACATTGTTCTCTACTGCATATGGGACATTCTCAAGGACTGACCACATATTGGGACACAGAGATAGCCTCAACCAATATAAGAGGGTTGACATCATACCAACTATATTCTCTAATCATAATGCTTTGAAATTAGAGATCAACTGTAAAAAGAACGTGGGAAGAACCACAAATACATGTAGATTAAATAACATGAAGAATAATGGGGTTAGATTAGAAGTAAAAAAAAAGAGATCAAGAGATACATAGAAATGAAT
>NW_006430993.1:0-453 GCF_000325575.1 Pteropus alecto | reverse complement strand
CTGTTTGTAAGACAATGTTTTTTTGGCCCAATCCAGAGTTATTTTGCCCTATACAAACATTCCCTAGTTTCAAGGAGCAAGGTATGCAAGGCAGTTCATCTGGAATAGCTATTCTGGCTCTATTTTAAAATGGCTCTACTTACATCAACTTTTCACAATGGTAAGCCCAATTATTGCCCCAGTTTATTTCATTGATAGCAATTTTAAAATTGAAATTATACTTCAAAATTATCCCACAAATAAAAACTCTGGTGCACTGGTGAATTCTATAAATAATTTAAGTAAAAAATAACAATTCTAAATAAACCTTTTCAAGGGATTTAAAGTGAGGGAATATGTCCTAATTTATTCTATGAAGCCACTGTAAAGTTGATATTAAACCAGACAGAAACAAAAAAAGAAAACTACAGGCCAATATCTGTTGTATACACAGATGCAAAATTTCTAAACAAA
>NW_006430992.1:0-529 GCF_000325575.1 Pteropus alecto | reverse complement strand
ATCCCCTTTACCCACTTCACCCTCCCCCTAACCCCGTATATTTGACCCCCTTTACCCCATGTACCACTCCCCTCCTCTCCCACCCCCTATTCTCTGGTAATCACTAGTCTATTGTCCATGTCCCTGAGTCTCTCTTTGTCTTGTTCATTTGTTGCTTTTAGGTTTATATCCCACATATAAGGGATATCATGTGATTTTCAACTTTTCTTGCTAGTTTATTTCGCTTAGCATGATTATCTCAAGGTCTATCCATGTTGTCGCAAATGGCAATATTTCATCTCTTCTTATGGCTAAGTAATATTCCATTGTATATATGTACCACAGCTTCTTTATCCAATCATCTATTGTAGGGCACTACGGTCACTTCCAAGTCCTGGCCACCATGAATAATGCTGCTATGAACATCGGTGTGCAACTGTCTTTTCAGATATGGGTTTTCAAGGCTTCGGGGTAAATACACAGTACAGGAATTGCTGGATCATATAGTAGATCAGTTCTTAGTATTTTGAGGAACCTCCATACTGTTTTC
>NW_006430991.1:0-1440 GCF_000325575.1 Pteropus alecto | reverse complement strand
AGTAATGTTAACAATTATTGTTATTGTTATAATAATTAATTTACATAGTCTGGGCTATATTATCAACTGAGAAGTTGGGGGGTGGGATGTCAGCTAATCTTGCTTGACAGTGAAGGGGAAATAGTTCTTGGGTATAAACAAACCATTCAAATTTATTTCAGCCAATTCCATTTGGCTAATTTGGTTGTGTGGAAAGCATATCTCCAGATACAGAGGCACTTCCTAAAGTAACGACCACCTAGAGACATTCCTTAAAGAGTAGCATAGACTTGATAAATTTATGGTAGCAAAAAATTTGGCCCTTTGCCATATACAAATGTCATATTTTATTAGATTTAGACTCTTACCAATCATAGTCAAATGTATGACATAATTTAAATTAATCACTTAAAAAAGGTTTTCATGGCTGGAATTTTCATGTGTAGAGAGCCACATTCTTGGAATCAGTATGCTAGGGAAACTGAGTATCTTTTGATAAAATCAGGGTTCAAATATTGAAAGTATCATCTTCTACCTCCTATCAAACCTGCTCTCTACCTCTTATCATGTTTGATGAATATCACCTTATCCAACTTGCCAAACCAGAAACCTGGGATTCATCCTACTGCTTCTTTTTCATCAAATTGTCCATCAAATCTTGTAGGGTGGATTTTACTTCCAAATATCAATCAAATCTTTCTAATATTCTCATTTCTCACTCCCTTTATCTTAGTTTGGCTCTTTAAAATTTATTATCTGTACTTACAAAACAATAGTTACAAAACAGTCATGGGGATTTACGGTATCACATAGGATAATACAGTCAATATTATTGTAAGGGTTGTGTGTAATGCCAGATGGGTGCTAGAATAATTGTGGGGATCACTTCATGGATTGTATAAGTGTCTAGTTTTTTAAATTTAAAATTTTTAAAAGTAAAGGTAAATAAAATTTAGTATCTGGCTTAAGTCAATGTTCTTGCTGCTAAAATGACTGTATTAGGTGCAATTGTGAAAGAAAAATAGAAAATACGGGGCAGGAAATTAGAGGATGCATAACCAGTGGAAAAATTAGGGAAGCAAAGAAAATGACAGGACGAAAAAGAAAAGAAAAGGAAATGGTAGAATTGCAGATAGTGCTTGAGTATGAGAAAGTGTCCAATAGTGATGATGACTATCTCCAGCAGTGGAGCTGGCAATTCTCAAGAGGCACAGATGATTTTAGCAAAATCTCATGTTGAATGACTACTGGCTTTTTCCTACTGCCAAGAGCAGCTGAAAAACTGTGTTGTCTTCTCCTTATTTCCATATTCCAAATTCCATAAGCACCTTTCTTAGGTGGATCTTACCTAGAACGCTGCTGGCAAGGCAGAACTTACAAACAAGCTCAATTTAATAAATGAGTTTAGCAGCTGACAGGCTAGAAAGTCAAACTATAAAAATAAACTGAATTCTTTATGAT
>NW_006430990.1:0-836 GCF_000325575.1 Pteropus alecto | reverse complement strand
GTTACGGTTAGACTTAGGTTTAGGTTTACTGTTAGGTTTTAGGTTAGGGTTAGGGTTAGGGTTAAAGTTTGGTTTAGGTTTAGTTTTAGGGTTTGAGGTCAGGGTTGTGTTAGGCTTAGAATTAGGATTAGGGTTGTGGATACGTTTAGTTTAGGTTTAGGATTAGTTTAGGGTTTAGGTTGGGGTTAAATTTACGTTAGGAATAATTTCGCTGATTAGAATTGGGATTTTTCTTATGGTTAGGGTTGGGTTAGGGTTACGTTAAGGTTAGGTTTACGTTAACCATAGTATTAGAGTAAGAGTTCAGATTCGGGTTCGGGTAGGATTAGGTTTAGTGTTTAGGGTTAGGGTTAGGGTTAGGGTTAGGGTAAGATGTTAGATTGAGAATTAATGTTAGGTTTAGGATTAGGGTTACAATTAGTTTAGGGTTAAGGTTAGGGTTAAATTTGGATTAGGGTTAGGATTAAGATTAGGATTAAAATTAAGATCAGGGTTAGGGTTAGGGTAACAGTTTAGAGATAGAATTCGTGTTAGGGTTAGAGTTAGGGTTCAGATTCTGTTAAGGTTAGGGTTAGGATTAGGGTTAGAGTTAGGGTTTAGTGTTAGGGTTAGGGTTAGGTTAGCATTAGGGTTAGGGTTACTGTTAGGGTTAAGTTTAGGTTTAGGGTTACGGTAAGAGTTTAGAGTTAGGATTAGCGTTAGGTTTAGGTTTAGGGTTAGGGTTACGTTAAGTTAAGATTAGGATAAGTGTTAGGGTTATGTTACGTTAAGGTTAGGCTTAGGTATATTGTTAGGGTACAGTTGGGGTTACGTTAAGGTTAGAATTAGGGCTAGGG
>NW_006430989.1:0-902 GCF_000325575.1 Pteropus alecto | reverse complement strand
CAGGTCGGTGGGTGGCAGAGCTTCATGCCAAGCATCCAGATGTCGACATGGACACCAGAACCTTCCCTTGATGCAGAAAACCTTGTGGGACAATGACGTGAAAACCGTGTGATTTGCTCCTGGCTACTGTGTTTCTGTCACCAGAGGACAAGTGGCATTCCCGTGTAAAGTCCGAACAGCAGCCGTTCCTGGCTCTATACAGCCTACTTCCTGGGTGCCAGACGCTGTAATTGTGCCAACCCTCAGTGGCACTCGCTTAGCAGCTCGTTTTACAGGCGACGACACTGAGGCACTGAGAGATGACGTGGCTGGAAGGTGGCAGGGCAGGCTCTGAAGCCAGGCGTTCTAGCTGGGTCATCGGTCCAGGCGGCGGGGAGGCCAGGGCTCCCGAGCGGGTGCCACCTGTCTCTGGGTTGAAGGTCTTGAACAAGTCATACAATGTTCCCAACCCTCGGTTACTCACATTAAAATGAGGGCACTAGGCGAGGTGATCAGCGTGGCTTTACCCTCGGGGAACTGAGACTTGGTGATGACTGAGAGCGCCCTGCTCCCAAAGGGGCTTCTCTCTGCTGCCCAGCTGTTCCTGGACCCCTGGAAAGGGGGCCGAGGCAAGGGAGATCTGGGGGCGAGGCCAGCGAGGCGAAGGCATCCCAAGTCAAGCTATGCTGGCTGGGGGAGGATTTCTGCCTGTCAGCGAGGCGGCTGGGGAGATGGGAGGAGTAGGCAGTCCAAGGTCGAGCATGTCATCGTTCCCTGCCCTGTTGTAGACACTTGGGAAGGTCACTGACCTCCGAATGTCTTTCTCCACCTTCGGCTATCGACATAGTAATAACGGTGATGCTGGAGATTAAACGGGATAATACACATAAAGGGAATGATTACCATCCGTTTCGACGACCACC
>NW_006430988.1:0-375 GCF_000325575.1 Pteropus alecto | reverse complement strand
TTGCCCCTAAGCTCACTGCCCAGATTTTCAGAGCATTAGCTCTTCTGGGATCTGAGTTCTCTTTCTCTCTGGGTTACTGCTTAGATTGTCGCTGGTCTGAATTTTGGAGCTTTGGGGATTTTCCCATAGCAGTTCCAGGGGGCTTTAGCAGAGGTCACACCTGTTTTCTCAGGAAACTGTGGTGAGCACAGGAACGCACTGCTGGTGTTTGCTTCTCCTCTCTCCCAGCCCTCACTTCCTTTTTCCTTCCCTTCGTTCCCTTAAATCGCACATCCCAACATGGCATTGCTATGCAGGCTTTGCTGCGGCCTCTGTGTTCTAGGTAAGGAGCAGAACAGGTATTGAGAGGGTACCCGCTCGTGTGGGCCTCAGACC
>NW_006430987.1:0-1642 GCF_000325575.1 Pteropus alecto | reverse complement strand
CCCTGGATTGGTCCTTGGAAGAAGTTTACCTGTACCTTGACCCTAGCAGGATCCATAGAATTTCTGATTCAAGTATATCTTCTCTCTCTAATCACAAGATGGACCTATCACAATCCCAGGCACATGACATCAACCCAAAGGTAGAATATCTGAAAGTGATCCATTGAATTGATGAATGAATGAATCAATCAATCAATCAATGAATCAGGAGACCAATAAGTCAATTTAGGGTCTTTGAAAAAGACCATCAAAGTGGAGAAACCTCTGACAGATGAGGTCAGCCAGGAGAGGGTGAGTGGGGTACATCGTGAGTAAAAATAGGGGAAGAAATGGAGAGGTCAACGTGGCTGGAACATAGTGAGGTGGAAAAGTAGCAGGGGCCAGATCTGCAGGCCTTTACAGAGGGTTTGGAATGTGTTCTAGGAGCCACAGGCAGCCATTGAGGGATTTTTAGCAGGACAATGACCTTTCCAGTGAAGCCAGCATTGGAATGAGGTGTTGGCAGCTGAACACTGCCCAGTTTGAAGGCTGCATCCAGTTCTGAGATTCTGTAAAAGAAATGAATGGGAATGGTGAGTGATTCTGTCCCTGGCAAGCAAGGAAGGAGGGTGCCAGGGGTACTTGGAGCAGGTCTTGAAAAAGAATATACTAGAACTGCATACATTAACTCATGCGGTGGCTCAGGCCTCTGTCCCATCCCTCTTCCCTAGGCATCCTGGACTTGGAATTTTTCTCCTATTGGAACCTTCAGACAGTGGCCTTATTCCCAGGGATTCAGAATCCTGGAAGCAGCAGTGACAGGAGAGGTGAGGAGCTCAGTTGACATTTTCAGCTGCCACAGATGTGTCAGTGCCTAACAGTCCCCTGAGCCTTCTGGGCCAGCCAGGCTTCAGCTAAGGTGATGAGGACAAAGCAAATTAAAGCACATGTCAGCCCAGGGGAGGAGAAGCAATGGAGCCATTCAGGTTCCATACAGCCCTTTGGCATGAACCAGGAACTGGCCTCAGCACTTGACTCAGACTCTGAGCTCTTCTCAAGGCCCCCAGCCATGTAAAAGAGCTCAACAGCCAACATCTTTGCAATTACCATGCTGGAGAGATGGGAAACAATCACAGGTGTGAGACCCAGGGAGAATTGATTCAGTTCATTGCCACTTCTGCAGTAAGTCCTAGGGCTAAAAAGACACCCTCTGTATAAAGATCATGCCTCCAGGACCCACAGTCGATTTGAGAAGGCAGACATCAGTGCGAACAATGAGAGAGCAATGGGATCCTCTAACAGAAGTGAATCACAAGTGCAATGACACCCCAGATGGCAAAAAAGTCCTCCTGCCAGGAGTGGGTGGGGGGAGATCAGGGGAATTTAAGAGAGAAGGAACATTTGAGCTGGACTTGTAGGATGAGTAGAACTTTGAGGAGTGAACAAGGCAAGGAAATCATCCTAGGCACAGATGGAGAACAGTATGAACAAAGGTAAAGAGGCATAAAAGTCCTGATTGTGTTTCAGAAACAGGAGAGCAAAGTAATTAAGCCTTAGTACTCTGGAGCCAGTGTCCTAAGGCTAGAAACTGACTGCCACTTACTAGCTGTGTGA
Source organism: Pteropus alecto (assembly GCF_000325575.1). Lineage (NCBI taxonomy): Eukaryota > Metazoa > Chordata > Mammalia > Chiroptera > Pteropodidae > Pteropus > Pteropus alecto. Next base: position 49 of record NW_006430987.1, on the reverse strand, counting down.
ACCTGGGCATGTTACTTAACCTCTCTATGCCTGTTTCTTCATCTAGTAA
>NW_006430986.1:0-521 GCF_000325575.1 Pteropus alecto | reverse complement strand
GTGTAGTATAGTAAGTACACGAACGAGTCCCACGTTATTTATTATCATCGTCAAGGGTTCTGGACCGCCCGTAATCGTGTGCACTGTCCCTCTATACGACGGGCAGTGTCGTGGGTTTGTTTACACCAGCATCGCCACAGCGCGGGTGTGACACATCGCCTGTTACGACGGATCCGACGTCACTAGCTGACAGGGATTTTCAGCCCCGCTGTAATCTCTGGGACCACCTTTTTGAGAACTATTTTTTTATTTTTCAATAACAGTTGATGTGCGATATTATATTAGTTTCAGGTGTACAACATAGTGATGAGGCATTTAAATGACTTACGAAGTGATCACCTGATAAATCTAGTGCCCACCTGACACCGCGTCATACGTGCGTCCCGTCCCTGACTGAAATGCCATGACACTGAGTGTGGCTGTGCTGCACGCTGCTCTGCTCATCAGCGCAGAGGCTGTGGAAGAGTCCCTTCTGGAAATTCGATCCAGGATTCAGTCACACGTGGCTAAAATAAGGAAAC
>NW_006430985.1:0-1039 GCF_000325575.1 Pteropus alecto | reverse complement strand
AGAGAGATCCTGTACTACCCTTTATGCAGTTTCTTCCAATGGTAACATCTTGCCAAACCATCTCAACCAGGATGTTGACATGGATACAGGAAGGACAGAGCCCACTCCATCACCACAAGGAGCCCTTTGGTTGCTCTTTCATAGCTACACCCACTTCCTACTCCCCCACCCCCTATTTAGCCCCTGCCAACCACTAATCTATTCTTCGTTTCTATAATTTTGTCATTTCAAAAATGTATATAAGTGGAATCATGCAATAGTGTAATCTCTTAAGAGCAAATAGCTTTTTTTTTCATTCAGCATAATTCACTGGAGATTCATCCAGGTTGTCGCATATATTGTAGTTTGGTTCTTTTTACTCCTAAGTACTAGTCCATGTTAAGGATGTACCACAATTTGTGTAATCATTCATCTGTTTAAGAACCTCTTGATTATTTCCATTTTGAGGCCATTATGAAGAAAACTGCTATAAATATTCATGTATAGGTTTTTGCGTGAACATGTCATCATTTATATACCTAAAGAAGTGGTCACCATGATAAGTCCAGCAACTATCTTATACCATACAACACTATCACAATATTACTGACTATATTCTCTATGCTATATGCTACATCCACATGACTTACTCGCTTTATACCTGGAAGTTTGAATCTCTTATTCCCCTTCACATTCCCCCCGCCTTTTTTATTTTTCAATTACACTTGACATTCAATATTATTTTATATTAGTTTCAGGTATGCAGCACAGTGGTTAGACATTTACATAATTTGTGAAGTGATGCCCTTGACTAGTCTAGTACCCACCTGGCACTATGCACAGTTATTACCATATTATTGACTATATTCCCTATGCTTTACTTTACATCCCCATGACTATTTCATAAATATCAATTTGTACTTCTCAAGCCCTTCACTTTCTTACCCAGTCCCCCAAACCACTTCCCATCTGGCAACCATTAGCTTGTTTCCTGCATCTGTGAGTCTGTTTTTGATTTGTTGTGTTTTTTTTTGTTTGTTTATTTTGTTCTTTAGATTCC
>NW_006430984.1:0-665 GCF_000325575.1 Pteropus alecto | reverse complement strand
TGTGAGCGTTAAGGTTAGCGTTACTGTTACCGTTATTGCTGGGTTAGAAAGGGTTTGGGTTAGGGTTAGGTTAAAGTTTTAGGGTTACAGTTAGTGTTGGGTTTACGGTTAGGGTTAGAGTTAGAGTTAGGTTAGGGCTAGGGTTTGTGTTATGGTTAGGCTTAGGCTTAGAGTTAGTGTTAGTGTTAGTGTTAGAGTTAGGGTTAATGTTAAGGTTAAGGTTAGCATTAGGATTAGGGTTGGGGTAGTTTATGAGGTTAGAGTTCTGGTTATTATTAGTGTAAAATTTAGGGATAGTGTAAGAATTAGGGTTAGGATTAGCTTTAGATTCTGGGTAAAGATCTGGGTTAGTGTTAGCGATAGGGTTATGTTTAAGGTTAGAGTAGATTTAGAGTTAGTGTTAGGGTTAGAGTTAGTTTTAGGTTTACCTATAGGATTAGGATTAGGGTTAGCGTTAGGGTAGAGTTAGGGTTAGAGTTAGAGTTAGTGTTTAGAATTATTGTAAAGGTTAGTGTGAGGGTTAAGGTTAGGGTTACTGTTACCGTTAATATTAGGGTAGGGTTAGGGTTAGGGTTTGGGTTCGGGGTTAGGGTTCGGGGTTAAGATTAGGGTTATGGTTAGGGTTAGGGATAGGTATAGGTTTAGGTTTAGGGTTAGAGTTTGGG
>NW_006430983.1:0-893 GCF_000325575.1 Pteropus alecto | reverse complement strand
AAGAAGAGATGAAATACTGCCATTTGCAATAACATTGTTGGACCTCGAGATAATCATGCTAAGCTAAATAAGCCAGACAGAAAAAGTTGAAATTCACATGATATCACTTATATGTGGGATATAAACCTAAAAGCAACAAATGAGCAGGAAAAACAGAGACTCATGGACATAGACTATAGACTATTGGTTACCAGAGGACTATAGAGTAGTGGTTACTAGAGGGGTAGGGGAGGAGGGGGTAGTTAGATGGGTAAAGGGGGTTAAATATAGGGGGGTAGAGGGAGGGTGAAGTGGGTAAAGTGGATCAATTATATGGTAGCTGAAGTTAACTGGAATTTGGGTGGTTAACACACAATAGAATATACAGATTTCAAATTATAAGGTACACCTGAAAATTATAGAATTGTATTAACCAATGTTACCTCACTAAACTTAATAAAAATAAAAAATAAAAGCTAAACTCTCAAATGACAGTTATAAAGTAATACTAATATTTTCAGTGCACATGAAAAGACTGTCAGAGTGGAAATAAAATCTGAGTTAGAAGAGAAAAATATAAAGAAAAAAATAAACAAACAAAACAGAAAGAAACTCATAGGTACAGAGAATATTTTGATGGTTGCCAGATGGGAGGTGGGTGTAAAAGGAGAAGGAATTAAGAAGTAGAAATTAATAGTTACAAAATAGTCGTGGGCATGTAATTTATAGCAAGGAATATAATCAATAATATTGTAATCACTATGTGTGGTGTCAGATGGGTACTAGATTTATCAGAGTGATCACGTTGTAAGTCATATAAATGTCCAATCGTCATGTTGTACACCTAAAAATAACATAATATTGTATGTTAAGCATAATTGAAAAATAAAAAATATATATATTAAATAAAATAG
>NW_006430982.1:0-637 GCF_000325575.1 Pteropus alecto | reverse complement strand
TTTATTAAAAATTCATATAACTCAACACCAAAAAACCCTCAAATGATTCATTTAAAAAAAATGTATGAAAAGATGCTCAAGGTCACAAATCATCAGAGAAATGCATATTAAAACCACTGTGAGATATCACTTCAAACCTATCAGAATGACTATCATCAACAAATCAAAAAACAAGTGTTAGCAACAATGTAGAAAAAAGAGAACCTTCATGCACTGTTGGTGGGATTGCAAATTGGTATAGCCACTATGAAAAAAGGGTTTTTGAGATTCTTCAAAAAATCATAAATAGAACTACCTTATGACCCAGCAATTCCACTTCCGAGTGTTTATCTGATGAAAACAAAAACATGAATTTAAAAAGATATACGTGACCTTATGTCTGCTGCAGTGCTATTAACAATATCCAAGATATGGAAGCAACCTAAATGCCCATCTATAGATGATTGAATAAAGAAGTGGTACATATATACAATGGAATATTACTCAGCTATAAAAAAAGAATAAAATCTTATTGTTGCAACCACATGAATTGACCCAGAGGGTATTATGCTAAGTGAAATAAGTCAGACAGAGCAAGACAAATACCATACAATCTCACTTACATGTTGACTCTGAAGAGCAAAATAAATGAACAAAC
>NW_006430981.1:0-288 GCF_000325575.1 Pteropus alecto | reverse complement strand
TGAACCTGAGGACCCTGGGTTTCAATCTCAGCCTCTTTGGCTCATATGGGGTTCCTGTGTAACAGTCACTAGGCTCCCAATGACCCAAAAAGAAACATAAAAGACAGCTGAGCATACTGGCCCCTGGGATGAGAGGTCGGATGGTGCCACCCAGTGTCTGCTGAAAACAGCCCATGTCAAGGGACAGCTTGAGGACTCACTGCAATGAGGAAGGTTCTGAAGGGTTGAAAAGGACTAAAATGAGGCTGAATCAGTGAGAGTAAACCACAGAGTTGGTCCAAACCAGAG
>NW_006430980.1:0-1074 GCF_000325575.1 Pteropus alecto | reverse complement strand
ACCATTTATTAAAGAGGCTTTCCTTTCTCCATTATATATTTTTGCTTCTTTTGTCAAAAATTATTTGCCCATATAAATATGGATTTATTTCTGGCCTCTCGATTCTATTCCACTTGTTCATGTGTCTGTTTTCCTGTCAATACCATGCTGTTCTGATTACTGTCTCTTTGTAGTATAATTTGAATTCCGGCAAAGTGATGCCTCCAGCCTTGTTCTTTTATCTCAGGATGGCTTTGGCAATTCGGAGTCGTTTGTGCTTCCATACAAATCTGATGATTTTTTGTTCTATTTCTTTAAAAAATGCCGATGGGATTTTGAAGGATTGCATTAAATCGGTATAATGCTTTAAATAATATGGTCATTTTAACTATGTTGATTCTTCCAATCCAAGAACACAGAATATCTTTTCATTTTTTGGTATCTTCATCGATTTATTTTAAAAGGATCTTATAGTTTTCATTATATAGGACCTTCACTTATTTCATTAAATTTATTCCTAATTATTTTATTCTTTTTGTTAAAATTGCAAAAAGAATTACTTTTTCCACTTCTTTTTCTGATGCTTCATTATTAGAGTATAGGAATGCGATGGATTTTTGAACGTCGATTTTGTATACAGAGGCTTTCCTGTATTTGCTTATTGTTTCTAGTAGTGTCTTGCAGAGTCTTTATGGTTTTCTATATAGAGAATCATGTCATCCACAAATAGTGACAATTTGACCTTTTTGTTTCCTATTTGGATGCCTTTTATATCTTTCTCTTGCCTGATTGCACTTGCTAAAACCTCCAATGTTATATTGAATACAGTGGTGATAGTGGATAGCCGCAATACTAGACACCCTTGCCTTGTTCCTGGTTTTAGTTTTTCACCATTAAGTATAATGTTGGCTGAGAGTTTGTCATACGTGGCCTTTATTATGTTAAGGTACTTTCTTTCTGCACCAATTTTGTGAAGTGTTTGATCATAAATGGATGCTGTATCTCGTCGAAAGTTTTTTCTGCATCTATTGATATGATCATATGATTCTCATTTCTTAAATTGTTTATGTGGTGTATCACATTAATTGATATGAG
>NW_006430979.1:0-780 GCF_000325575.1 Pteropus alecto | reverse complement strand
TCTAAATGGACCAATCAGCAATATGGAAATTGAAACAATCATGAAAAACCTAAAAAAGTAAAAGTCCAGGACCAGATGGCTTCACCAGTGAATTCTACCAAACATTCAAAGAAGATTTAATACCTATTCTACTCAAACTCTTCCAAAAAAATCAAAGATATGGCAATACTTCCCAACTCATTTCATGAAGTCAATATTACTCTAACACCAAAACTTGGTAAAGATAACATAAAAAAAGTAAACTACACACCAATATCTCTCATGAATACAGATGTAAAAATCCTAAATAAGATACTAGCGAAACGAATGCAGCAACATATTAAAAAGATTATACACCACGATCAAGTGGGCTTCATCCCAGGGGCACAGGGATGGTTCAACATAAGCAAATCGATTATTTGGTACATCACATAAACAAATTAAAAAATAAGTATCATATGATCATATCAATAGATACAGAAAAAGCTTTCAACAAGATACAGCATTCATTTATGTTCAAAACACTTAACAAAATCAATATAGAAGAAAAGTACCTGAACATAATAAAGACCACATATGACAAACTCTAAGCCAACATTATAATGGTGAAAAACTAAAAACCTTCCATCTAAGATTAGGAACAAGGCATGGCTGTCCACTATTGCCATTGTTATTCAATATAACATTGGAGGTCCTAGCAAGTGCAATCAGGCAAGATAAAGACATAAAAGGCATCCAAATAAGAAACAAAGAAGTCAAATTGTATCTATTTGCGGATGACATGATTCTCTCTATAGAAAA
>NW_006430978.1:0-557 GCF_000325575.1 Pteropus alecto | reverse complement strand
AGATGAGATTCTAAGACTGGCAAATAGTAAAACCCAGTCCTCTGTGAATGGCATACGTATGTCCCCGAAGCTCGGGCATTTTCCTAAAGATCGGCTCCCTTCTCTCCCCCCACCCCCACAAGCTCATGACAGCCACCACTGCCTCATCGTCACACACACTGATGGAAGGAAGGGTTCCATGTCAGCCAGTCAGCCTGAGGGAACCACACCTCCAGTCATCTGCAGCTCTCATCAAAAGTCACATGCATGGAAGCAATCGAAGTGTCCCTCGATGGATGATTGGATAAAGAAGTGGTGCATATATACAACGCAATACTACTCAGCCATGAAAAGAATGAAATACTGCCATTTGTAATGTCATGGATGGATCTTGAGAATATCATGCTGAGAGAAGTCAGATGGAAAACGTCAAGAACCGTATGATTTCACTCCCGTAGGATATCAAACTGAAAGCAACAAACAAGACAGAAACTCATAGACACAACAGTATGGTGCTTATCAGAGGGATAAGGGGGTCAAATGTACGTGGTAAAGCGGGAGATTTGACCTTAGGTGGT
>NW_006430977.1:0-1415 GCF_000325575.1 Pteropus alecto | reverse complement strand
TGAGCCGGCGGCATCTGATTTTAACCTGTGTCACAGTTGCGTTCCCCTGGCACGTTACCTTACGGCGGGAAAGGCTCAGTGCTCCCTGTGGTTCTCGACCAGGTCGTCACACGACCTCTGCCAGTCAACGGTTGATGCGCTCCCGACTGCTCGTTTTTGTCACGGTCCGTTTCCAGCCAACGGCTCTAAGCTCGGGGTCCGCACACGAGCCTCAGAGGATGCACGGCGCCAGCAAGCGGCGGGGAAGCCTCACCTGGCTCGAGGTGCTGCCCACAGGTGCTGTCTTCCCGCCGCCCCCTCTGAGTCGTGCGGGAGGGAGCGATCGGGACCCCTTCGCTCAGCCGGCCACGCAGCAGAGCTCCGGACGTAGACGCGGCCGCAAATGCAGCCAACGCCCCGTCCTCTCTCCCCCGTGTCAGGACCGACAGGGAACAATTTTGTCGGCAAGACCTCGGGGACAAAGAGTCGTCTCTCTCGAAACACTACCCGGTGAGCAGCGCTCAAGGCACCGGAAGGTCTGAGAAGTAGAGCATCGGCCCAAAGCGTCTCCTAGCCTGGCTGGAATCATCCTCTTAAGAGATCAGGATTAGGGACAGCCACTGCCTTACTCAAATCCCCAAGGGACGCCGTGCTGCCTACGAAATGAAGCCGCAGCTGCTCACGCGGCACCCGGCACGCCCCACCGTCCGGCCCCGGCCCAGCTCCCTGTCTCACGTCTCGGCACATCGGCCGACTGTGTCCCATGCCCCAAACCTGCATCCCGTCCATCCGTGACCCCGCTGAGACGGCCAGTCCCCCCCGCGCAGGCTCCACGTCAAACGTCCCCACCCCGCACTTGCTCTGTCTGTTTCTCCAAGTTCTCCGTAGCCATTAAGACCCGGCCCACAGGCCGTCATTTCTGACAATCCCTTCTCGGTTCCCAGAGCACAGGAGGGCCTTGCTCCGCGGCGCGCTTCAGCCACAGGAACGTGGCACGTCACCGTGGTCGCTGGCTCGGTAGAGGAGCTATTTGCAGCCCCTCGAGTCTAAGCGTCCTCAGTCACAGGGGTGAGCTCTCCTCCCTGGGCACAGCGCGTGTCCTAGTTCTGAGAGGCATCCCACCGAGGGTGCTTCAGCAGAGCTGCTTATCTCCCACCGGGGCCCTTAAAACGATGTTCCCGCCACGTGCTGGACAAGCGGCTTCGACGGCGGCACGCACATGCATTTTATTCATAAAGCCCCTTTATCTGCTCAAACGTGAGGCACACGCGCAGAAATCGAACGTCATTCCGAAAGCTGCCTTGCAGACGCCGGCGCACGCTCTATGTTGGAAACCTGGCCAAGGAGTCCCGCCGGCCGTCCAGGCGACGTCCAGCATTGGTGGGACCCAATCGGATGAGCTCATCTCCAGCAACCCGGGAACGGGAGCACCTGAC
>NW_006430976.1:0-692 GCF_000325575.1 Pteropus alecto | reverse complement strand
CATAGTGGCTGTACCAATTTGCAGTCTCACCAGTAATGTATGAGGGCTCTTATATTTCCACATCCTCTCCAGCATTTCTTATTATGTGTCCTGTTGATTATAGACATTCTAAAAGGTGTGAGATGGTACCTCATTGTGGTTTTGATTTGCATTTTCCTAATAGCTAGCGATGTTGAGCATCTTTTCATATTTGTTGACCATTTGTATATCCTCTAGGGAGAGGTATCTGTTCAGGTCCTCTGCCCATTTTTTGATTGGATCATTTGTTTTTTTGTTGTTATTGAGTCATATGAGTTCTTCGTATATTTTTGATATTAGGCCCTTATCGGAGGTGTTGCTTGCAAATATGTTTTCTCATTCAAATGGTAATCTCTTTACCTTGTTGACAGTTTCTTTTGCTGTGCATACGCTCTGTAGTTTGATGTAGTCCCATTCATTTATTTTAGCTTTTACTTCCCTCGCCTTTGAGATCAAATTCATAAAATCCTTTTTAAGTCCAAGTTCCTTGAATTTCATTCTTTTGGTGTGTGGTGATAGACAACAGTCTAGTTTCATTCTTTTGCAGGTGGCTCTCCAGTTTTCCAAGCACCATTTATTGGAGAGGCTTTCTTTCTCCACTGTATGTTTTGGCATTTTTGTCAAAAAATATTTGCCTAAATAAATATGGGTTGACTTCTGGACTCTCGATTCTG
>NW_006430975.1:0-574 GCF_000325575.1 Pteropus alecto | reverse complement strand
ATAATAATTTAAGGAGCCTATAGGATACAATTAAAAGTAAAAATATCTGTGTCATTGGAATACCTGAAGGAAAACAAGAAGTTGAAGAGCTATTTGAAGGAATATGATGGGAAAACTTCCCTAATCTGGTGAAGGAAATAAAAATACAATCCCAAGAAGCTCAGAGAATCCTAGAAAAGATGAACCCCAAAAGGCCCACACCAAGACATATCATCATTAAAATGCCAAAGGTTAAACACAAAGAAAAAATCTTAAAAGCAGCAAGAGAAAAACAGATAGTTACCTACAAAGGAGCTCCCATAAAACTGGCATCTGATTTCTTAAAAGAAACTATGCAGGGCAGAAAGACTTGTCACAAAATATTCGACATGATGAAAACCCAGGATCTATAATCAAGAATACTTTATCCAGCAAAACTATCATTTAGAGTCAAAGGACAGATAAAGAACTTTCCAGACAAAAATAGGCTAAAGGAATTTATCAACACCAAGCCAATATTACAGGAAATGTTGGAGGGACTTCTTTAAAAAGAAAAACACGTACCAAAAACATGAATAAAGAATGGTAATAACTA
>NW_006430974.1:0-787 GCF_000325575.1 Pteropus alecto | reverse complement strand
GTGCTTCAGGAAATTACCACGGAAACATTAAGTGGATGGTGGGGAGAGACAGGAGGCGAGGCTGATGTGAAAAGGAGGACTTAGGTTACAAAAGATACAGCCAGCCGTGTGGACCAGGAGCCTCATCTTTGCTCCAACAGTGATGGGGAGCCAGTGAAAGGCCTTAAGCCATTAGTAGCATGGCCAGATTTGTATTTTAAAATGCCTCTCTGCGGGAAAGTAACTGTCGCTGTTGGATAGTCTTGATTTGCCCCTCCAGATCCTCCCTCTCCTCCTTACTCTGTGCCCCAGGAAGCTGATCTCTGCAGACAATATCCATGGGCTCCCTTTTCCCCAGCTTGCTTGCATTTGGCAGGCACTGGCAGGAAGCCAAAGCATAGGAGGAACAGTTAGGAGTTGTGTTATTCAGGGTTCTCCAGAGAGACAGAGCAATAGGATATGTGTGTATATGTAGTTATATATACATATATGTATGTATGTATGTAATTATATGTATGCAGGTCTACATATGTACATATATGTATGTGTGTATAGATATTTGCACCACACACACACACACACACACACACAAGAGAAAGATTTTAAGGAATAGCCTAATGCAATTCTGGGGGCTGGCAAGTCCAAAATTTGCAGAACAGGCCAGCAGGCTGGAGACCAGGGAAGAGTTGTTGCAACCTTGAGTCCAAAGGCAGTCTGGAGGCAGAATACCTTTCTCCTTAGGAGAGCACAGTCTTTTTTTCCTATTATTAATACCTTCAACTGATTGGATAAGGCCCACCCACATTAT
>NW_006430973.1:0-461 GCF_000325575.1 Pteropus alecto | reverse complement strand
CTGCATAGTTTCTTTTGAGAAATCACCTGCCAGTCGGATGGGTGTTCCCTTATAAGTAACTGTTTTTCTCTTGCCGCTTTTAATATTCTTTCTTTGTATTTAAACTTTGGCGTTTTAATGATGATTTGTCTTGGTGTGGGTCTCTTTGGATCCCTTACTTTTGGAACTCTCTAAGCTTCCTGGAGTTTTGTGTCCATTTCCTTCACCAGGTTAGGGAAGTTTTCCATCATTATTTCTTCAAACAGCTGTTCAACATCTTGAATTTCTTCAGTTACGCCGATCAGATGGATATTTGGACCCTTAATAATGTCCCATATGCTCTTTAAATTATTTTTATAGTCTTGGCATCTGATCTCTTGCCATTCTGATTGAATGTCCTTGGCTTTCCTGTCCTCTAGATAGGGCCTTTGATCCTTTTCTTTATTAACTTTGTTCATTCCTTTGTTTATTCCATTTAATAT
>NW_006430972.1:0-1022 GCF_000325575.1 Pteropus alecto | reverse complement strand
CGCGAACCCTGAAGCCCCGCGAACCCTGAAGCTCCGCGTGCGGGCGCCGTTCCCGTCCCGCAGCCCGGCCCGGCGGGTCGCTTTTGGGTGGGGGAGTGTAGATCGTAATGGCAGTGCTACGGGTTGGTCAGAAGGAGGAGGGCGCGTGACGGGGAGCGGTTTATTTGCTCTGCACCTGATCAAGGTGCCGGGCACAGAAACAAGTGAAAGAAAGAAGTGATCGTGGTGACGGTATGGGACAGCACTCGGGCGGGTGACTAAGGCTTCGGTAGGATGAGTGGACATTATGGCTCTGGAGGCAGAGGCTCCCGTTTCTTCGCTAATGTACAGCTTCAGCAGAACTTTGTGCTGAGCTTTGATGGGTCGTGGGGAAATTTCCGTCTTGCTGGTGACTAATGTCTGAGGCAGATGTCAGCTGTGAAAGTCACTGTGCCTGTAATGGAGACCGTCAGGGCTGGGGTTTTAAGGAAGGTGGAATGGAGAGAAGAGAGTTGTAGCCGCCGAGTGGACAGAAAGTGTGTCACACCAGGAGAAGAGGGTCGTGGACACCTGACATGCACATGGGGTTGGGTGCAGCTAAATTGAAGCAGGGGCCAGGTAGAGTGGAGGCCTGCGGAGCAGCGTTTGGGGCTTTCCCCAGATCCGTAGCTGTGGGAGTGCAAGTGGGACCGACGGTGTGAGGGAGGCACAGCCTCCGGAATGGTGTGTATATTGACAGGAAGTGCGAGCCGATGGCCCCAAGGCGCTCAGAGTGAGGACTGAGGGGTGAAGCAGGACCCCACGTTCAGCTGTGGCTTGTCACAATCTAGAGACTCCAGGGGAATTGATGGACAGGATAGGTGGGACCCTACAAGCCAGGACCAGAGCTTGGATGACATCTCTGCCCTACTGCCTGATGTTGCTGAGTGCTGAACACTGTGACCAAAGGGACCCTGGGGATAGGGTGGGCGTCAGTGGCACCTGGATGTGGAAATTCTGTGCGGTTGTGGGGAGGATGAGTGTGGGGTTGATGTGCAGGGAGA
>NW_006430971.1:0-258 GCF_000325575.1 Pteropus alecto | reverse complement strand
ATAGACTCAAAATAGATTAAAGACTTAAATGTAACTCTGAAACCATAAAACTTTTAGAAGAAAACATACGCAGTAAACTCTCTGATATTACTATCAAGAATTTCTTTTTAGATATATCTCCTTGGGCAAGGGGAACAAAAGAAAAAATAAATGAGACTACATCAAGCTAAAATGTTTCTGTACAGCTAAGGAAACCATCAACAAAACAAAAAGACAACCAATGGTTTGGAAGAAGATATTCGCTAATGATACATCTGA
>NW_006430970.1:0-556 GCF_000325575.1 Pteropus alecto | reverse complement strand
TTTACTAATCCCATTGCAGAGGGGAGATATCTGCAGCTGAGAGAGATTAAAGAATTTCTTCAAGGTTACACAGATAGGAATTGGTGAACCAAAATTCTATTTCAAGAGGTCTAACTCAGGATCCTATTTTCTAAATCACATCTATATACTACACTATAGAAGAGTTATACCAAAAATAAATGTCATTTAAAAATATTAATAATAATAGCTCTCATTTGTTGAGGTCCTACTGTGCATAGATATATTTAAATCTCACAAAGAAGATAATAACAATAACCACATTCTTTGAAGGAAAAAAAATAAGACACATTAGAGATAACTGTTACGTCAGTAGGAAGCATGGAGTCACAAATTCAGGTGGTTTGAGTTAAAAACCCATGTTTTTATTGCTATTATGGAGCTATTAGAATGAAAGAAGTATAGAGATTATCAGAAAATAGACCTTAAATAACTTCAATTATTATTGAAGTGTCATATCAAAAAAAAAATTGGTTTATGTCCATAGATTTTAAGAGAGAATTAGAACCAGGGAATGGGAGATAAAAAGAGAGGCAGG
>NW_006430969.1:0-930 GCF_000325575.1 Pteropus alecto | reverse complement strand
ATACACCTTAAACTTATACAATGTTATATGTCAATCTCAGTAAAGCTAAAAGAAAAAATTTCCCTCTCAGCGCTGTTTTAGCTGCATTCCATAAACTTTGATATGCTATATTTGATTTTTTATTCAGTCCAATATATTTTTAAATTTTCCTTGAGACTTCCTCTTCGATTAAGGTCATTTAGCAGAATAACGTTTTTAAATGCATAAAACAAAATATATAGAATGATAAAGGAAAATTATCATAATAAAATAAAATCAAAATATGACAAAATTGTGAAATAGTAATATGTATGTTTTTTAAACCAACACATTAAATAACAAGAAGTAGAGATGGGTCTAATAATGACTAATTGTAAGGATGTGATGAGAATAAATTGTAATTCAAGATGACAACTGTAACATGAAATTTTATGTGATTTCTTTTGGTGAGAAAGTTATAGATAGTACTAAAACTACTATAATTGTTGCCTATATTAATATTTAAAGGAAATGATGATTTTTAATTAGAAGTTAGTAAAAACAAAAATATACTTTTGTTCAATGGACCTCTTGAATTCTATCCACAAGCCCTTGAGGGTTTATGGGATACATGTTAAAAATGCCCAATTGAGAGGGTTTCACTCAGGTAATAGGTTTTCATTTTTTCTACTCAACCTTCCTCACTTCTTGTGAGATTATCTACAGTCTTACCATCTAACCGCCAAAGAATGACAAACATTCCAGTTTGTGGAAAGCCAATTCTCCACTTCACACCGAATCACTCCACACAAAGAAATGAGTGTTTTCATCTACCTGGATCCTGCTGTTTCCCCAGTCTGCCACAATGATGTTTCCATTTGAATCCACTGCCACGCCAGTCGGAGCATTAAACTGCCCATTTCCTTCTCCATTTGAGCCAAACTTCAACATGAATTCTCCTTCTTGATTAAA
>NW_006430968.1:0-391 GCF_000325575.1 Pteropus alecto | reverse complement strand
CAATAAATGGTGCTGGGAAAACTGAAAGGCCACCTACAAAAAGAATGAAACTAGACTATTGTCTATAACCACACCAAAATTAACTCCAAATAGATTGAGGACCTGAATATAAGACCTGAAACAATAAAACACATAGAAGAAAACATAGGATGTAAACTCAAGGACCTTGGACTTAATGAGGATTTTATGAATTTGACCTCAAAGGCAAGGGAAGTAAAAGCAAAAATAAATGAATGAGACTACATCAAACTAAAAAGCTTCTGCACAGCAAAAGAAAACATCAACGAGGTAAATAGACAGCCATCAGAATGGGAACAGATATTTGCAAGCAACGCCTCCGATAAGGGACTAATATTCAAAATATACGAAGTACTCATACAACTCAATAACA
>NW_006430967.1:0-592 GCF_000325575.1 Pteropus alecto | reverse complement strand
AAGAAGGACCAGAGGGAAAATCCACAAAACCCAACTGAAATTAAAATAAAAATACCCCAGAAATACAAGGACAAGGAAGCAATGGAAACACCGAACTACCATGAAAGCAAAAGATAAAATGACTATAAGAAGACCTCATGTTTCAATAATCACCCTAAATGTAAATGGACTGAACTCACCAATAAAAAGGCACAGAGTTGCCGATTGGATCAAAAAACAAAACTCAACCATATGGTGCCTCCAGGAGACGCATCTCAGTTCCAAAGACAAATATAGACTCAGAGTGAAAGGGTGAAAAGGAAAATGGTATTTCAAGCAAATGACGTTCAGAGAAAAGCAGGAGTAGTGGTATTAATATTAGATAAAATAGATTTCAAAATAAAAAATAGGTAAAGAATGATACTGAGGGACACTTCATAATGATAAAGGGAATCATGCACCCAGGAGACATAACATTTATTAATATCTATGTTCCCAATCAGGAAGAACCAAAATATATAAAGCAATTATATATAACAATTATATATAACAGCAATTATATATAAAGCAATTATATAAAACAGAACTAAAGGGAGAAACAGACCAAAACACT
>NW_006430966.1:0-419 GCF_000325575.1 Pteropus alecto | reverse complement strand
ACACCTGAAAGGTGAGCATTATCCTCATTTTAAAGAAGGAGAACTGAGGCTCACAGTCTGCTCACACCACATCTTACCACTTATCATAACAGGAAGGACGTTACAAAGCTTTGGAATGTTTTCAGAGCTCTACAGTCATGGTTCTGTAAGCCTCGGTTTCCTGATCTTTAACATGGGGGGTGACTGAAGCCAAGAGAGCTAATGTTTATCGAACATTTACTGGCTGCTAGCTTCTCTTATTAGACACTGTTGTGGTCCTCGTGTTATAGATGAAGAAACTAAGACTCGGGGAGGTTAAGTAACTTGTCCAAGGTCACACAGTTGGTAAGTGGCGAGGCCAGGATTTGAATGGTTTTGCTCCAGAGCTGCACTGTGTGCTCAGCACATCTGCCTCATGTGGTTTTATGAGAATTAAATGA
>NW_006430965.1:0-570 GCF_000325575.1 Pteropus alecto | reverse complement strand
ATAAGGAACACGTCTAGATACTGGTGGTGTGCTGTCTCCAGTTTTTCCTCAGCAGCTCATCCAAGCCTGAGCTCCACTCAGGCAGCATCCCCATGACATGCATAAAGCACCCGTCACAGTGCCTGGGATGTTTTTAGGAGGATTTATAATAAGAGAAAGAAGTAGATAAAGATCTTGAAACGCCAAACAAAAGGTACAAAGAAACAAATAAATGAACAAACAAACAAAAAACCCAGAAGAGAAAAGATAGCTGTAATAGGAAAGGACAGTCATAGGATATATAAGCTGACGTGTTTGATGTGTAAATTTAGTGTGTGTGTATGGAGTACAAAAGAGACTGAAAAAGAATCATCGAGCACTTTGAAAAGAACTGGAAAAAGCCTGTTTTGTAAAGCCAAATATGATTCTAAATTATAACAGAGAGATCTTGTTTTTAGAATTTTGCCTTAGGGGAAAAAAACTTTACATTCCTTTTTCTTAAATTCTTGTTCTTAAATTCTTTGGGACTCTTTAAAGGCACTTTTAGATTAAGCTTTTGTGGTGGCTGACGAATGACTACTTGAGATTTAT
>NW_006430964.1:0-235 GCF_000325575.1 Pteropus alecto | reverse complement strand
TTTTTCTCAGGATGGCTTTGGCAATTCGGGTCTTTCATGCCTCCATACAAATCTGATGATTTTTTTGTTCCATTTCCTTAAAAAATGCCAGTGGGATTTTGATGGCGATTGCATCAAATCTGTATAATACTTTAGGAAATAAGGTTATTTTAACTATGTTGGTTCTTCCAACCCAAGAACATGGAATATCTTTTTATTTATTTGTATAATCTTTGATTTCTTTTAATAGAGTCTT
>NW_006430963.1:0-323 GCF_000325575.1 Pteropus alecto | reverse complement strand
CCGAACACTTACGAAAACGTCACTGGATCGTGCGCTGAAATTGGTGAGCTTCGCTACGTAACGCACAGGTCAGTAAAGCATTAAGAGGTGAAGCAGAGGCTCCGGGGACAAGAACACGCAGCCAGGACGCGGCCAGGTCGCCAGGCTTCCCGCGCCCGCCCCCTCCATGCCGCGATGCCTCCTGGGACGCAGTCACTGGGAGACGCGCCCTTGGAAACAACGGCCCGACAAACATCGCGGCATCGAGTCCAAGGCCAGCGGAAGGTCAAGAGAGCACAGAGGTGAATAACAAGGCCAGCTGGGCGTTGTTTGTGGAGTCTGCC
>NW_006430962.1:0-482 GCF_000325575.1 Pteropus alecto | reverse complement strand
ACAGCAACAACAACTTCATATACTTTACCAATATTTCATAAAATCATGCTTTAATATCTAAAGTAATGGAAAGCCATATTTAACAAAGAAGGACAGTCTTGTAAAGTGAATAAATCTTTTATTATGAAGCACTTGTTTCATCATTCTTATTTTTCTCCTTTTTCTGACTAGTGAAAAGTTGGCCACAGTCCAGTTTCCGAGACTGATATTTCCACACAACTGAGTTAAAATTTGAAGACAACAATGAAATGAATTAAGACCGATAAATAACTTTAGAAATATGTTTCTTTCTGAGTAGGTTCTGTGCACCTGCTAGGACCTGGCCTTCAGCTGAGGTCTCTGCTTCCCAGCAGGCAGAGTGACAAGGTGGGCATGCACCCCCCTGTCCTCTTCATGACGTTAGAACATTCTCTCTCTTTTTTTCATAAAACCCTCAATATTATCAGATGTGTCACTCAGGCCTCTCTTCAATACTGTTAAGC
>NW_006430961.1:0-613 GCF_000325575.1 Pteropus alecto | reverse complement strand
CATATATTGTTCCTTAAACTTTATTATCTTTGCAAATTTAATACCTCTTCTTTTTTTCAATCTCTTGATTGACATTCTATACCTATATTTTAAAGAACACAGTATATGAGCTAGGTACCCCTGCCCCAAGAAGTGGAGAAGTGCTCATGGTCCACAAACCACATATACTCAACATCCGCAGACATACACTATGTCCTCCTGGGGTCATGTTAATACCAGATTCTACTCACCCCCAGACACAATAAAGAGGAAAGAAATAATACAAGGCAAGACAATATCAGGTCACCTTGCCCCTATAAATTATAGAAATAGTTCCAAAGTCCCTTGATAAATCCCCAAATGGACATGTAAAAATGGGGCTCCATTTTCATATAACTATTTTCTGCCTTGTACATTAAAAAGCAGTTAAATAAACAAAGAGATAAAAAGATGAAAAAGAGACAGAAAGACATACAGTTACAGAGACAGAGACAGAGACAGATCTAATAATCTCTGGTGGTCCCTAAGAGATTGTGATAAAGAGAAAGCATCCTTGGTTATGGTGACATGTCAAGCGCAGTTTTGCCTTATGCCCAGAATAATCAATAAAGCAGCAAATAACAATTTACTCAAA
>NW_006430960.1:0-502 GCF_000325575.1 Pteropus alecto | reverse complement strand
CATAATTGACATTGACAGAGCCTTTCATCTCAAAAGAGCTGCTTATACATTCTTCTGCAGTGCATATGGAACATTCTCAAGGATTGACCACATACTGGGACACAAAGATAGCCACAACAAATATAAGAGGGTTGAAATCATACCAACGATATTCTCTGATCATAATTTTTTGAAACTAGAGATCAGCTGTAAAAATAAAGCGGGAAGAACCACAAATATGTGGGTATTAAACAACGTGCTATTGAAGAATGGATAGAAATAAAAACAGAGAAGAAATAAAAACAAAGATCAAGAGATAAATGGAAATGAATTATAATTATAGTAAAACATATCAAAACTTTTGAGACATGGCAAAAACGGTAATAAGAGGAAAGCTCATATCATTACAGGCCTATCTGTATAAAGAAGAATGAGCCCAAATAAACAACCTATCACTTCATCTTAAAAAACTAAAAAAGAAAGAACAACAAGCCTAAAGTCAGCAGAAGGAAAGAAATAATCA
>NW_006430959.1:0-559 GCF_000325575.1 Pteropus alecto | reverse complement strand
TTGCCTATAAGAGGCTCACTTCAGATTAAAAGACAGACTAGAAGGAAGGGGATGGAAAAACATATTGCTTTGATGGACCTAGAAGGTATTTAAGTCAGAGAAAGATAAACACTATACGATTTCACTTATATGCAGAATCTAAGGAATAAAAAGAACAAACTAATCAAAAACAGACTCACAAATATAGTGGACAATTTGGTGATAGAGGGGAGGGGAGTTTGGGGGGCTGAGAGAATGGGGTAAAGGGTTAAAGAAGTACAAATAGTTGCTGATGGATGGACATGGGGATGGGGAGCACAGCATAGGGAATCCAATTTGAATGAATACGATGGCTAGGTGGAGGGTCAAGGGAAGGAGGGTGCAATTGGGCGGGGCACCATTTTACGAACTATATAGACGTCTAACTAATGTACTGTACGGACCGTTTTACGAACTATATAGATGTCTAACCAATTAGACATATTGAAACTAATTAAAATAAATTACTTGAAACTAATTAAAATAAATTTTAAAAATTTCTAAAAAAAAAAAAAAGAAAAAAAGAGAAATAACCTGACTC
>NW_006430958.1:0-571 GCF_000325575.1 Pteropus alecto | reverse complement strand
CAAATAGAATTCAGGCTGCTTTTGACCCCCTAACTTTTTTGCCAGGTGCATTTATAGAAGGCAGAGAAGACACTTTCATTCCAAACAGCAATGAAGATTGATAGATGGATTGTCCTCCTAAGATATCTGAGTTAGATAGAAAGTATCAGGTTCCTGTGGTTGTGTGTTTTGTGCCATAGTCAACAACGAGCTACTCTTTACCTTCTACTCAGAGGGGTGTTTCATTTCACACACTCAGCATTTGACAACCCAATCTTAGCTTCTGCCACAATATTTGTTCTTGTGTCACTGACCTACCTCATCTGCATTATAACCAACTTTAAGCTTAATATAATTCTGACTGCCACATTTGCAATCTTTTTAAAATTATTTTTAATTAATTAATTTTTTTATGGTGACATTGGTTAATGAAATCCAGTAAGTTTCAGCTGTACACTTTAACAGTAAGGCATATAAAGGGTTACACTGTGTGTTCACCTCCCATAGTTGGAGTTCTTTCTGTCACCAAATATTTGGCCCCTTTACCAGGTTTACTACCCCTCCCCCCACCCCTTACCCTCTGGTAACCACT
>NW_006430957.1:0-1128 GCF_000325575.1 Pteropus alecto | reverse complement strand
GACTCTATTTCCCAAGATTGCTATTTCATTTTTCACCTCTTTCAACATATGTTCTTCATCTCCAGAAGTTCTATTTGGTTCTTTTGAGGGTTTCAATCTCCTTGCTAAAGAACTCTTTCTGCTCATCTAGTTGTTTTTTCACTTCCTAAAATTGTTGGTATGACTCATTTTGGACCTCACTGAGTTTTTTCAGAAGTACCATCCTGAATTCTCTGTCATTTAAGTCTCATATTTCTATGTTTGTGAGTTTATTTTCTGGAGATTTTTCTCTTTCTTTCTGAGTTGCGTTGCCGCCTTGGTTGTTCATGGTGTTTAATGGACTATTTTGCCACCTGGGCATTAATAGAAGTATATTCTGCTTTTTTTTTTTTTTTTTTAATCCCAGAAAGATTTATTATAAAAAAAATTCTATCTTTAGCCTGTTTTTAAGAAGATGTTTTTCTTTTGGTTTCCAGTAGGTGTTGTCTATGCTTCTTGGATTCCTGCTTTTTATAGCGTCTTAATAATGCCTTTTTTTTTTTTGCTATAGATATTCAGTCATGCTCGCTAACCTCAGTCTCAATATCTGTCAGTGTTAGTGACAATTTCGGTAGGGTTTGCTCAGATATCTATGGGGCTGCGCGGTATTTGGTCTCTGAGGATATTGGGGGAGGGACACTCTGGATTAGGGGATGAGGACTGTGGCTCACCTCGCATTTTGCTCCCGTGGCTGTTAATAATCAACTCTTGTTTCTCTACCATCCCTGCTTCTCCGCCGTCCCCACTTCTCTGCTTTTTGCCCTGATGTCTTGGCACTGCCACCTGTGGAACTCACAATTCTCTCATGCAGGATTTTTCAGTGAACCCACCGCACCTTCTCCCCTCTCGCTCCTCCTGCTGGGAGCTCCGGCTTGTTGTGAGAGGCAGCTTCTTTGTTTCTCCCAGTCTACTCCCAACCTGGGTTTCTGACCTGTGGTAGCTCTTATGTGCAGATCCCACTCTCAGACATGCTGGTGTGCAATTTAGGTGTTTTTTGTTGAGTTTAGATTATTGTTATTTCAAGCAGAGATTTCCAGGATGTCTCTCACTCCGCCATGTTTCTGATGTCCTCTGTAGCTTCTTCTTAATGATTATTTTAATTATGATTAA
>NW_006430956.1:0-712 GCF_000325575.1 Pteropus alecto | reverse complement strand
TCCAGGACAACAGAGGCCAAATAGCACCACCTCACGTCCTCAAATGTGGGCAGGTAACCCCTATGGGCCTCCTGCTCCCGCTCCGGGAGGGGCACCAGCCAATACCACCACCCCGGCCATCCTCCTCTTGCAAGAAGCACCACCCCAGGGACATCACACAGACAGGCCCTTTATGGTTTACATGCCTTTCTTGACTAGTGACCTGTACAACTGGAAAGCACAGAATCTGCCTTTTTCTGAGAAACCCCAGGCATTAATGGAACTCTTAGAAAGTGTCTTTCAGACTCACTACCCCACCTGGGATGATTGCCATCAGCTTTTAACTACCCTCTTCACCCCAGAAGAACGCTGAGGCATCCGGGCCAAAGCACAAAAGATAGCTGTGGGAGGGAGGAAAGTTGAGGAAGCATGGGAACAGATTGAGGAAGAATTTCCCTCCACCCTCCCAGAATAGGGACACAATTCTCAGGCAGGGAGAACAGCATTAGATCGGTACCACCAGGGAATTAGGATGGCTGCTCGTCAGCCAACTAACCTTTCTAAGGTAACTGAAGTTATACAAGGACTTCAGGAATCCCCCAGAGCGTTTCTTGAATGACTACAGGAGGCTTACCGGGTATACATCCCCATTGATCCTGAGGCCCTGAGAACCAGGGGACAATTAATGTAGCCTTTGTTACTCAGGCAGCCCCTGATATCCAGTGTAAATTAC
>NW_006430955.1:0-560 GCF_000325575.1 Pteropus alecto | reverse complement strand
AGGGTGATTATTGAAATAGGAAGTCTTCTTATAGCTATTTTATCTTTGGCTTCCTGGTAGCGTGGTGTTTCCATTTCTTCTTTGTCCATGTGTTTCTGTTTTCTTTATTCTAGTTGGCTTTTGTGGGTTTTGTCTCTGATTCTTCTTGTTTCATGTTTTATATTTCAGTTTTGAATCTTTGGTGTGTTTACCGTTATGAATATATAAAGGATAGTTATATATATCCTGTCATTTATTTACTTCTATGTGTGCGTTATCTCCATTCCCCTTTGCAAATTTGGATCTTTGAATCCTCCCCTTTTCAGTCATTGTCTCAATTTGTCCCTAGGTATGCTGAACGTTCTTTACTTTCTTATTATAACAATTCACTTCTTATTATTTAAGCTTTAATGCCCTGCTCTTAATAAGGGTTGCACTCCTCTGCTTCTATTTGCCTGGTAGTCACTTTACTCCTAAATATGTTTTTGTTGTTGTTGTTGTTGTTGTTTTATTTTAGGTGAGCTGACTCCTTTTAGTATTTCTTGAAGTGCAGGCCTCGTAGTGGAGAATTCCCTCAATTT
>NW_006430954.1:0-1466 GCF_000325575.1 Pteropus alecto | reverse complement strand
TTTTACGGTGTCCCCAAGCTCCATCCGCGTCGTCGCGGGGGCGGGATAGCCTTCCCTTTAAGGCTGAGTGATGTTCCACCATGTGTGTGGGGCCCGACTCCCCACCCGTCCGTCTGTCTGCCCGTCCGTCCGGCCGTCGATGGACACAGCTGATTCAGCATTTCGGCTCCTGTGAACAGTGGCGTGATGACCACGGCGGCCAGTGCCCCTGTGAACCCTGGCTCCTGAGGTTTCGAGGCGCACGCAGAAGCGGGCTGCTGGGTCCCCCGGTGATCACCTGTGCTTTTCCTCGCCGAACGCCCAGATTTGCAGTCCCGCCCGGAGCGCACGGCGAACCCCGCCTGTGAACACCTCAGCGGAAGGTCGCGGCTGCCAGCGAGTCTTTCCGAGGTCAGCTCCGTGTGCGTCTGTTTCCAGCGGCGCCTTGCGTGTCAACGATCTCGTTCGACTTCCCGGGTCCCCCGGGGTGGGCGATGTGCCCGCCTCCTCCTGTGCTGCAAACAGGGGCGGTTACCACGGCGACCCACGCTGCAGAGGGGTCAGGCGCCACCTCGTGGCCCAGAAGGAAGTGACGGCTGCGGCCGAGTGCTTCCCCCCCCACCCACCATCTCTGGCTTTGCCTCCTAGGTGTGCACAGCAGGCGGAGCCTGGGCACGGGGACCTCCAGGCCCGCGGCGTGTCACGAGCCGCCCAGGGACATCCTCACCCACACGCTGACGTCTGCGCCCTGACGACGCTGCAGACTCTGCCTCGTGCTGGGTTTGTGGCGAGACCACAGCTAACCAGGGACGTGGCCCCCGTCGCTGTGTCTGTGTATCCAGGGTCAGGTCCTGGGACCCGTGATGGCTGGGGGTGGGGGGTGAGCACCTGCCGGGCAGCACCGCTGGGTCGTGACCCCCTGGGCCGGTGAGGTGGCTGCTCGGCCTCCTTCCTGTTAGCAGGGCCCGGTCTGTTTACCCGTCACTGTGGCCACCCGGGGGGACGGTTCCTGTCTCGTGCAGCTGTGTTCCACACGGGTGACTCAGCCGCGTTTCCTCTCCCAGGAAAACTGCTCGCTCTGGACCTGCTGGAGGCTCCAGGAGACGGGCCGGGGCCGGGGGGCCCTTGTAAGGGTGCTATGGGTGGACCCCCAAAGTGGTGCCAACGTTTGCCTCTTGAGGGGATGGAGAATTTGGGCAGCGGGTGGGCTGGCTGTGGGGTGACAATAGACAGTGAACATCACACACCGGGCAGTGGCCAAGGGCACAACGTGTGGCCGGACCTGGGGTGCATGGTGGAGACGGGCCCCGAGTGTGCTGGGAGGCGGGGGGCGGGCGTGCAGGACAGGGCCCCCCTGGGCCTGGCGTGCGTCTGGGAAGGAGCCCGCAAGTCACTGACTGCCGCTGAGCGCAAGACGCCTTTTGTCACGGAACTCGACACAGACGCGCTTTCAGGGGAGGCCGTGTCGCTGGGTGACCTCGGGCACA
>NW_006430953.1:0-273 GCF_000325575.1 Pteropus alecto | reverse complement strand
CTCAGGATTAACAGGTGGGTAGAGGAGCTTGGTCCTCAGCACTCACTGTCCCGTCCTGTCAGCC
The DNA here is from genome assembly GCF_000325575.1 of Pteropus alecto. Taxonomy (NCBI): domain Eukaryota; kingdom Metazoa; phylum Chordata; class Mammalia; order Chiroptera; family Pteropodidae; genus Pteropus; species Pteropus alecto. The sequence continues at coordinate 209 of NW_006430953.1, read as the reverse complement.
ATGACCTGAGGTATGAACATGACTGACCTGCCCACCTTCTGACCCCTAAACAACCTGGTCCTGCTCAGAGTGGGTGCCCCTCGTCTCAGGCTTTCCCTCACCACCCCCAACACACACATGTGCACATACATGCAAACACATGCATGCACGCACACACACACATATAATGCAGGTTTAGGGGTGTGGGGCTGCCTAGGTAGGTTCACAGT
>NW_006430952.1:0-319 GCF_000325575.1 Pteropus alecto | reverse complement strand
GGGAGCATCTCCTTTTGCAAAATTAGATGTTTATTGTTTAAAAGCCAACGGACAATCAGGTTGTGTGTGACTGGAGCCTCCTGCCCAGTTGCTGACATCGGGATATTCTTCAATAAAGACATGTGTTTGAACAAGCACATAATTCATGTCTCTGCACTTGTCACGAGATACATCCCCCCCTTATCCAAGAAGAAGGTGGCCACTGAGTGCATCATGCATGGCTTTGTGCTCCAGGAAGGAGTTCTCAGAGAACACGATGCGTGTGCCAGTGTGCCAGTGTGCCACGAAGACTCTCAGCACTCTGAGAGTGAGCCTTTTA
>NW_006430951.1:0-572 GCF_000325575.1 Pteropus alecto | reverse complement strand
AACCCTAGTAAACATATATGCACTCAACATAGGAGTATCTACATACATAAATTAATGACTAACATAAAAGGAGAGAACAACAGTAATACATTCATAGTTGGAGACTTTATCACTCCATTGACACCAATGGACAGATCTTCCAGGCAAAGAATCAACAAGGAAACAATGGGCCTAAAAGACACACTAGACTAGATGGATTTAACACATATTTTCAGAGTATTTTACTCTGAAATATACATTCTTCTCAAGTGCATATGGAACATGTTCTAATATAGACCACATGTTAGGATACAAAACAAGTCTCAATAAATTTAAGAAGATTAAGATCATATCAACTGTCTTCTCTGATCACAATGGTATGAACTTAGAAATCAATTACAAAAAAAATTGGAAAATACATAAACACATGGAAGCTAAATAACATGCTTCTAAACAATGAAAGGGTTATCAGTGAGATCAAGGAATAAATCAAAAGATACCTAGAGACAAATGAAAATGAAAACACAACAACTCAAAATTCATCGGACTCAGCAAAAGCAGTCTTAAGAGGGAAATGCATAGCAATACAGGCC
>NW_006430950.1:0-463 GCF_000325575.1 Pteropus alecto | reverse complement strand
AGGGGATGGTCTAGGAAGTGGGGGCAATGGCAGCTAGGGATGGCCTGGGCCCGTGACCTTTGATCTGAAAGCGGCATTGTTGAATGTGTTAGCGTGTGCTGGGTTGTGGTGAGAAGCAGAAATTTTGCTTTTAAAAAAATACATCAAAATGCTTTTGTATAGGAGCAGACGGCTGATATCAAGGGCAAGGCACCTAGTTACCTTCCAGTGAGATAAATGAGCAGAACCCCAGGCCTGGGCCTCAGTCTTACACCCACTTGCAAGGCCCACCCCATGAGTGGATGCCCAGAGGCAATGCTGTGTTAGCCAATCACAGACCTCATTTTTGGTATTCCCATGTCCGACACCTTCTTATTCCTTCAAAGTAAGTACTGCCTTCTAGTTTGGGCAAAAGTCCAGCATTCCTTTTGGATAATACTCAAATTTTGTTCTTCCTCCCTCCCTCCTTCCCTCTGTTCCCTCC
>NW_006430949.1:0-653 GCF_000325575.1 Pteropus alecto | reverse complement strand
TAAAATAAAAATAAAATTTAATTCTAAAACACAGGTTTAAAAAAGACTAGGTAGCAATAAAAGAAAGGATTTAGAGGAAGGATGATCACAGTAAAAATATTCAAATGTCCTTGTATGTTTTTAAAAAGGAAAGTAGAGATATTTTTTAATCCAATCCCTCATTAAGTAAGGTATGGCTGTTGAAATTTAAATGTAAGCACTACAAGTTTAGAAATAGGATATGTAGCCAAAAAGGGAAATAAAGAAACATAACCAGTCAAATCGATAGCAGATATGAAGGAAAAACTACTAGTTGAATAAAAAGCATGGTAGACAGAAAGCATTATACAAAAAGGTAACAATAATTCAAAATATATCAGCCACCGCAATGGGTATAAGCACGCTGAACTCACTAAATACCCACACTCTGAATTTGGATATTTCAAAAACGTATGTATAGCCTGTTAACAAGAGTCATAGCCCAAAACACGAAGATGGTAAAAATTGGACATAACGGGATGTAGAAGGCAGACCGAAAAAAGAATATAGGAAAAAAAAAATCGATCTCACAGCAAAAAAAGCATTTTTCAGGATAATGAGGATAACTATAAAATGATAAGAAGAAAAATGCACAGTTCCGAACTTGTATGCTCTTGATATAAAACTGAAAAATA
>NW_006430948.1:0-714 GCF_000325575.1 Pteropus alecto | reverse complement strand
TCTTTCTCTCTTTCTTTCTCTCTCTCTCTCTTTCTTTTTAACTTTTAGTTCTCTCTTTGATTCCTCCTGGGTCATTTCTAGGTTTCTATCTTTGAGCTAATTTTCTCCTTCATCTGGACTGGTCTGTTTCCAATGGATTCTAATGTATTCCTCATTTCATATTTGAGTCATTTATTGAGAATTTCTGTTTAGCTATTTTTTATAGTTTCAATCTCTTTGGTAAAGTATCTCTTTTGTTCATTAATTTTATTCCGGAGCTCATTAAACTGCCTTTCTTAGTTATATTGTATATCATTGAGTTTCCTCATAACTACAATCCTAAATTCTCCATCATTTAAGTCACAGTCCTCCATGACTTTGAGATTTGGTTTCTGGAGACTTCATTTTTTTTCTGGGCTTCTAGTTGTCTTGTTTTTTGTTTTTTGTTTTTTCATAGTATTTGATGGATTGTTTCTCTGTCTGTGCACTTGAGGTAGTTGTCTTTTTTCTTGTTAATATATTGTGTTGCTATTAACAATTCTGCAAGTTGATAGGTTCCGGTGCTTTCTTTTGTTTTCCAGTAGATGGTAGTAAAGTGCAAATTCTTGTTTTCTCTTACCCACACTATTTGTGCCTATGGGATTGGAGTGGATCAGCATAGCTTTGCATTAATAAAAATGCCCTGAACTCACTGAAATGTTGGGTTGCCCTTCTGTGACCAACTTGTGTCAGTCA
>NW_006430947.1:0-831 GCF_000325575.1 Pteropus alecto | reverse complement strand
CTTCATCTTAAAAATCTAGAAAAGGAAAAACAAATAAACCAAAAGTCAGCAGAAGGAAAGAAATGGTCAAAATTAGAGTAGAAATAAATGAATTTGAAAACAAACAAAAAAAACCAAACAATAGAAAATAAATACATTGAGAAGTTGGTTCTTTGAGAAGGTTAATATAATTGATAAACCCCTATCTAGACTCACAAAAGAAAAAAGAGAAAGGACGCAAATAAATAAAATCAGGGATGAAAGAGGGGAAACTACTACTGACTTCACAGAAATACAAAGGATCATGAAAGAATACTATGAAAAAGTATATAATAACAAATTTAATAACCTAGAAGAAATGAATCAGTACTTAGAAAAATACAATCTTCCGAGACTGAATCAAGAAGAACTAGAAAATCTAAATAGACCGATCAGCAGTATGGAAATTGAAAAAATCATCAAAGCCTACCATAAAGTAAAAGTCCAGGACCAGATGGCTTCACTAGTGAATTTTACCAAACTTTCAAAGAAGATTCAATACCTATCCTCCTCAAAATCTTCCAAAAAATCAAAGAAGAGACAATACTTCCCAAATAATTTAATGAGGCCAATATTACTCTGATACTATAACCTGATAAAGATAACACACACAAAAGAAAACTACAGACCTATATTTCCCATGAACACAGATGCAAATATCCTAAAAAAAAAAAAAAGATACTAGTGAACCAAATATAGCAACATATTAAAAAGAATATAAACCACGATCAAGTGGGTTTCATCCCCAAAGCACAGGGATGGTTCAACATACTCAAACTGATTCATGTGATACACCACATAAACAAATTAAAA
>NW_006430946.1:0-675 GCF_000325575.1 Pteropus alecto | reverse complement strand
GTATATGCATTTCTTTCTCTGGGATCAATTTCAATAATCGAATTAGCAGACCTTTTCTGCAGATGCGTTTGATCTTTCAGTCTTCATTTTCTTTTTATGTGAACAAATTTGAAGGAGTAAATTGTATACACGTGAATATATAGTGTGCAGTTACTATGAAAATAAATGACTGCATTATTTTATACTGAATGTAACCCTGTAGATGGAGATAATTAGGCACTGTGCAATGAAATGGATGGTTTGGAGGTTTAAATGAATGAATACATGTAAAGCTATTACTATATGTATGATTTGAGAATTAAATGATCATGTATGTATAAATATCCTAGAATACTGTGTGTGTAAAGCTTTAACACAGTGCCTGTAACAATGTGATGGCACATAATTATTTAGTATTTTACCACTACTTAAATTTAAGGCAATAATCAGGTTTTGACTCCCGAGAGATTAGGCACTTGAAAAATATCCAAATGATGTGAGACGTTGCCACAGAGGAAAAACACTGGAATCCAGTGTTCAACTTAGTGGCTCTTCATCATGATAAAACATTTGCCTCATTATGAAGACTTTTTCAGAGTATAGAGTAATATGCCATTTATTCGCTCTTGTTTTTTTGAGTAGCTTCTGAAACAGATTGGGGATTTTGAATTGCTCTTTTAATTTTAGTGTACTCTC
>NW_006430945.1:0-799 GCF_000325575.1 Pteropus alecto | reverse complement strand
TCTACTTCTTTTTCTGACACTTCATTGTTAGAGTAAAGGAATGCTACGGAATTTTGAACGTTGATTTTGTATCCAGAAACTTTACTGTATTCGCTTATTGTTTCTAGTAGTGTTCTTGTGAAGTCTTTAAGGTTTTTTATATAGAGAATCATGTCATCAGCAAATAATGACAGTTTGACTTCTTTGTTTCCTATTTGGATGCCTTTTATATCTTTCTCTTGTCCGATTGCACTCACTAGGACCTCCAATGTTATTTTGAATAAGAGTGGTGATAATGGACAGCCTCGCCTTGTTCCTGATCTTAGAAGGAAGGTTTTTAGTTTTTCACCTTTAAGTATAATATTGGCTGAGGGTTTGCAATATATGGACTTTATTATGTTAAGGTACTTTCCCTTCTATACCGATTTTCTTGTTTTGATCATAAATGGATGCTGTATCTTGTCGAAGGCATTTTCTGCGTCTATTGATATGATCATATAATTCTTATTTTCTAATATGTTTATGTGGTGTATCACATTGATCGATTCACGTATGTTGAACCATCCCTGTGCCCCTGGGATGAAGCCCACTTGATCGTTGTGTATAATCTTTTTAATATGTTGCTGTATTTGGTTCACTAGTATCTTCTTTAGGATTTTTGCATCTGTGTTCATGAGAGACATTAGTCTGTAGTTTTCTTCTTTTTTTGTATTATCTTTAACAAGTTTTGGTATCAGAGTAATATTGGTCTCAAAAAATGAGTTGGGAAGCATTGCCTCCTCTCAATTTTTTGGAAGAGTTTGAGGAGATTAGGTATTAA
>NW_006430944.1:0-1102 GCF_000325575.1 Pteropus alecto | reverse complement strand
AAATAAATAAATAAATAAATATAAATAAATAAAAGTAAATAATTAAAGATGTAGAACATTTCCAGCCTTACAAAAATTCTCTAATCTCAGTTTACCAAAAATAAAAGTGAATAACCCAAAATTTAATAAACCTTGTCTGGTTTTAAGTTCAGTAATACATTTCTAAATAACATATAGGGCCAAAGAAGTGATCACAATGAATGATCACAGTTTTTATATGAATTACAAGGAAAATATAACAGCAAAAATCTATCTTGTGAGATATTGATTGCATTAATACACGTTACAAAAAAAGAAGAAATCCACACATGCATCTCAAGAAAATGGAAAAGCTAAAATTCTGTGAAATTAAATCCAAATGAAGACAAAAACAAAAGAATACAAAATCAGGGTAAAAAACAAAATTACAATAGAATCAACAATGTCAAAGTTATTCTCATTGAAAATACTTAGTAAAATTGATAAATGACTGTTGGAGGAAAAACTGTGAGAATACAAATCTTTTAAATCTAGAATAAACATGGAAATATCATTACCGCTTTTACAGATACTGACATGATAATAAAGCAATATTATAAATGCATTTTAATATCTACATGAAACAGAAAATTATAAAAATACACTGCAACAAATAAAAACTTCAGTAAATCTAGCCTGTATTAGAGAAATTGAGTCAATTTTATAAACTTTCTCACAAAAAAATTTTTCAGGCTCAGATGGTGTCAGTAGTGAAAAATAACATTTAAAAAAAATAGTGCACTTATACAAAGACTTCCAGATAATAGAAAAAGAGAAATGCTTCCAGATATAGTCCTGATATTAAAAACTGTCAAATACATAACATAAATAAAAATTTATTCTAATATCTTTGTGAACACAAAAGGAAAAGAACTCAATCTAAGTGTAATAGATGCACTGATTTTTTAAAAAGGACGATATTGAATGTTTATTGTGCTTTCATTTTAGAAATGCAAGATTGGTTTAACATTTCAAAGAAATAAAGATAACTCGTTTCATAAGCATTACACAGAAAAACATGTATCATGGCAACTGATACAAAAATAATCAAAATGTAGCATTGAGTAATTATAAAATCTATTAG
>NW_006430943.1:0-266 GCF_000325575.1 Pteropus alecto | reverse complement strand
TAGTAATAACTACATTCCTATCAATAAGTACCTTACTTAGAAAAGAATTAAGTGCTCCAACCAAAAGGTAGAGTGGCTGAAAGGATAAGAAAACAAGACCCCTACATATGCTGCCTACAAGAGACTCCTTTCAGATTAAAAGACACACTCAGACTAAAAAGAAGGAGATGGAAAACGATATTGCCTTGATGGACCTAGAGGGTACTGCACTAAATGAAATAAGTGGGATAGAGACAAATATCACATGATTTCATGTATATGTGGAA
>NW_006430942.1:0-948 GCF_000325575.1 Pteropus alecto | reverse complement strand
GGGAGAGACAAAACACCCAGAATAGCCAACACCATATTGAAGAAAAGCACACAGATGGAAGACTCACACTGCCTGACTTCACTGCCTTACGTCATGACTTACCATAAAGCTGCAGTAATCAAGACAGTTTGGGTTTGGCAAACGAACATGCAGGTAAATCATCTTTGACAAAAGAGCAAAGGCAATACAATGTAGCAATGATTCTTTCCAGCAAATGCTGCCAGAACTAGACATACACATCAAAAAAAAAAAAAAAAAAATCTAGACACAGACCTTTCACCTTTCACAAAAATGCTGAACAGAAGAAGCCAGACAAAAAAAGGACAGATATTATATGATTCTACTTATACGAAATATCTAGAATAGGCAAATTCGTTGAAATAGAAAGTTGAATAGAGGTTACCAGGGGTTGGGTAGAGGGGGTAATGGGGAGTTATTCTTTAATGGTTATAGAATTTCTCTTTGGGATGATGAAAAAGTTTTGGAAATACATAGTGCTGATGGTTAGGATATGAATATAATTAATTCCACTGAATCGTACACTTAAATGTGCAATATGGCAACAATTACGTTATATATTTTTTACCACTTTTTAAAAAATAGTAATGCTGTAACAATACCAAACACCATTGAAGTGTACACTTTAAGTGGGTGAATAGTATGGTATGTGACTTGTATCTCAAGGCTGTTTAAAAAACGCTTTTCAATTGTTGTGATCATATTGTTTGTTTCTTGAGGTTTTTTTGTTTGTTTGTTTGTTTGCTTTTTTAACCCTGTTGTATTAGTTTGCTAGGGTAGCTGTTACAAATTACCACATACTGGGTGGCTTAAAAAACAGGAATTACGTCTCAATTGTGGTGGCTACAAGTCCAAAATCGAGGTGTTGGCAGTGTTGGCTTCTGATGGTTTGCTTGCAATGTTTTGCCTTCCTTGTCTTATAAATGTATT
>NW_006430941.1:0-528 GCF_000325575.1 Pteropus alecto | reverse complement strand
GTAGACTTTATAAACACAGCACACTTAAGTTACACTAAATTTATTTAAAATATTTTTGTCTTTAATAATAATTTAACCTTAGTTTACTGTAATATCTTGATAAACTTTTTAATTTTTTAAACTTTTCATTTTGTTTGTAATAACACTACTTAGCTTAAAACACAAGCACATTGTACAGATATACTAAAATAATTTATTTATGTCCTTTTTCTGTAAGCTTTTTCCTATTTAAAATTTTTTCGCTTTTTAAACTTTTTTTTGAAAATCTAAGACACAAACACACCTAACCTAGGCCTATACAGGGTCAGGATCATCAATATCACTGTCTTCCACCTCTACATCTTCTTGTCCCACTAGAAATTCTTCAGGGGCAATAACATGAGTGGAGCTGTCATCTCATGATAATGGTGACTTCTTCTGAAATACATCCTGAAGGACCTGTCTGAGGCTCTTCTTGAGGATGTCACTCTTTTCAGAAATATGTCATGGTTGTTCGCTTGTTTTTCCTTTTTTTTTTTTTTTTCATCA
>NW_006430940.1:0-426 GCF_000325575.1 Pteropus alecto | reverse complement strand
ACGTTAAGGAGGATGGATGTTGAAGAAGGTGAGACGGACCCCACATGAGGTCCTCCGGGACTGGAGCCGTGGCAGCTGGGCAGACGACACTGGGTGCTGTTTATATACTTTAGTTATTTATGGTGGTGATCTTGGTTCTAAACCTTTCATCAGGTCTAAGCCTAATGAAAAAAAAAACAAAACAAAAAAACAAAAAGAAAAAGCAAAAACCCTCCCCCAAAACAAAACAAAACAAAACAAAACCCCTCGGGTTTCACTGGACTCGCAGAACTTATCCCATACAGCTAAGGTACTTTTCTTTGGCTTCTAGAACATCCAACAGCGGGGAAGGACCCTCAGAAGGTTGGCATGTGGAAGACCGCTATATGTAAATACAAGATTTTACATTTCCAGTCTATCATGTTTACCATGCAAATTAAAGAAAGT
>NW_006430939.1:0-530 GCF_000325575.1 Pteropus alecto | reverse complement strand
GTCAGTCTTTTCCAGGGAGTTCAGGAAGTCCTCAGGGAGTCCTCCTTTGGGAATGAAACCAGGAGCTTTAACAGAGCAGCGCACAGCCGGGGCTGCAGGGGTGGGCTGGGCACGGGAGCTGGCGGGAGCGCCAGGCCCGCCCCCCTGCACTCAGTGACTCCGGCCACCCGCCTCCAGGCCCAAACCCCAAGGGGCAGACGTGAGGACTCTCCCGCCTTGGGGACCTGCTACCATCTGCATCGGAACTCCCATGGGGGCAAGAGCTACATCTGCCTGGACCCTGGACGGCATGGGCCTTCCAGGGCTGCGTCTCCTCCTGTGTCCTTTCTCGGTAAATGGCACCACGGTGGACACAACCTGCCCAGCAGCCCTGCCTGCGCCCCCGCTGGACAGTGCCAGTGCCCCGTCCCAGCAGCCCCCAGCACTGAGACGGCTTCTGACCTGGCCCCGTTCCTGGCCCGGCCACCCACCAGAGACCCGTGTGCATCAGCCTCGGCCTGAGCCCACCGGGGGCTCCTGCCTCGCGGGGG
>NW_006430938.1:0-806 GCF_000325575.1 Pteropus alecto | reverse complement strand
CTGGTAGGTTGCTTGCCTCCATTTCATTTAGTTCCTTTTCTAGATTTTTCTTATGTTCTTTCATTTGGGATATTTCCTTGTTTTCTCATTTTGGCTGTCTCTCTATGTTTCTGTGTGTTAAGTAGATTTGCTACATCTCCCAGACTTGGCCAGGTGGCCTAATGTAGTAGGGCTCTGTGTGGCCCAATGGTGCAATCTCCCTGATCACCTGAGCCAGGTGCTCTAGGAGTGTCCCTTGTGTGAGTTGTGTGTGCTCTCCTGTTATATTTAAGCTTCATTTGCTGTAGGCACATCAATGGATAGAACTAAAGGGCTGTGAGAACTGGCCATGCCCACAGGGTATGAGCTGCTGTATGGCAGCTGACCCCACAGAGTGAGATTTGCCCCAGTGGGTTTGTGTGCCTATTGAGACCACCCTTTGGGTGTGCCACTTGTGAGCTAATCAGGTGGTACTGTATTACGGTGTGATGCCAGCCTCTGGGAGAGTTGGTTCCGGGACCCCTTGAGCAGGGTTCCTGTGCAGGCCAAGCTCAGCTACTGCCTGGGACCAGCATGAGGCTACCTGGTAGGAGGTACGAAGCAATCTGCAGTTGGTCACTGCCAGTGCTAGGATACTGCAGCCAGGGCTGGAGCTGGTTGCCCGCCACTGAAAGAGTCTTCCAAGATGTGAGAGCTGAGGCTAGTTGGTTGCTGATTAAGGGGCTCCCTGCATGGGGTAGGGCTGGTTGCCCCGCAACGAAGTTGCCACGGTCAATTTGCAAGTTGGGTGGAGCCTCAGGGAGTCATGGGGTGGAGCCAGAGGATCT
>NW_006430937.1:0-739 GCF_000325575.1 Pteropus alecto | reverse complement strand
AAAAGCCAAAATCATACAGTGGAGAAAGGAAAGCCAGGAATGGTGCCAGGAAAACTGGAAAGGCACCTGCAAAAGAATGAAAGTAGACTGTTGTCTATCACCACACACCAAAATTAACTCAAAATGGATTAAGGACCTAAATATAAGACCGGAAAGAATAAAATGCATAGAAGAAAACATAAGAATTAAACTCAAGGACCTTACACCTAAAGAGAATTTTATGAATTTGACTTCAAAGGCAAGGAGAGCAAACCCAAAAATAAATGTTGGGACTACATCAAAAAAAAAAAAAGGTTTTGTTCAGCAAAAGAAATCGTCAAGAAGGAAAAGAGACAACCATTCGAATGGGTAAATGTATTTGCAAACAATGCCTCTGATAAGCGCTTAATATCCAAAATATACAAAGAATTCATACAACTCAGTAACAACAAAAAAACAAATGTTCCAAACAAAAAATGGGAAGAGGACCTGAACAGACACTTCTCTCTAGAGGACATACAAACGGCCAACAAATATATGAAAATATGCTCAGCATCACTAGCTATTAGGGAAATACAAATCAAAACCACAATGAGATAAAATCTCACCCCTGTTAGAATAGCTATAATCAACAAGACAAGTAATAACAAATGTTGGAGAGGATGTGGAGAAATAGGAACCCTTATATACTGCTGGTGGGACTGCAAACTGGTTCAGCTACTGTAGAAAACAGTATGGATGTTCCTCAAAAAACTAAGAA
>NW_006430936.1:0-357 GCF_000325575.1 Pteropus alecto | reverse complement strand
ACGCCGCAGCCTGGGCCCAGCAGCGCCTGGAGGGCAGGACGGCCCGGCGGCTGCTCTTGTCACCCAGGGGCGGTGTCTCCATCCATGGCTGGTCCCGCCCTGGCAGCTCCGCGGAGGTCCCCCCTCCCACAGATCCCAGCGAGGACCCCGGGGCAGCTCAGAAGGCCACCAGCTCCCCCACCCTCAGTGAGCAAGTCGCTGCACAGGTAGGGGCCACATGGCGCCCGCTCCGGCCTCCCACAGAGGGGCCACTGTCACACTGGCCTCTGCTAGGGGGTTACCTGCAGTTCAATGCCCAAAGGACAGAAGACAAGAGGCCAGGCCACCGAGACGCATGCAAGCCACCCGCGACTCCTC
>NW_006430935.1:0-489 GCF_000325575.1 Pteropus alecto | reverse complement strand
TTCCTGCTTCCCTTCATTTCAAGCAGCCTCGCCCCATCACTCACGCCGCATCTGATGCTGCTGTAACAGGACCACTCACGTGGTGGCGGCATCAGTCCCCGAGCCGGCGAGCCAAACGTTGAGGGCGAGCCCCAGAGCTCAGCGAATGAGAGGCTGGCAAGAGCTGAACAGAGGTTGTGTGTGTGCATGTGCGTGTGCGTGTGCGTGCGCATGTATGTGTGCATCTGTGTATGTGTCTGTGTGTGTATGTGTCTGTGTGCACGTGTGTGTGCACATGTGTATGTGTCTGTGTGTGCATGTGTGTGCACATGTATGTGTGCATTTGTGTATGTGTCTGTGTGCGTGTGTGCGCATGTGTATGTGCATCTGTGTCTGTGTCTGTGTGTGTGTCTGTGTGCACGTGTGTGTGCACGTGTGTATGTGTCTGTGCATGTGTGTGCGCATGTGTGTGTGATATGCATGCACAAGGCAGGCGAGGAAGAAGCATCT
>NW_006430934.1:0-508 GCF_000325575.1 Pteropus alecto | reverse complement strand
GTGTTTTGGATTTCTTTGGATAAATTCCCAGAAGTATATTCACTGGGTTTTTCTTTGTCTCTTGTCGTATAGCCTTTGTTTAAAGTCTATTTTGTCTGGTATGACTATTGCTACCCCAGATTTTTTTTTTGTTCCCATTTTCATAAAATATTTCTCCATCCCTTTACTCACCAACATTTGTGTTTTTGTGATTTAATGATGAGAGCCGTTCTGACAGGTGTGAGGTGATACCTCATTGTGGTTTTAATTTGTGCTTCTCTGATAATTTATGACATTGAGCATCTTTTCATATGCTGTTGGCCTCTTTGGAGAAATGTCTATTCAGATCCTCTCCCCATTATTTAATTAAATAATTTGGTGTTAAGTTGTATGAATTCTTTATAAATTTTGGATATTAACCTCTTACTGGATGTTTCATTGGTGAATACTCCTTCCCAATCTGTAGATTATCTTTTCGTTTTGTTGATGGTTTTCTATGCTGTGCGCAAAAACTTGTTAGCTTAATGTT
>NW_006430933.1:0-454 GCF_000325575.1 Pteropus alecto | reverse complement strand
ATTCCTGGTGGTTCTGACCTAGGCACGGTTAATTGAACCATTGGGAGCCATGTGAAATAGATATTTGTGGCCTTCTAGACACGGCCCCTCCCAGGCACAAACGGTTGCAGAGGAGTGTAGAATCCTACCCTACTGGCAAGCGTGCCCCAAACATGCTGGTGTAGCCGGGCAAGAGAGAAAACCGCAGAAAATGGCCCCTCCATCATCGTGCAGGCCCTTCTGCGGAAGAAAGAACCGCGGGTGGCGGAAGCCTTACGATCCAGGCTCACCGCGACGAATCCCTTGCGGCCTAGGCGGCAGTGGCCCCAGACTTCGTTTCCTTTTCACTTTGCGCAGGTTCAGTCCGCGTACCTGGAATCCGGGTGGGCAGAGAGCGGGTTGGCGCAAACTCTGTTCTTCCGGGCCACGTAGACAGAGACGCATAGTGTGGAATCCCAGAAACCTGGGGCAGACC
>NW_006430932.1:0-528 GCF_000325575.1 Pteropus alecto | reverse complement strand
CTCGTGGATGACCTCGAGGGCCCCAGACTTCAGTGTGGAAGTCACCGCGGATGCGGAAGCCGCGGATGAACTGGAACAGGAGGTGGGGGGAAGGTGTGACCGCTCTGCTGCGGCCTCGTGACGGAGCCTGAGGAGCCGCCGTTCACGGGTGGGCCAGGAACGTGGTTTCTCGTGATGGAACCTGCGCCTGGCGAAGCCCGTGGACATGCCAGCAAGGGACTCGGGATGTCACGTAATGGCAGTTGATGAGGCAGCGGCCGGGCTCGGGGGCACTGTCCCCGATTCTGAAAGTAGCTCTGAGAGCAAAATGCTGTCGGACAGCGTCGCACGCTGCAGACAGATCGCTGGAGGGAGGAAAGGTCAGTCGGCGAGGCCGACTTCACTGCCGCCGTGTTTCAAGAACTTGGCGCGGACGCCCCGGCCTTCAGCCCCCACCGCCCCGGCCGGGCAGCGGCCATGAGCGGCGGGGCCGGACCCGCACCAGCACAATGGTGTGGCTCGCCGAGGCTCAGGTGATGGGTGGCGTTT
>NW_006430931.1:0-292 GCF_000325575.1 Pteropus alecto | reverse complement strand
CGTACTTCATTTTCCTACTTTTTAAGATGATATTATAATAATCATTTCACGAATGAAAAAACTGAAGCTCAGAAAAGTAAGGAGACTTGCCCCTAGCAAGTGGCAGGGCCGGAGCTGAAAATCAAACCCTTTGTGCCTCCCTGCTGCTTCTGCAGGTTTGGGCTCTTGTGCTGTGCCTTGGTGTGGGGACCACCCCTGCGACCTACTGCTGGGGGTCACTTTTTCTGATGCGTCTTGTGACCGGTGGCTGAGGGACAGATGTGGGTGATGGCCTCATCAGGGCCCCGGCTCT
>NW_006430930.1:0-248 GCF_000325575.1 Pteropus alecto | reverse complement strand
GGGTAACATTGGCTAATACAATGATATAATTTTCAAGTGCATATTATTTCACATCCGTATATTCTATTGTGTGTTTACTACCCAAAGTCCAGTTTCCTTCAGGTATCATATATTTGATCCCCTTTACCCACTTCATCCTCCCCATATCTCCCTATATTTGACCCATTTTACCCCATCTATCTCTCCCTCCCCCCACCCCTTACCATCTGGTAACCTATAGCCCATGTCCATGAGTCTCTGTTTGTTTG
>NW_006430929.1:0-490 GCF_000325575.1 Pteropus alecto | reverse complement strand
TGTGAACATCGATGTGCAAATATCTTTTCAGATATAGATTTTCAAGATTTTGGGGTAAACACCCAGTAGAAGGATTGCTGGATCATATGGTAGATCAATTCTTAGTTTTTTGAGGAGCCTCCATACTGTTTCCTATAGTGGCTGCACCAATTTGCAATTCCACCAGCAGTGTATGAGCATTCCTTTTTCTCCATATCCTCTCCAACATGTGTTATAATTTGTCCTGTTGATTATAGCTATTCTAACAAGTGTGAGATGGTATCTCATTGTGGTTTTGATTTGCATTTCCCTAATAGTTAGTGATGTTGAGCATCTTTTCATATATTTGTTGGCCATTTGTATGTCCTCTAGGGAGAAGTGTCTGTTCAGGTTCTCTGCCCATTTTTTATTGGATCGTTTGATTTTAATTGTTATTGAGTAGTATGAGTACTTTGTATATTTTGGATATTTATTAAGACCTTATCGGAGGCGTTGCTTGCAAATATATTTT
>NW_006430928.1:18323-20043 GCF_000325575.1 Pteropus alecto | reverse complement strand
GGGAAACAGAATTTCACCTGAGCCTCTAGATTCTCTCCTGAGCCTCTAGAAGGAACCCAGCCCTGCAGACATCTTCATATTAGCCCATGAGACACACATCAGGCTTTTGACACTCAGAACTGTGGGAGTATATATTTGTTTGCTTTAAACAACTAGTGTGGGACAATTTTACAGCAACAATAGTATCTAATATAGACATTTATTTAATAAAATTTGCTGAGAAAACTGAGTGAAGCCTCTCCATCCCCTCATAAGTGTCCCTTGGATAAAGGGGATTTATCTTGGTTTAAACCCTCATGAAAGAGAAAAGAAATTTTAAATTGTCTTGGAGGTATTCCACCCAATCAGCTGGTACAGTGAAGTCATCATTGCACAGATGTAAACCTGATCTGGCTACGATGCCTTTGATGCATTAAAATTTAAGATACAACCAATGACCTGGATTTCTCCCTCAGCGAACTGCAAAAACTTTTGCTTTTCATCATCGTATACTCTGCCTAGAAGTTGTTCAGTCCTCAGTTTACATTCCCCAAGTGCATGACAGAATTTCTTATTAAAAATGCAGAAAACAATGACCACTGGAGGAAAGGCTGAGTGTGGGAAAGGAATTTTCATTAACTGCTGCAATAGAGAATGTAAACAAGTAATAAACCCAAACGATGCAATCTTGCTAATAATTAAATAATTAAAAGTAAAGCTATTTGATATTCCTCTTTAGATTTATTACATAATTATTTTCCATGTGAATAACAGGCATGAGAGAAGATACCGCAATGTATGTCTCAAGGTAGTTTCTACCTCCACTGGTCAGGATCTTTTCAGTGAATACAATACATGTTCAAATACAGCCCATCTTAGAAATTTAACACAAATACTCTGACTTCATGGCACCGTTCTCCACACCTGACACTCTATTTCCTACTCCCTGACCAGCAAAATTCCTCAGACGTGTTTTCATTTTACTGCAATCACTTTATGCATCTCACTCATTGTACAGTGTCTCCCAACTGGACTTCCATGCCTATCACATACTTGTCAACTATGGTTCTAGTAGTGTAGATTCAGACACATGGTTATTAACACATTAAATAAATTAATTATAATTAGTCGCTTAACCAAGATACAAACACAGTGATCACTTGTCTCTGTGCTGGGCTGACTGGGCTCTCATGTGACACAGTTAAGAGTCCTTACTGACCCTTTCCTGAACTAGCTGCAGGCCACTCAGACTCATCCAGATGGGATCTCTAAGAGGGAGGACTCCATGTGGAAGTCTAAATTCCTACCTAGATGGTCGATGATGAAGACTCAAGCTCTGTCCCCATACAAGACAGCAGGAGAGAGTAAAGCATCAGTTCCGAGACAGCTTAAGAGTCGAAAGCAACAATCGCGTCCTGTCCACCAACGCTGTGCGAGCTGAGGGACTGCACAGAGGAAGTATTACCGCTCCCTCTCTCTCTGCTCATCAGGCACATCTCCCTCCTGTTATTCCAACCTCTAAGCACATGATTTCCCTCTGGGCCTCTGGAAAAAAATAGAAAGAAAAATTTCCTAATGATTCTTTGATCCCAAAAGACTAAGTTAGAAGTCAAGTGAATTTAGTGTTTATTTCTCTTTGTCCTTGATCTCCCTGCTCTCCAGAGGTCTAACCTCCTACCACTTTATTTCAACCCTGACTTCACGTTTTCTCTGAAGTCTGAGACCACGAAATCTGTCAGCA
>NW_006430928.1:0-1033 GCF_000325575.1 Pteropus alecto | reverse complement strand
CGGAGTTCTTTAAACTTCATTAAATACAGGACAGAAAACTAGTCATATAATCTGGCACATAATTAATTTAGTACTATCTGACCCTTATGAAAAATCAGAAAAACCATATAGGCTTCAACTGAAATCCAATTATCTACTTTCCAAAAAATTACAAACAGAAGTGAAATGAAAACAGCAAATAAATACAGGACAGAAAATGATCAGATTAAAATGGAGTACCAAGTTTACCTGTCCATTGGAGGCCTACCCACTTGAATTTGGATACTGTTTCTACATTCTTCACAGGAAAAGTAATCTGATGTTGATAACTTGCCTTGTATCATTTTATTCCTAGTTCTTATAACTGGAGGTGAAAATAACATGCCCCCAGTAGGTCATAGTGTGCCCATCTCTGAGTGCACATGTGCATGTGCATGTGCATGTGTGTGGGGGGGGTCGGGGCAGTTCTCAAAATGGGGGTGTCTGAGATCATATACTCCAGTATGTGACCCTTGAAAAAGAGAGGTAAGGATTGTTAACCAACAATAAGATGGGGATCCTTTTCTATTCACAAGATTCCATGGAAATAAAATTAATTAAGCGCAAGGAACAACTCACAGATGAAGGACTCTCTGTGTGTTGAAGTATCAGGAGTAGCAGTTCCCCCATGTTCTCTGACAGCATCTGTCATCAATCTGCCTCTTGTTCATTCTCCTGGACATACTGGCTTCATTTTGAGACTTGAATGTCTGAAACAAGTTCATCCTTAATGCCTCTACACTGGCTCTTTCTCCGAAAGAAGACACATTTCCCCAAATAAACTTATGTCTCCTGCTTTTTCTTCCTTGAGGTCACTGCTCAAATGTCATCTTGTTTTTAGGTCTTCCTGAACTCTCAGTAAAAATAACACTCCATTTATTCACTTTTATACATGCTGTTTTCTATTACATAGTATTGCAATTGTAGCATTTCGACCATGTTACTAATGCCCATTTATGTAAATCTTAATCTTTTTATTTATAGCTGTGACAACCACCACATGCTACCAGGCAAT
>NW_006430927.1:0-419 GCF_000325575.1 Pteropus alecto | reverse complement strand
AAACAACACACCCAGTGGCCAGCTTCAGACCACACAACTCAACCACCTCCACAAATGACACACCCAAAGGACAGATTCAGTAGGCACCATAGCCCCGCTAGTGAATCCTGCTTCATAGAGTCAACCCTGCACAACAGTTTTTCTGCTGTAGTCACAGCCAGTCTTCACAACCAATCACCCTGAGGGGCAATCCCTACAATTGACATGCCAACAGCAATCAAGTCTCAACTACAATAGGAGTGCACAAACAACTCACACAAGGGACACTCCTGGAGCACCTAGCTCAGGTGACCAGGAAGACTATACCACCGGGTCTGAATCCCAGAGGACATCTACTATATAAGGCCACTGAGCTAAGACCAGGAGACATAACAGCTCTACCCAACATAGAAACAAACACAGGGAGGCAGCCAAAATGA